>NC_039358.1:211199422-211559625 GCF_003573695.1 Papaver somniferum
AGGAAGATTTAGATGATAAGTATCAATCTAAAGGAAAAAATAAAAAGAAAAAAATATTGAGAAAACGTTCGTCACGCTCAAGGATATAGACCCTCACTAGATTAACTCTTGATCTCTTTGAGGAATACTATCATAATGGATCAATTTACAAAGATCTATTCAAAGCTTTCGAATGTGTTTTTAATCTCTTAGAAAAACTTAATTTTGTTAAGCCTAAGAATCAATCTGAAAAGGGTTCTGTACATGTTAAACCTAACAATACTATACAACCTAGGAATCAGAAGAATCTTCCTTCTAATCAGATTAAACAAAGGAGAGAAAGCTATGATTGCCCTGATTATCATTATTATTTTGATTACACAACGGGGATTGTTCACACATATCAACCAGAAATGTTGCATGAGAATTCCTCTGCACATTATGCCTCTTGGTAACAAGCTTGGCACTACCCCATTTGTATATATCTTGGAATGGGGCAAGAAATGGTTTGAATAGTTTACAGTTTTGTTATTCTTTGTTAGAATACCAAATAAAGCTTTTTACTGCATCCATCGTCTCTCACAAAGTGTGTTGTCACAGGATGCATAACCTCTGTTGTGCAAAAGAAAACCCCACTTTCCTTGTGTGGGTCGCGGTTCACAAACGGGTCCAAGCCCATTTTTGGTCTTATATAGAAGAAGTTCGCACACCCTCTCCTTCTTCATCACCAGTCCGCGTACGTGAACCTCTAGGGTTTTGTGTTTTCCTTCATTGAAGCCTCTTTGGAGAAATTGAAATAAAGTGTGTTCAAGTTTCACTCCAAGTAAGTAAAATCCTCTTGTTCCTTTCAATTTCTTAGTCTCATAATGAATTCTAAGAGCTCAAAAAGAAGCTCCAAAAGCTCAAATACCTCTAGCATGGATTTTCCTTGTGACCAAAATTCTCTTAGGATTAGGTTTGTGGATGATTCTTGTGCTAGAATTTTTGAAAGGATTTCATCTAAAGGTTTTATTTTAGAAAAGAAATTGGATCTATCTAGCGGGCATGAAGAGGATTTAGCTTGCTTCAAAAAGTTCAAGCTTGGAAATATCTTTGATGGTCATGGTCAAGGCTTTGATTCTCTCACAAGAATTTTTTATGCCAACATTCATGATATTGATCTTGATAAGATGGAATTCAAATCCATGATAAATAGAGAAAGATTTCTTGTTGATAGAGAATTAATTTCAAGGATTACCAACATTCCGTTGGGAAACGTGCATCTTCCTAGACCAAGTGAAGAACGTACATCATGTGATGAAATCTCTCTTGGGCTTTGTGGCAAGAAGGTAGCTTGGAATCAAGGAAAATTTCCTACTAATGATCTTAGTATCCCGTTGTTGGCATTTGGGAAACTTGGTATCCCCAATATTTGTCCCTCCACAATTGAGAACTCTTGTTGGAGTCATGAGTTTGCGGAATTAGTCTATTTCCTTGTTTCGGGTGTTCAAAGTCTCGATATTTGGGGTTTTATCATTCATCAAATGACTTCGATGACTTCACCCATCAAGATGTTAGGTTACCCTTGCTTGATTGGAAAAATTTTCCGTGATCGTGGTCTTGATTCGATTGGAAACTCTCTCGGAGTTCCCAAACCGGTTCGTCCGTGTACCTTCAGACGCATAAGGGAGAATATGTGCAAAAGACAAAGAGATGCTTCACTTAACGATTGTGATCCTACCACTTTGAGTCTTCTTCAAAAAATTCATAAGGGTGTGTGTAAGGTCGATTCAAGGGTGATGTGTGTCCAAGAACAATTGTCTTTGTTTGCAACGAAGTTTCCCGAGCTCAAGGAAGAATTGAACACAATTCAAGCATCTTGGAGTGTCTCCGATGAGGAAGAAGATGAGTAATTTGTGTTCATATTATTTAGTAAATCTTCTATTTTCTTGTTTTTATTAGAAGAATAACTAGAGGTTGGAATATCTATTATTGTGATTACACATAGCTATGTCCAACGCTTTCATCTTCATGTTTTTAGATTTATTGGTTTTAAATTCTAAACTTGTTTGGAAGATGATTTTTGCAGTATTAATCTTTATGGTTTTATATATTGCAATATTATTATGGGATATGTGTGTTTGCGTCCGTGAACTTGATTGTCCCATATCTTGTCAAAAGTAAAGTCGTTCATGAATTGATATGCATGTATTGATGAAAGAATGAATGGACTTTTGATAAATACAAAAGTTAAGCCTATATTATCGATTATTGATGGAAGATAGGTTAAAAAAAATTGTTTGCAAGGATTATGTCTATTGAATGTCTTTATGCGAATAGTGATGGAAAATAGAATGAATCCTTGTGTATTCCGCAATAATTGATCTTCCCTGATCCATATTTTATGTATTACTGTGAGGCTCTGTAAAGTGTCTTATGTTGAGCATTAAACAACCAAGTTGATTATTTTTATGATTAGCCTTGTTGTTGTGCCGTAAGGTACTTCATGTCGAGCATTTTCAACTAAATAAATCATCTTGTTTGGTTATTTAGTTATGACTCCATAAGTCTTCTTATGTTTGAGCGTTCATGACTGGGTTGATAGTTTTCATGATTAACTTAGACATTGCTTCATATACCCTCTTATGTGAGTATGACCAATTAAATTGATTACTTTTGTGATTAGTTTGATTGTGTATTTCGATTAGATTAATTATGGATTTACTTGTGATTAATCTAATTGGGCGCTCTTAAGTCTCCATAAGTTTACTTATGTGGAGCATTTTTGGTTAAATTAATCATGAACTTCTTGTGGTTAATTTAATATTTTGGATTCAAATTCATACTTTTATGTGATTTGTCTTGTTCAAAGAAATCCTTCTTTTCTCTTTCGAAATTAAGGTCGCTCTTGTTGTTCCCTTGGGAATGACATTTTATGGGGGAGAGTTCTTTTTGAACTTGCGTTTAATTGCCAAATCTTTGTGGGGAGTGCGGCAGTGGAATATTATAGGGGTTATCGTGTATCTTTAAACTCCTTGATGAATGCATTTAGCTTTGGCTTTATGATTGCATCTAAAGAACAAGTTGATATTTTTGCTTTCTTTTGGTCAAGAAATGTCTCTTTCGGAAATTTCATTAGGATCCCGTTCTTGTACCTTTGCCAATTTTATTGACAAAAAGGGGGAGAATTAATATGTAGTTCGCACTACAAATACATATGGTTTTCGGATCATTATGTAAGGGGGAGTGGTTTCTATGTGAGATGGAGTATTGACTAAGGGGGAGTGATACATATCACCATAGTATTGTTGTTGAAGTTGTGATACAATTGAACTTTGTCGTTGTGTAATGATACTGTGACACTGTATAACAATGATTGAGAACTATTGTTTTCCTGTTGTTATAGCTACGGATTTTCAACAACGATGATGCTAAACTTACAACCTTTGGGATCATTGGAGTAGTTGGAAGTGACGAAGATCTCGAGTAATGTGGAAGATTAGACATGTGGAATAGGAGCTACAAAAGTTAATTTATTTATTTTTTGTATTCCATATGTATTAATAGCTTTGCCACTAAAATTGACAAAGGGGGAGATTGTTAGAGCATTGCTCGGTCGAACTCGCATGCGTTGCTATCTCAAGCATGTTTGTCAATGTTAGTGATCAAAACTATAAGTCTTGATTTCTAGCCTACATAGCTAAAGGTCTCGGACTAGGATAGAAAGTGTAGTTGAGCTCAAGAACTCCATGGAAATCATCATACAAGACGAAGGACTACTCAAGGAACTGGTGGATCTTCATCGACTAAAAGGTATGTGGAGACTTGAACTTATCTGTCACTCAAAAGTCTATCTATTATATCTCCTACTCTTGAGACAAAAGTCGTTTTGATATATAGACTTTCATTATGCACATTTGCTATTTCGAGCCAAGTTTATCTCGCCTATCTATTTATCGAAATATGTGTTGTTAAGCTTTCGCTTTAGACGAATTCATCTTTACCTAGTGACGAAAGTCATGTTATGTTTCAATCACTTTGAAAATTGCTCTGACGAAAAATGGTATGTGACTAACGGCTATATCCGTCCTCTGAGAATGTTTCAATGATTGAAATGAGAGTTTAGATTACATAACCATTGATAGGATATAAGCATTGTTGTGAAAACACATATATGTATAAGTCCTTATTCCTTGAACTAAAGTTTGCGAACTTTGTTGATCAAGAGAAGTGGAAGTGGCGTGAGCCAATTCCGCGAACTCAGTCCGCGAACTTGAGCAGGTTATATCTAAAGTCGGTTGTTCTTGAACTAATGTTTAAATAAACTAAGGAATGCTTTTGTAAACCGTGGCTATAAGTTCATGAACCGATTCGAGTGAATCAAACCGATTTTGTTTAGATTGTGTCTTGTGTAGTTACATAAGATCTAAGCAATTGAACAACTCTCTAACTAGTTCATTTGAGTCATTTGAACTAGTTATGGTGAAGAAGAATATGGTTGATATGAAAGTAATCATATGGCTAACCATTTGGTTGACTTGTTGAACCAACAAATGTTAATGTTTGGGTACGGTTCATAAACCCAAAATTGGACATTTCATTTGTGTGTGACAAGCTAAGTTTTTGATCTAACGGTTGAGAAATATTATCTTGAATCTAATCAGGTTTTCATCTAACGGTGAATATTGAATGCTTTGTTACCAAGCTAACATTGATTGCAAACCCTAATTTGAAAGTGTATATAAGGGAGAACTCTATCAACTGGGAAACTTAATCCCCACACATTCTGTGTGATACTAGTTATGCTAAGCTAGAGCCGATTCTCCTTTAACCTTTGGTTTCTTCTTCTAAACCAGGTTAACGAATTAAAGACTTCATTAGGATTGTGAAGCCAGACCGGTACTACTTTTCTTGTATTTGTGTGATTTGATCTTGCATCTTCTATCGTTACGAGTACGATTGAAATAATTGGCTCGAGATTTTATATCTCCGATAGGCAAGATAGAAAAGAAGTCACAAACATCTTCGAATCATCGTTTGTGATTCCACAATATCTTTTTTCGCTGCGTCGATTAAGATTATTGTGAGGTGATTGATAATACTAAGTTGTTCTTCGGGAATATAAGTCTGGTATTATTGATTGGTTCCTGTTCACCTTGATTTACCAAAAGACGGAACAAAACTCATAGGTATATTCGTGGGAGACAGATTTATTTATTACCATAGACTTTTCTGTGTGATACAGATTTGTTTATTAAAGTCTTCGACTTTGGGTCGTAGCAACTCTTAGTTGTGGGTGAGATCAGCTAAGGGAATCAAGTGCGCAGTATCCTGCCGGGATCAGAGGCGTTGGAGCATAACTTTACCTTGGATCAGTGTGAGATTGGTTGGGGTTCAACTACAGTCCAGACCGAAGTTAATTTGGAGTAGGCTAGTGTCTGTAGCGGCTTAATACAGTGTGTGTTCAATCTAGACTAGGTCCCGGGGTTTTTCTGCATTTGCGGTTTCCTTGTTAACAAAATTTGTGGTGTCTTGGTTATTTCAGTTTCCGCATTATATTGTTTTATCTTTATAATTGAAATAATACAGGTTGTGCGTTAGTTCAATCAATTAGAATATCCGACCTTTTGGTTGTTGATTTAAATTGATTGACACTTGGATATTGGTCTTTGGTACCATCCAAGTTATCTCTCTTTGATAAAGACTCGCAGATTTATATTTGCTTGAGTGAAGATCAAATCAAGAGATTGAGATATAAACTCTTTGATATACTTTTATCTAGATTGAGTCTGACTGTCTAGTTGATTCTCTAGAAAGTATATTGGAATTGGTCCATACAGATTACTAAGCGAAATATTGGGTGTGGTTGTTAGACCCACGCTTTTTCAGGTTCATGTACAACCGATTTTACAAAGTAACCTACTTAAGTATGCGTACTTAAATAACCGGATTTGAGTTTGTTTTAGTTTTCAAACTCATCAGAAATTCACGGACGTGAACTTTCCGCCAGTATGCGTACGGGTATGCATACTTTAGGTAACCGGGTGAGTTTGGTTTTGGTTTTCAAACTCAGCAGAAATTCACGGACGTGAACTTTCTCCAGTATGCGTACGGGTACGCATACTTACCCAGTCTCCTACAACCTTTTTGTATATACACAAGTATGCATACTTTAGGTTCCCGTTTTTGGACTTATACACTAATGTGCGAACACACTATGATTATATCCAAAGATGGTTACAAGATTCTAAACTCTTTATTTCAATCATTGAAACATTCTTCTATAATGAAAATAGTCGTTTTCACACACTATTAGCATCAAACTAATTTCCAAGATATTGAAATAATCATTATCGAAACATCCCAAGTCTTACACCAAATGATCGTATCACACAAACCATGTAAGATGTTACTCGGAAATTTTCTCACGATATAAGATGAACTTGGTCGAAGCGAAAGCTTACCAACACATATTTCGAGAAATATGTAAGCGAGATATACTCAACTCGAAATCTCAAATGTGTGTATACAAAACTATATCGTAATGCGACTTATGTCTCAATATAAGAGATAGAGTAGAAATAGACTTTCCAAGTGATAGATGAATTTAAGTCTCCACATACCTTTTGTCGATGAAGTTCCACAAGCTCTCCTTTATAGTTCTTCATCTTCAAGTGATAAACGCCGTGAAGTCTAAGCTCAACTACACAAACTATGTCCTAGTCTGAGACATCTATAAATAAGCTAGAAATAAAGACTTATAGGTTTGATCAATAACATTGACAAACATGCTTGAGATAGCAACGCATGCGAGTTCAACCGAGGAGTGATCTAACAGTCTCCCCCTTTGTCAATTTCAGTGAAAAACTATCAATACATATGGATTACAAAATAAATAAAAATTGTAGCTTCTCATCCAAATGCTTGATCTCCTTGGCATCTTCAACGCGACTCGAAATCTTCGTCACTTCCAAGTACTCCATGATCCTAAAGGTTGTAAGTTCAGCATCATAGTTGTTGAAGACCCGTAGCGATAACAACAAGAAAACAAAGTGCTCTTAATCATTGTTATACAGTGTCATAGTATTATTACACAACATCAAAGTTCAGTTGTATCACAACTTTTACAACAATACTATGGTGATATGTATCACTCCCCCTTAGGCAATACTTCATCTCAACATGAAAACCACTCCCCCTTACATAATGATCCATCAACCATATGTATCTGTAGTATCACAATACACATTAATTCTCCCCCTTTTTGTAAATATAAATTGGGATCCTCATGAAATTTTCATAGAGATACTTCATGACCAAAAGAGAATACCATATCAACTTATTTAGATGCCATCATAAATCCGAAGCTAAATGAATTCATCAAGGAGTTTATAAAGATACAAGATAACCCCTATAATATTCCACAGCCGCACTCCCCATAAAGATTTGGCAATTAAGCACAAGCTCAAAAAGAACTCTCCCCCATAAAATGTCATTCCCGAAAGAACAACAAAGGCGACCTTAATTTTATAAGAAAATAAGGATTTATTTTGGATAAAACCAAATCACACGAAAACATGAATTTTCATCCAAAATATTCAATTGAATCCATGATTAATCCAATCGAAATGCACAACTAAATTAACCACAAGAAAACCCATGATTAATTCAATTGGAATTACACAACTAAATTAACCACAAGAAAGTGATATCAATTGGTCATGCTCGTCATAAGAAAACTTACGGAGCAACAACTAAACTGACCACAAGATAATGATAAATTCAATTGGTCATGCTCAAACATAATAAAACTTATGGAGCAACACAGTATATACACAAAAACGTGGATCGGAGATTGACCAATATTGCGGAATAGACAAGGATTCATTCTATTTTTCATCACTATTTGCACAATGACATGTAATAGACTTAATCCTTGTAAACAAAAGCTTTATCCTTTCTTCCATCAAAATAATGACATAAAAGGTTTTAAATTTTGTAATGTCAAAAGTTCATTCTATCTTTTATCAATACTTTCATACTGACATAATGAGATAACTTTTGAAAAAGTATGGTACAGTCACAGGTTTACGGACGTAAACAACATATCCCATAACACTTTGCAATATATAAAATCATAAAGATTAAAATTGCAAAAATTATCTTCCAAAAAACTTAAAATTTAAATAAATAAATCTAAAAATATTGAAGATGAAAATCGTTGGACATAGTTATGTGTACTCACAATAACGGCTATTCCAAACCCTAGTTATTCTTCTAAAACACAAGAAATAAATTCTCTAAAAGAAGTTTCCTAGGCATCAAGACAAACTCGTAATGCACATATAAGATGATTTGTCCTTAGAGGATAGAATCAATCTTTTTCGCTCGGATTTACACCAAGAATACCTACCAAAGGCGTATAAAAAGATTTTCTTAACAAAGAAGAATATACAAAGTCATTAACGACCATGCATCATAATCCACAAAGGATGATTGTGAACATTCAAGAATCACGTAGCAATACGTGCTACTGGCCATTCTTGAACTTCCTTCTTTGGGATTCAACAACAACATACTTGTAAAGATGCAAAAGAGCTTAGAAGAGAAGTACTTCAAGAATCCAAGTTCCCAAGTCCAAGAGAAATGGAACAAGTGCGATGAGACTGAGCAAAACACTCAAAAAAAAAGAGATCGGAAAAGGACCATTCTTAACTCATCCAAATTCAAAAATTCTCATCTCTATTTTGAAGAGCATTCAAATACGAAGAGAATGCAAAAAGAATGAGGTCAATCCGAGTTCATACGAAGAAGTTACGGCCAAACCAAGTTTACTGAATATCGACGTTAAGTATGCATACCGGTATGTAAACGAATTTTCATGACCTGGGGGAGTATGCAAACGGGTATGCGTACTTAAACCCCTGGATTTTGATTTTAAATGATGTTACGCATACCTGGTAGGTGTACCATGAAGTCCAAACATCCCGACTATTATTTTCAAACCTAAACATTTAAGAACCTTAAACACATATCAAGTTAGGTAGAAATGGACAATAATCAAGGTACATGGAACATTATAAGTACTCTAAGCAAATAAAAACACAAATCTTGCTCAGGTCTATATACATACCTTTTTAGAAGAATCCAGTCGAATTCTACAGCTTTACCGAACATAATATGTATGCCCCAATTCTCGTGCTTCCTCACCGTATATATAACATGGCATTCCTTGGTGAGGATGCACTTACAACACAATCAAGTTGTGTTGGGGGTGAACAATGTCCTGCTCACCACAAGTGACCTTTGTGTTATCATGAAAGAGATCGCTTTTAGAGCCTTTCACATCCAAATCCATTTTTTCCAAAAAACTTGTTAAGTTCCAACATCATGGATACTGCCTTCTCCATAGTCATGAAATTTTCTGGAAGATCATTCCTTTTCACACTCAAAGCATCATTGGCTTTGTTTGGTACCTACTTTTGAGTGCGTTTAGGAACAACCAGAACCTTCTTCCCATTACTCTCTTCAAGATTTCTCGGAAGAGAATTGGATTGACTATTATTTTTTAAGTTAGTCTTTCTCCAACTGGGAGCACCAGATCTTGTCTTAGTCTTTACGAAGTTATCCTTTTCATAACCATTACGCTTATGAAAAGGATTCATATGACATTTATCGGCAAATCTAGATTTATCACAGCACTGATTCCTTTGCCTAAAGGTTGGACAGTTACAACCTGTAGCGTTAAGGGGAGTAGTCTTAACATATGATCTTGGTTTCGCAACTTCTTGTGATGCCCAAAAAAGAACATCATGAAGTTTCTCATTCCTTATACGGAAACGGCATCTTCTTTCCAGGTGACCTTTATTTCCGAAATAGTGACAAACATAAGGAATGTTCTTACCTCGATCCGTGTGTGTTGACTTTAGAGGTTGATATACTTTGCTCTTTTGAACCTTAACTGCCGGTGAAGGTATTTCACTTTGTCCATCAGTGGAAACCTTTTGTTGAGAAGAATCACTAGCCTTGACAAATTTTACCTCTTTGCTAATACTTGGAGCATCTATTCCCTTATATCCCAATCCTCGTGTATCACGATGATGTTTACTTACTCCTAGCATAGTGGTTAACTTGCTTGAACTAGTATTGAAATTTTTCAAGTCATCTTCCAACATCTTGATTTTATCAAGAGAAGCAGTTAAATCAGCCTCAAGACGTTTTTCTCGAGCGAGAAAAGCGTTTTCTATGTCATCAAAACTAACTTGTTGAGAGTTAATCTTTGCTTCAGATTTTGCAAGTTACTCTTCCAACGAAAAGTACTTTTGATAAATATTATCACATTCAAGTGACTTCATACATAGGTTTTCCTCAGAATCATTGAGGATCGATTCGTTAGAACGATTCGAAACATAAACACCTGCATAGCATCTTCTCAACTGCTTGTTTTTCGACAGATAGGAGTCAGAAGAGGTGTGACATGAGAAGTTGTCATCTTCTTATTTTCCAACGAATTAAAAACCTTAATATACTCTGAGACTTCCTCATCAACCTCTCTATCAATATCTGAATCACCTTCATCAGAAAGTTCATCCAACAGTTCTTCTAGGAGTGCTTCCAAGTTATCAACAATTTTTACATTAAGAGAATGTTTAGATATTGACAGAGATGTGACAGTTCTCTTAGGTGAATCCAAGCTTTGAAAAACATCTGGTAATTTCTGACCTGGTATGTTATTAGAGATAGACTCGTCCATAATCAGATTGCTACAAACACAGACTTACGAGGTCTTTAATGTGTTTGTGCTCTGATACCAATTGAAAATGCGGGGGTCTAAGAACCACACCCAACAATTCGTTTGGCAATCTGAGAGGACTTACTCCAATACTAGAGAGTCAACTAGACATTCAGACTCAATCTAGAGTAAAGTATATCAAAGAGCTTAATATCTCTAACTCTTAATTCAATCCGCAATCAGTAAATAGAAATCTGCGAGCCCGATTGAATATAAGAGGAGTTACTTGAATGGTACCAAAGACCAATATTCAAGTGTCAATCAATGTAAATCAACAACTAAAGGTTGGATATTCTAATTGATTGACGCACAACCTGTGATATTTCAATTATATAACAAAATATAATGCGGAAAATAAATAACACAGACACCAGAATATTGTTAACGAGGAAACTGCAAATGCAGAAAAACCCCGGGACCTAGTCCAGATTGAACACCACACTGTATTAAGCCGCTACAGACACTAGCCTGCCACCAATTAACTTCGGACTGGACTGTAGTTGAACCCTAATAAATATCACACTGATTCAAGGTACAATTGCGCTCCTTACGTCTCTGATCCCAGCAGGATACTACGCACTTGATTCCCTTAGCTGATCTCACCCACAACTAAGAGTTTCTACGACTCAAACTCGAAGACTTGATAAACAAATCTGTCTCACACAGAAAAGTCTATAGGATTGAACAAATTTGTCTCCCACAGAAATACCCAAGAGTTTTTGTTCTGTCTTTTGATAAATCAAGGTGAACAGGAACCAATTGATAAGCGGGACTTATATTCCCGAAGAACAACCTAGTATTATCAACCACCTCACAATAAACTTAATCGACTAGCGAAACAAGTTATTGTGGAATCACAGACGATGAGATGAAGGTGTTAGTGACTACTTTTCTATCTTTCCTATCGAAGAAATAAATCTCAAGCCAGTTTTAAAATTGTACTCAAGAACGATAGAAACAACACGATTAGATCACGCAACTACAAAGAGAATAGTTGGGTCTGGGTTCACAATCCCAATGAAGTCTTCAAGTTGTTAACCTACATGGTCTCGAGAAGAAACCTAAGGTTAAAGGAGAATCGACTATGGTTATGCAACTAGTAACATACAGGATGTGTGGGGATTAGGTTTCCCAGTTTCTAGAGTTCTCCTTTATATAGTTTTCAAATCAGGGTTTGCAATCCAAGCTACCATGGTAACAAAGCATTCAATATTTACCGTTCAATGAAAAACCTGATTCAACCAAGCTAATATCTTACAACTGTTAGATCAAACTTAGCTTGTTACAAACAAATTAAATGTACCCTCATTTAGGTTTATGTAACTGTATGCAAACGTGTACACCATGTTGGTTCACAAATAATTAACCGAGGTTAGCCATATGATTACTCTCATATCAACCTTATTCATCTTAACCATAACTAGTTCAAATGACTCAAATGAAACTAGTTAAAGAGTTGTTCAATTGCTATATTCTCATAGAGTTATACAAGAACACAATTGAAGCAAAATCGGTTTGATTCACTCGAATCAATACATAACATTGTAGCCACGATTTGCAAAGATTGCATTCCTTATTGATAAATGTTTAGGTTCATGTACGAGCGATTTTATAAAGTAACCTACTTAAGTATGCGTACAGGTATGCGTACTTAAGTAACCGGATTTGAGTTTGTTTTAGTTTTCAAACTCAGCAGAAATTCACGGACGTGAACTTTCCACCAGTATGCGTTCGGGTACGCGTACTTTAGGTAACCGGATGAGTTTGGTTTTGGTTTTCAAACTCAGCAAAAATTCACGGACGCGAACTTCCGCCAGTTTGCGTGCGGGTACGCATACTTACCCAGTCTCCTACAACCTTTTTGTATACACGCAAGTATGCATACTTTAGGTTCCCATTTTTGGACTTATACACTGATGTGCGGACACACTATGCTTATATCCAAAGATGGTTACAAGATTCTAACCTCTTTATTTGAACCATTGAAACATTCTTCTATAATGACAATAGCCGTTTTCACACACTATTAGCATCAAATCAATTTTCAAAATATTTAAATAATCAGTATCGAAACATTCCAAGTCTTACACCAAATGATTGTATCACACAAACCATGTAAGATGTTACTCGATAATTTTCTCATGATATAAGATGAACTTGGTCGAAGCGAAAGCTTACCAACACATATTTCGAGAAATATGTAAGCGAGATATACTCAGCTCGAAATCTCAAATGTGTATATACAAAACTATATCGTAATGCGACTTATGTCTCAATATAGGAGATAGAGTAGAAATAGACTTTCCAAGTGATAGATGAGTTTAAATCTCCACATACCTTTTGTCGATGAAGTTCCACATGCTCTCCTTAGTAGTTCTTCGTCTTCAAGTGATAAACGCCGTGAAGTCTAAGCTCAACTACACAAACTATGTCCTAGTCCGAGACATCTATAAATAGGCTAGAAATCGGGACTTATAGTTTTGATCACTAACATTGACAAACATGATTGAGATAGCAACACATGCGAGTTCGACCGAGCAGTGCTCTAACAGTACCAATTGGAAAAGAAAGAAAAAAATTGCCTTCATCTATTTCCTTAGCAAACTGAAAATGAAACACAAGGTTTTAAACACATTCTTGGGTATTGTTACGGCATAATAAGCACATTGATACCATACGAATTCCGTTTTTATGAAGTTATTATGGATTAGGTTTTTGCCGAGCCTATAGTCTAGAAGAAGAAGTTGATTTCACGGGGGCATATGTGGGTTATGTATGGTTTTTGCGGGGAAGTAAGTCGACATAAATGTTTTGATAAGGCATAACTATGCTGATATTACAGATAATATAACAGTTTTTGGTTAGATATATCCAAGTTTTTGAGTCACTTGAAGATATTAGTGACCCAAAATCAAATGACAATTTATTTAATGACTAATCCTTTTTCCAATAATTTGACGTCTTTATAGCTAGATTAACCGATAAGACCCAATTTCCGTTTATATAAAGTGGTAACGATGAAATCACAATGACAATGCTTGCATTATTTGTTTATGATTAATAATTTAAATGACAATTGTCAAAACACATTGACTTCCTTAGGTATTACACACTCTTTAGTTGGTGACACCGAATTTTAAGGGACCGAGTACGTATATATTAAAGTTAATTGTTATCAACAGTTTTATTTTATTTTCTTTGTAAATAATATTTTTATTTTAGGCACGAGAATAAGAAATGTCATAAGTTGAAGTTTGAAAATAAATGTTTTTATATGAGCAGTTAAAGGATCCTAGATTCTTAGGTTTGTTGCACTTCAGTACTCGTGTTTAATTCTAATTGCATCTTTTAAATGTTATTTTCCTCTCATGTTTGTTTAAAAAATTTTGGTTATTTCGTTAGGATTATTTTTTTATTTCTTTTTTGCGACCCTCGACGACCTAATCAGTTTTGATTTAATTTACTACCAGTATTATAAGACTGTTAAAATTTGCATATGGTTATATACATTCATATATGTAATAATAAATATATATTTGAAAATGCTCTTTTCATTTTTTTTAATCATTTTCCAAGACATCAGAAAAATCACAAAAAAATAATAATTATCATACACATTACGAAAATTAAAAAACTAAAATTGTAGAAAATTAGCACCATATTGATGTTCTCTTGAACTCAACTTGGAAATCTCATAAGTATTCATTCTACGTTACAGATGGTCGCTAATGCACTTGTGAGTTAAAGAAAGTTCTCTCTTTAACTTGATTCTTGTGCGGTTACAAGAATGCCTCAATAAACAATTTTAGTATTAGTAACAACACCCCTGAGAATTTTCGAAACAATCACTAGTACAAAAAATGCACATAGGCAACAAGGTGGTAGAAATTAAAATCTAATGAGGGGAATGACTTAATCAATTTAAGAACTAATGAACATGTTTTGTCTACTCATGTAATGAACCAAAAAACCTTGCATGGTTTTCCGATATACATGTACGCCGCCATCATTTGTATTTCGGAAAATCTAGTGCTAACATGTAAGTTGGTATGGTATGATTTCGAAAACCAAATTCATAGATTGTCGGACTACAAATGTAAATATTAACTTATAACACGACTAATCTTTATAGCTTACATGCGACTTCTGGTTGTTCATCACTACATAAATTTTATATTTCTAGACTATATTTATTCCTGACTGCTCTTCAAATCACTGGATCGGAGAATGAAGTGTTGTCGTAAATCATGTAACATGTGAACAATCTTTCCTTTTCACATGCTCGTTACTATATGGATTTTGGAAAGTTATCAAGTTGTTTTTATTATCTTTCATGTTGTAGAAAAATGGATAACAGCCACAATGAGGCTCTGCGGATCGGGCGATATTGAGTCGGCCCAGTTTCTCGTCGATTCTTAAATTTCATCAATCTGAATCCCTGCATGTCTTTGATTTCCTCTTAAAAATCATAAATCAATCATTTTCTTAGTTAATCTTCTCATATTAACCTTTATCTTCAATTGATTTTCTCACTTTTCGCTGAAACGAAAAAATTTTAAACCCTCTTTCTTTCAATTTCTCCGTCAAATCCGAAAACCATGAGCGGCTCTTTGGGCCGTGACAACGTTTGTTTTACCACCATGTAGTTGAAATTAAGCTGCTAGGTACAGGATCTAACAATCATATCAATATATGCCATGGGTACATCTGTAAGAAGTGGATATTCAGGTTTTGGAGCAAAGTCTTTCATGTCCCATCTTCATTTGATTAAAAAATAAAATTGTGAAAAGGGAAAAGAGAATATTAGAAGTGGCCTCCTTGTCAGTTGTTGTTAATTAAGCCGGGGATCCCATTTGTTTTGTCTTTTGTTCAAGATCAATAGCTCAATAATCAGGGGGTTTCATCTTCTCCTTCTAAGTCACCAAAATCAGAGGTTTCTCTTCCTTTTTATCTAGTTTATGTTTAATTTCTCCAAGTATTTTTTCGTTTTCTCATGTGGTACGTCTAATTATCTCTGAATTCTATTTATTTTTATACGCACATTACGTGTTTGTATTCATGTTTATTAGGAATTGTCATTTTTTTGGCGTAAGTGTTTATGCCTTCATCTTTCTTCTCTCAACCTATAATGTTTGTGTCAATATTTCATAGTTATGCTTTGGTTTTGTTGGCTGCTAGGGTCTAAATTGTGTCATCTCCCCCAAATTTCCACTCTGTTTAACTATTTTGGCGTGTTGTCAGACCCCTTATGGTCTGGTTTTGTTGTTGTTCCTGTAAAATAGTTTTAACACTGTGGTTTATGTTCTTTCACCATGGTTGCAACTATTCCGGTTTCCCGTCAGACATATTTTCGTCTGGTTTCCATGTTTTTCTTCTTGTATATTAGTTTACATCCATTGGTTGCATTCCTAATCGTAGCCAACATCTCCTAAAAACCAAGCTTATTGTTTTATTCAAATAACTTTCTCTTGTTTTAATCTCATGGAATTTCAGAGTTTCGTTTAGTTTAATGTTTCTTATAATCTAAATAATCCTCCTCTTATCTCAGAGTTTTTAGTTGACAGTATTAGGTTTTTCTTGCATCTCTTTCTAGGACTTTGATTCAACATCTGCTATACCCTTGCGCCTCTTTAGAATTGTTTTTTTTTTATTTTGGTGAATTCCCCTGATGCCCCTTTTGGTTGCCCCTCTCTGGAGGCTCTGCACTTCTTGGACAAAACAATGGTGATTAGTTCTTGGTGTACTTCCTTGAAATGGATTTGTTTAGCTGACTTGGAGAATAACAATTTTGTTTATTTTATCAACGGTATCAGCTGAAGAATACAAAGAAGTTCTTATTTTGGAACCTCTGGTTATTATTAAAGCTCTTTCCAATCTGTGCTCCGCAGACCATCACATATTGTTTGTATCCTAAATGGATTTCTGGATTATCAACAATTTTGAAGCATATGATTTTGATCCATATAATGCAGCTAAAACTTTTGAAGACATGGTGTATTTCGTGTTGTCAGGGCCCATAGGCCTTATCTACTTTTGAGCTCCCTATTATTGTTCTTGTATCTTTAGTAATTCGTTTTATTATTGTTAGAACATTGCTCGGTCGAACTCGCATG
Organism: Papaver somniferum; assembly: GCF_003573695.1. Taxonomy (NCBI): domain Eukaryota; kingdom Viridiplantae; phylum Streptophyta; class Magnoliopsida; order Ranunculales; family Papaveraceae; genus Papaver; species Papaver somniferum. Next base: position 211,216,286 of record NC_039358.1, read on the forward strand.
CGTTGCTATCTCAAGCATGTTTGTCAATATTAGTGATCAAAACTATATATCTTGATTTCTAGTATACTTATGACTAAGTCTCGGTGTAGGATAGCTAGGAATAGTTGAGCTCCAGACTCCATGGCGATTATATTGCAAAGACGAAGAACTACTCAAGGAACCAGTGGAACTTCATCCGACCAAAAGGTATGTGGAGACTTGAACTCATCCTGTCACTCAAAAGTCTATCTACTCTATCTCCTACTCTTGAGACAAAAGTCGTATAAGTATGATAGTTTTCGTACATACGCACTTGTTATTTTTAGCCGAGTTTACTCGCCTATCTTTTTCTCGAAATACATGTTGGTAAACTTTTTCTTTAACCATCTCATCTTTACCCGTGACAAAAGTCATGATGACGTTTCAATCTTGAAAATAGCTTTGATGACGATAGTCGATTTTTTATGTCTAACGACTGTTATAACATTATAGAAGAATGTTTCAATGATTGAAATATAGAGTTGAGAATATGTAACCACCTATGGATGTAAGCATATAGTGTGTTCGCACATTAGTGTATAAATCCATGTGCCGGAAACCAAGTGCGTGCATATGTGTGCATGCGGTATTGGTGAAGGAGACAGGTTGGGTACGCGTACTGGCGCAAATTCACGTCCGTGAAATTCTGCTGAGTTTGAAGTTTACGAACTCAAAAAAACAGTCACCTTAGGTACGCGTACCCGTACGCGTACTGGCGGAACTTTTTCACCCGATAAAGTCTGATGAGTTTGGAAACTAAAACCAACTCAAAATCCGGTAGCTAAAGTACACATACCCAAGCTAGTTATTTCTCAAATCGGTAATTCATGGACTTAAAACAATAAATTATAAGGAATGCAATCTTTGCAAACCATGGGTATATTGTTCATGAATTGATTCAAATGAATCAAACCGATTTTGTTTCAATTGTGTCTATGTATAAAGACCTAAGCAATTGAACAACTCTTGAACTAGTTCTTATGAGTCATTTGAACTAGTTATGAGAAAGATGAATACGGTTAATATGAAAGCACTCATATGGCTAACCATTGGTCAACCATTTGTGAACCAACCAATGTACACGTTTAGGTACGTTTACTCAAACCTAAATGAATACATTTCATTTGTGTGTGACAAGCTAAGTTTCGATCTAACGTTTGAAAGATATTAGCTTGGATAAATCAGGTTTTTCATCTAACGATGATTATTGAATGCTTTGTTACCAAGGTAACTTGGATTGCAAACCCTGATTTGAAAACTATATAAGGAGACGTCTAGCAACTGTGCAAAACTAATCCCACACCTCTTGTGTGATACTAGTTGGTTTGCTAGAGTCGATTCTCCTTTAATCGAAGGTTTCTTCTCGAGACCCTGTCGATTAACGACTGAAAGACTTCTTTGGGATTGTGAAGCCAGACGAAACTACTTCTCTTGTAGTTGAGCGATCTGATCCTGCCATTTTCTATCGCACGAGTTCAATTGAATAATTGACTTGAGATTATATCTCCGATAGGGCAAGATAAACAATAAATCACAAACACATTCGTCTCATCGTTTGTGATTCAGCAATATCTAGTTTCGCTACAATACGATTTAGATTATTGTGAGGTGATTGATAATACAAGGTTGTTCTTCGGGAATATAAGTCCGGTTTATCAATTGGTTCTTGTTCACCTTGATTTTTATCAAAAGACAGAACAAAACTTTTAGGTTTATCTGTGGGAGACAGATTTATCTATCCTTGTAGACTTTTCTGTGTGAATACAGATTTGTTTATTAAAGTATTCGACTTTGGGTCGTAGCAACTCTTGGTTGTGGGTGAGATCAGCTAAGGGAATCAAGTGCATAGTATCCTGCTGGGATCAGAGACGTAAGGAGCACAACTGTACCTTGAATCAGTGTGAGAATGATTATGGTTCAACTACATTCCAGACCGAAGTTAGTTTGTAGTAGGCTAGTGTCTGTAGCGGCTTAATACAATGTGGTGTTTAATCTGGACTAGGTCCTGGGGTTTTTCTGCATTTACGGTTTCCTCGTTAACAAAATTTCTGGTGTCTATGTTATTTATATTCCGCATTATATTTTGTTATGTAATTGAAATATCACAGGTTGTGTGTTGTATCGATCAATAGTGAAATCCAACTTTTGGTTGTTGATTGGATATTGGTCTTTGGTACCATCCAAGTTATTATCCTTGTATTTGATAAAGAATCGCATATTTCTATTTGCTTGAGTAAAGATCAAATCAAGTGAGAGAGATATTAACTCCTCAATATACTTTTCTCTAGATTGATTCTGATTTTCTAGTTGATTCTCTAGAAAGTATATTGGAGTTAGTCCATACAGATTGCTAATCGAAATATTGGGTGTGGTTGTTATACCCCCGCCTTTTCAATTGGTATCAGAACGGGCAAACACGTTAAAGACCTTATAAGTCTGTGTTTGTAGCGATCTGATTATGGACGAGTCTATCTCTAATAACGTTGTAGGATCAGAATCTCGCAAAAATTATGTCTCAGCGAAATTATCAATGGTACAACACAATAGCGTCGCAGAACAATTTCAGAAACGACGTCAGCAAGGAACATGAGAAAGATGTGATAGTCTTGCGAAAATTAGAGAGCTTGCGAAATTAACATTTGTAAGGTTGCGAGAATGTCGCAAACCATATCCGAAAATAAAGGACAGATTAGCTGTCATCCACTATGTATTTCCTTATAAATAGTCATTCGAGTTGTAAAGGGGAGAGAGATCTTTTTGAGTAAGAAACAAGTAAATAGGAGAGAGAAAGTTCAGAGCAGAGATCATTCTTGACTTCTTGTAAGAACATTAAAAAATTGTTCAATAAAATTAAGAGTGTAAACCTAAAAATGAGCTGATCAACAATGAAATCATATGAGGGGTGTAGTGTAGGATTTCCTGCAACTATATAATGGCGCTAGAAACAGGGAATTGAAGATCGAAAGTTGAAGATTGTTGATTGAGAATATTCAAATCAAGAAAGTGATTAAATAAATCAGTGAATCAGTTAAAAGAAAGATGAGCAGAATTAATGAAAATGGCAAAAGATTGGAGTGTAATATGATAACAAAAAGCATGATCAATGAATTTCATGAAAACGTCAAAGGAAGAATGCATAAACGAAATTTTGAAGGAAAGAAAGTTATAGCGGTAGAAAAAATATCACCCTTGAAAGAGTGGGAAAAGTAAAAGATTGCATTCATGGCGGAAGAAATACCAAAAGAAAATTTGAACCATACATCTCCGTTGGTCATCACAGTGCTTATTACACGAAAAGAGAAGGATACAACAATAAAATCCACAGGAGAACGGATGTTGAACAGAACTTTAATCGATACAGGAAGTTCAGTTGATATAATATTTTATCATGCATTCCGGGGAATGGGATTTAAAGATGAAGAAATGTCCAATTCAGCATATTTTGTTCACGGCTTTGGAAAACCCACAACAAAACCTAAAGGAGAAATAGTGGTGCGCATTCCATTTGGAGAAATCGAAACATATGTAACATTGTGTGTGGTGGATATGGAATCGCCATATAATATGTTATTAGGAAGATCATGGATACATGCGATAAAAGCTATGGTATTAACGTTACATCAATGTATTAAATTCCCCACTCTGAATGGAATATGTGAAATTAGAGGAGATGTTCACAATGCGAAATTATGTTATCAAATTGAAGTAAAACATTATGAAGAACAAGCAAAAAAGAAACAATTTTGCAGAAAATTGACAAAGGAAGCAAAGAATGAAGAAGAATTTAGAGTTTATATGATAAGGGAAAAAGAAGGAAAAGGAATACCCAGCGAAATTTCGGAAGAAGGGGAAGAACCCATAAAAGCAATAAAAGAACTAACACCATTGGGAGAACCTAAACCCAATTACACTGCCGCAGAACCAACAAAAGAAATAAATGTTGGGACTGTAGAGGAACCTCTAATGTTGAGAATTGGAACCAAAATGGATATAGAAGAAGAAGAAAGAACTGTCAACTTGTTGCGAGAATATAAAGATATTTTCGCAGGAAACATGGATGAGATACAAGGAATAGATCCATCAATTTCTTGCCACAAATTGGAGATTAACAAAAATGTGAGACCATTTAAGCAGAGAATAAGAAAAATCGCAACAACTTACCATTCCCAAATAGAAGAAGAATTACAGAAAATGCTTGAGGCAGGAGTTATAAGAGAAGCTAATACCCAGAATGGATAGCGAATATGGTCATTGTCCCAAAGAAAAACAAGGGAATCAGGATTTGCATAGATTTCACTGATTTGAACAAAGCTTGCCCCAAAGATAGTTTTCCGTTACTCGATATTCCTCAAATGGTGGAATATGCAGCGGGAAATGATAGGGTATCATCTTTAGATGGGTACAAAGGGTATAACCAAATTCCTCTCGCTGAAGAAGATCAAGAACATACTGCTTTCTTTGCCCCTAGAGGTTTATATTGTTACACGAAAATGCCATTTGGTTTGCGAAATGCGGGAGCGACATACCAAAGAATGGTAGAGAAGGTATTCGCAAAATGGATACATAAAACATTAGAAGTATACGTGGACGACATGTTAGTAAAGAGTAAAGAAGCTAAAGACCATGTACAAGACTTGAGGGAGATTTTTGAACAAATGCGGCAGTATAACATTAAATTGAATCCTGAGAAATGTACTATTGGAGTTGCATCGGGAATTTTTTTAGGCTACATTGTATCAAAGGAAGGAATACAGGTTGATCCAGAAAAATTGCAAGCAGTTCGTGACATGCCAACACCAGCAACAATAAAAGATGTACAGAAGTTGAATGGGCTTCTAGCTTCGCTGGGGAGATTCATTTCGCGATCATCAGACAAATGCAAATATTTTTTCGATATACTCAAGAAGGGTGCAAAATTTAAATGGAGTGATGAATGTGAAAAGGCTTTTCAAGGAATCAAAGAACATCTTATGAATACAACTATTTTACAAAAGGCAGAACCAGGAGAAGAATTATTGATTTACCTTGCGACAACGTCGCATGCATTAAGTGTTGTGTTATTGCGAGTAGACGCAGGAATGGAGAAACCCATTTATTATACTAGCAAAACTTTTAATACTGCTGAGAAGAATTACTCAAAGATTGAAAAATTAATCTTAGCATTGGTCTATGCATCATTTAAGCTCCGCATATACTTTCAAGCACACAAGATAAAGGTATTAACAAAAGTACCAATTGAATCAGTGATGAAGAATTCTAAAAGATCAGGAAGGGTAGAGAGATGGAATGCACAAGTAGGCCACTTTGATATTAAATATGAAATTTTATCTTCACCAAAATCACAAGTTGTTGCGGATTTCTTGGCAGAATTTCCTTTAGAAGAAGATGAAACAGTAGAAGAAATGATGGATGTAGAAGAAGAACATGGAGATCCAAAAGATTTATTAACAGAACCAAATAGATGGGAAATATTGGTAGATGGATCATCAAATGGAGAAGGAAATGGAGTTGGAATTGTTTTAATTTCGCCAGAAGGAATAAAGATGGCTTTTTCATTCAGATTGGAATTTGCATCCACTAATAATGAAACAGAATATGAAGCTGTGATACATGTTTTAAAATTCGCAATAGAAATGAAACTAGAAAATTCCAGGATCACTAGTGATTCGCAGCTAGTTATTCGCCAAATAAAAGGAGAGTATACTACAAATGAACCATCCTTGAAGAAATACAAGAAGCCGGTTGAAGAATTATTAGCGAAAATCCCAAAGATAAAATGGAGGAACATTTCAAGAAAGGATAATAGACTCGCAGACGTTTTTGCTTTCATCTCAAGCATGATGACAGATCCAACTGCGAGATGCATAAAAATACAAACACTTCCGTCACCATCAATAAATAAAGAAGAGGAAGATGTGGATGTGATGATGATAGATAATGAAAAAGAAGAACAAATGAACAATGTCGCAGACTGGAGAATGGAACTTCACGCATATTTGGTGAAAGGAGAAACACCAAGAAATAGATTGGAAACACACAAGTTAAAAAGCCGAGCAACGAATTATGAATTAAGAGATGGGTTTCTATACCGAAAATCCTTTAGTGGACCATCACTCAGATGTTTTACACGAGAGGAAGGAGAAAAGGTGCTGAAAATGTTACATAGTGGAGATGCTGGCAATCATAGTGGAGGAAGATCTTTGACACATAGAGCAAAAATGCAAGGTTATTATTGTCCATACATGCATGAAGATGCAAAACAAATATCAAGACGCTGCGAAGATTGTCAGCGACATGGAAAGAAAATACATGCACCAGGAGCACCATTGTCATCTTCAACCAGTGTATGGCCCTTTGGAAAATGGGGCTTAGACATTGTGGGGCCATTTTTACCAGGAACTGGACAAAGAAGATACTTAATAGTCGCAACAGATTATTTCACAAAATGGACAGAAGTGAAGGCAATACAACATATTCGCGACAAAGATATCTTTACATTCATATTCGAAAATATCATTTGCAGATTTGGAATTCCTGCACAGTTGGTATATGATAATGGGAAACAGTTTGAGGGGCAGAATATAGAAATGTTACTTTATGCATTCAAGATAAAATGTGGAAAGTCCACTCCTTTGTATCCACAAGCTAATGGGCAAGTAGAAGCAACAAATAAAACAATTGTAGATATATTAAAGAAGAAATTGGAAGGACATCACAGATCATGGTGCGAACAAGTACATAATGCAGTATGGGCTTATAATACAACTAGAAAAGAAGCTACTGGAATGTCACCTTTTTGTTTAACATACGGAGTTGAAGCGGTGCTACCAACAGAAGTTGTTATTCCGACAACAAAAAGAGAAGCTTGGGAGAAAAATCTTAGTGCGGGTTTAATTTTAAACAAACTTGATGAATTAGAAGAAAAAAGAGAAAAAGCTTTGCAACATATGGAGAATTACCAGAGAAGATTAGCTCGAGAATATAATAAACGTGTCAAAATACGTGAATTTCAACCAGGAGATTTAGTTCTGCGAGAAACACCGATATATCAGCGAGAAAATGGTGGAAAATTAGCGAAAAAATGGGATGGACCATACATCATTAAGGAGATAGTTGGAACAAGAGCTTATAGATTAATGGATCCAGAAGGGAGAGATGTTGGTCATAGGTTAGACAGACCATGGAACAAGTTTTATTTGAAAAGATATTATCAGTAAGAAGCTTTGAGAAGTTATGAATTCTGAAAAAATAATTGCAGAATTACTCATATCAAAAGAAGATCATGATGTGTAAAATTGTCGCAGAGATAACCACAGAACAATGACATAAAAGAAAGGGACGAACCTTTATGGCGTACACCCTAGTTCGCGAATAAAATTTCGCAAGAGGAAAATGTAAGACCTAAAGTACGTTATATTAGGCGGTACATGTTACATGGCTCAGGGAAAGGCTACACCGCCACCGGAACCTGAGTCATGGAGATTTGGGGTCAATAAAGCCCATCCGGGAGAGGCGCCTTGGATTCTCAACTTAAGCATATGACTTAGGTTGGGCGACTAAGGTAATAAGGACTCTCTCAAGGAGTGCAGAATCTGATCAAGTCGCCGAGGTACACGGTTGAGTCAAGGGTGCCGGGGGCGTTTGAAGCGTCCTTGCCATTCTTGACAACCCCACTTAGGGTGCAGTCTCGTAACCATAAGCCATATAGGCAAAAGGGATAAGAGGCTGCGAAAACAACTAGTTGTTGTTAAGACTGGATGGGAGGAGCTAACCTTGTATAGTATAAGTACGCCTCCTTGAAGGGGCAACCAGGGGGAAGATAAGGGCGGCACCTCCATTAGGGAGCTGATAAGTGTCTTAATACGCAAATGTCATGAGGTTTTTTATTCGCAAGGATATTAAGGCTTGTCATATTTGTGCAACAATCCTGAAGAGGCAATAATACAAAAGAAAAAGATAAGACGAGATCAATGGGTTTTCGCATGAAAGTGCGAAGACATCCTGCGATTTCGTCGCAAGACGACAATGTCATGGGGATTTATTTTCGCAAGAATATTTAGGCCTGTCATATTGTCGCAACATTCCTGAAGAGGCCATAATACAAAAGAAAAGGTTAAGACAAGATCAATGGGTTTTTGTATGAAAATGCAAGGACGTCCTACGATTTTGTCGCAATGACAAGAGATGGCATAATAAGACCTTTACTATACGAACTCTCACTTTGGATAAGGGGTTACCTAATTACTAAGGGGCATCCATTTCCAGGCAACTGCTAAAGGGAGACCAGCACAGGATAGGAGGAGGTCACTTTCTTCTCAAAATTCGAATATTTTTTGGCGGGAAAAATAACCAGTGAGCAACCAAATTTTCGTTTGGATTTCGAAGATGTTTGAGTGAGATTCAATCGCTTAAATTTACTGGGGTAGACGTGATTCAACTAAACAAGCCTGGTATGTGCGCTGGAATCAATCGAATTGGGCTAGATAATCCAAAATAAGGAAACAGAGTTTGAGTTTTGTACGGGTCTCTGTTTGGGTTGATTTTTGGTAATTCAGGGAGACTAAACGCGTGAAATTGTTTTCTAAGGTAGTATTCTATCTAAGGAAGAGTTTAAGACAATCGGGAAAGCTCAGAATTGGCTAGGGAAGTCGGCAGAAGAGAATATTGCCGTGACTTGCACGTAAATAAAAAGCGAGAATTAATCGTTATTTTTAGGTTTCTGAGTAGTATAAAAGGTGTGTTTAAGTCTCAGGAAAGGTAACGAAGTTATTGGAGCAGTTGCAGAGGAGTTAGAAACACTACAGAGCCATATAGATCAAGTTGCAGGAAACCGTATTTTGCTGCTGCTGCTGCTGAAGAACATCCGATGCAAATAAGAAAAGCGTCTCAAATTTGTAACGCTGCTACAGACTTCTTTGTAACAGTCAGTCCTTTGTTTTGCAACCCCAATACATCGTTGCAAACATCCAGTGTTATAGTTTTTCATCTTTAATCAACTTTTAAGCAACAAACATGTATTTTGAGCAAGTGATTAATATGAGGAGCTAAACCCCAACACTGGGATGACGGAGGAAGCCCTATTTCACGCATGTGGTAATTCTAATAATTCTTTTATGACTATTTGCATTGATTTTTAATCGATTTATGATTTTTATTGAATGGGTGTGATTTCGTTTGATGGTGTATGCTTGGTCTATGTATTTTTGATACATCATGCTTTTGATTTACAATCATTACTTTTCAAAAATCTACTTTTTGGCAAAGAATAAGAGTCCATATTTTTAATATTTGATCTATAATTGATTGGAATTATTATTTGAATCACATGAATGGAATTTGGTGGAATCCTGAGTCTCAGTCTCTCTCGACATTGTGACAAACCTTTTGTATATATATTTTCTATTTTTATTTTAAGTTTAGAACCCAATCTTATCAAGTCCGAGTTGAACGAACTTTACTACCACTTTTAAAACTACACCACTTTCTAGCCCTGAAATTAGATCTATCCAAACCCTTTGATAGAGTGGAGTGGAATTTTATCGAAAAAGCTCTCTTTAGCTTTTGTTTCGATGAAAAGTGGATTGATCTCATTCTACAATTCATTTCCACCACCTCTTTCTCAATCCTCCTCAATGGTTATCCTGGGTCAAAATTTAAAACTTCAAGAGGTTTAAAACAAGGGGACCCACTCTCGCCTTATCTATTCCTGATTTGCATGGAAATTCTATCGAGGCTTCTAGAAAAAGCGATAACGGAGAAAAAAATCTCCGGCTTCCAAATCAATAAAAATGCTCCAAATATTTCTCATCTTTTCTTTGCAGACGACTGTTTTCTTTTTACAAAAGCCGATCTGGGGGAAGCTAAGAATCTTCTGGAAACTCTATCCCTGTTCGGAGATATAACGGGCCAAATGATAAACTTACAAAAATCCAATGTCTATTTCAGTCCAAAAATTCATCCTAAACATGGAAAAATTATAGCCAGAATTCTTAAAGTTCCCATGATGACGAAAAATGATAGATATCTCGGAACTCCCAAAAATAGGAAAGCGAACTTCGAGCCACTCCTTCATAAATATTATTCAACTTTACAAGCAGGAAGGACAGTTCTGATAAAATCTATACTTCAAGCTTTCCCAACGTACCAGATGCAGGTGCTTGCGCTTCCGAAAGAAACCTTGAATCAATTGGATCGTATCCAAAGAAATTTCTGGTGGAATAAAGAAGGTAAAAAAAGACAAGGAGGATTCATTAGACCTTGGAAGTACATATGCAAGGCAATTGCTCAAGGCGGTTTAGGTATTAAAAACCTCAATTTAATATAGCGCTTCTCACTAAACTAGCCAGCATATTAATAATAGAAAAAGATCAACTATGGGTAAAAATCATCAAGGAAAAATATTTTCCAAATTCCCATCCTCTTGAAGCTTCTAAAATTTCCAATTTATCGTGAATTTGGACAAGCATCCATTAGAATTAATTAAAGGAAACTTTATCTGGCAAGTGAAAAATGGAAACTCAGTGAAAATATGGGAAGACAGATGGATTCCAAATTCGAAAATAATACCACAACCTCAAGATTCGCAGGGCACAACTCCAACAAAATTTTAAGAGCTTATTACTGAAGAAAATAAGTGGGACCAAGGAAAACTGGACATTTACTTTAGTCCGGAAGTGAGAAAAAAATTCAAGCCATATCTCCAAGAAAAGAAGAGGAAGACAAAATCCAGTGGTTACACCATCATTAAGGACTCTTCTCGGCTAAACACATTTATAATTTCTTAGCTAACCAAGCTCAAGAAGAGGATAATTCGTTAATAGATTTCTCATGGAGAAGTATTTGGAAAATACAAGCAATTCCAAGAATCAAGCTTTATGTGTGGAAGCTAACTGGAAAAGCTTTGCCCATATCTTCGAGATTAGGTGCCCATAACCCAGAAATTGACCCAAACTGCCAACTGTGCAATGCTCATGTTCAGGAAACTGAGAAGCACCTACTTGGATCTTTCCCTTTCGCCAGAGCCATTTGGTTCAGTTTTTCGCTAGGACATTTAATTTCTCCAGATACTACGGATTCAATCACAACATGGGTTAAAGGGTGGCTCCTAAATCCAGATTTAGATAGTTTGATTGGGAAAATAGCAACCATATTATGTTCATCTGGAAATACAGATGCTCGGTGGTTTTCGAAAAGATAATCTCAAATCCAAGGAAACTAATTGATCAGATCAACAAATTTTTGCAGACCATCCCTCAAAAGAATATAACAAAGGGATTGGATAATAACCAGCTAATGATGATCAATTCCAAATGGTCAAATATAAACTCCGATTGGATAATTTTCATAGATGATTCTTTCAAGGAAGAAGACTTTTGAATGGGATATGCTCACATCGTATATTCAGTAGATCTCCAGTCATTTATGCACATCTCAGCGGGTTCGGAGACAGCCACTTCAGCCTTCCATGTTGAAGCGAAAGGCTTACAAAAAGCGGTCACATGGCTGAAAGAAAATGTCCTTTCCAGCGTTACAATAGTAACAGACTGTAAAGTCTTGGCAGACAGCATCAACAAGGATAACTCAAGCCCCTTTTGGACAGCCGAAAACACCGTTCAAGCAGTAAAGAAAATCTTAAAAGAACTCCCTCAGGCTCAGGTAAAGTTCACAAATCGAAAATACAATTCAGAAGCGGACATAATTTCCAAGGAAGCAAGGATAAAAAGCCTCCAACATTTATCCACGAAGTTACAACAAAGAATTAAGATCTCTAGCATTATATCTAATGTTTTTGATAGAAACGAAATTGTAAATCTCCTATACTATATTTGCTAGTGAACATATTTCGTCTTTACATAAAAAAAAAATCTTTTATGTTGTATAGTAGTTGTGTTTAGTGAATATTATAATACCTAGTATTTGCTCTTGTCTTATCTTTAATTTATATATATTGTTAATAACTGCTAATATAAAATACAATGATTAAATATCATTCATAATCTTCATGAGAGTTAATTATAGAAAACAGTAACAATAATTTTTTTTTTGAAGCATGAATTTATTATAGAAAGTTTAGATTACAACTTGTCGTGGGTATGTGGTATCCACGGAGTCTTGAAATAAAATGTGACTGATAAAAGATGGGATTGCCTGGCCCCAGATTTTGGTTGAATAGTTTCCTGTTTGGCTTCCATCTGCTGCATGATTTGCCAATCCGTCCGCTGCTTGATTTCCTTCCTTGTAATTGTGTTGTATATCGACTTGTGGGATTTGCCTCAATCTATTTTTTATTTCTTCAATCATTTCTGCTATGTGCCAAGGTGGTGTGGTAGTTGATGTAATGAAACAGTGACAATAATTGTTAATTTATATATACTGTTAATAATTAAGTAGTAAATTTTTTAACTTTGTTTTGTGCTGTTATTTCAGTTTTTTGTTCAGAGTTTAAAAGATAATGATTGAATACAACCATATTTGAGTTAATTACAAGCTTTAGTTTTAGTTGTCGATTGTGTTTAGTTATTGTCATTCAAAATTGTACTGAAGTGTTGTTTATCCGTTGAAGGTCTACGCTTAGGACTGGATAGGCATTTCAATTGCCAATATGAGGGCCATGTGGTGTGTGCGGGACCATAAATTTATTTATAAGTTAGTTATTTGTTCATAATTTTGAGCCGCTGATAATAAAAATCATTGAAATACATGAACTTAAGGGAGATGGAGGATCTACATACTCATACTTTTATTCCCACACCATTTATACTATTTTTTGTTTTTGAAATGAAAACTTAATGGTAATAGATTTACAATTAATATTTTTCGGAATATGGTATTTTTTACAAAGCTCTACACATCTAGCAAAGACGAGCGTATTTCAAATACCAAACTTCACTAACTACCAATCTTATCCTAAATGGTTGAAAATTCTTCGATTTCCAACTTATAAATTTCAAAATAGATGATGATGTTATACATATTAGCACGAAATACGTTGTTGTTTAGTTTTTATAGATTGTGGACCCAAAATAAAATGGCACTAAAATATGAAAATAAAATGACACAAAAATGTGAAAATAAAACTGAATGGATCCTCCCTCCTTAAGGGATACCCTAAATCCAATACAAAACGACACAAACAAAAACGGGGGAAAAAAAAAAGGAAAATCGAAATGGTGAATCGGTGAGTATCTAAACAAAAGTCTTTTCCGAATCAAAGAGGGTCTTCAACAAGGTTATATTGGTGAGTGATTCTTGAAATCATCAAAACTCGACTCTATTTACTTCCAATTGCATTCTGCAATCCAATTTACCCCGGTGTGATGGTTTTAACCTAGTGAAGTACTTCGAAAATAATCAGATGAAGAAGGTCTCAATTCATACAACGACGATTGAGGATAATCTGAATTCTTCTTCTCATATGGCAAGTGATATTAACATGGTCAATCCTGCTATCGTTTTTTCCTCCATATTTCTTCTATTTCATTAGATTCTGCTCCAAATCGGGTAATCTAAGCGAATCCTGAGAAACCGGCTTTAGCTCAGGATTATTTTGAAAAGAAAAAATTCGGGCATATATTTTAGGTTTCTCTTAAACATAGCCTATACGTTTATTATGTATAGCCGAAAAATTTGAAGTTAAAAAAAAAACCAAAGTTACTAAACAAGTCTTAGTTTTTTAACTATAAATCTTATTTCTTCCCCAAAATCAAAGTATAAACCCTAAAAGAAAATTTAGATCCAAATTAAATTATACTTCAATTTAATTCTAATTGATCTCTCATTATTCTTACAAATTTTTCTATTAATTTTTATTTTTCCAAAACAAACTAAACCCAAATTTTCACATTTTCTCTAGAATGAAGTTATTTCCCCTAAATCATGATTATAGTAATATCGATTGAGGTTATATATTCTTATTATTCCCTTGAGAATTCTCCACAACAATATTGATCGAAAACCGGGATGAAATCGATCAAGGTTTTGATTTAAAATCAATTTTCTGAAATTCCATAAGCATTATTCTATAAAAATTCTAAGATGTTCTGTTTTCTCAATCATGATTATATTAAACTGGGTATTATTAAAGATCTCAATTATGCCACAGATCATACATAAATTTAATTATGAAAGTTATATGATTAACTTTATTTTATTCCGGTTTGTTAGATTAATGACTTATGTTATGTCGGTTATAGTTAATAAAACCATGGACTTGTTATAGGGCTTTAGCCCATGGATGTGCGTCCCAATATAGTAGCTAGGGCCTTATTTATATTGTATATAAATGATGTAACACATACTAACACTATGAAACGGAATCTTTTCTCTGTGTCTCTTTATCTTTCTCATCCACTGCAAAACGTTATCAGTCACGATCCTCTAACCGAGCAACCAAATTTTCTTTTCTTTGTTTTTGGGTCATCAAGTCGTTGAAAGATCTCAACAGGTCCTATGTTTGGTTTTTATTTTCAATTCCGACGGGTTCTATATATGAGATGATACCGATTCGTGGCCTGGTTAGTTCAAGAGTCGAAAGAAACAGAGGCGTGAAAACCAGAGGAACGAAGTTGCTTCGGAGACGAAGAAGAAAAACATCATCACATAATGAAATCAGCAGATTTCTCATCAAATAATCAAATTGGAAACGAACTTCTTCTTTCTATCTGTCTTAATTTGTTTTTATTATTTCAGATCTACAAGTTTTGAGAAAAAACTCTCATGGAAATTTTAATTTGATTTTCACAAAAATCAGAAATTTCTTTCAAAATATTCCTTGAAAACAAGTTTTAACTGTAGATCGATGGTTACAAAACCTTGTCCTTCAAACCCATTTAGGGATTTTCTCTGAAAACAAAAAAAAAAACAAAAATTTTTTTTGGCGATTTTAGCCTGATTTGGGTTCTCTCCTGTGAATGAAATTGAATAAACATCTGATGATGAATCTCGTGCTTCATGCGACAAAAGCTAACTTGGTTTTGCATTGCAATTTTTTGGTTGCAGCTGTATTGCTACTGGCGACAGCAAAAATTTCATCGGACAAATCACATCGAAGTGATTCACGATCACAAGCCACAATCAGCATCTCGAGACGAAATCGTGGAGACACCACCGATTCAATTGGAACAACCATCTCATACTGCTCAACTCGGAGCATCAACTTCAGATGATTAGAATCGGAAAGCTGCTTCTTATCAACTCGTGAAAAATCAATCAGCAACTCGAGCTCATGACAGCGATAGTGGACTCAACAGTTTATCCCCGAGCACCAAACTCGGACAGACAGTCAACAGGACAACCATAGCATGAACTCGGATACCTCAACATCTTACCCTGACTTGGGGCTTATTTTTTTTTTCAATCTATCTTCGTACTTTCTTACATAGCAATAGACAAACGAGTTTATTCACATGATTACTCACTTGATTGAGTTGTTGTTACAGAAAAATATGATGATGGGCGAAGTCAACCAACACGATGATGTTGAACCGAGTTCCAATCTCGGACTCAATCCATATCAGACAGCTCAACCCAGAGCACCATATCGTACCAGAGGCGATGTACATACTAATACGTCAAAAAGAGGTGAACTCTTTCAAGAGTAACATGAAAACTCATCAATCTGCACATCTACTGAATCAAATAAAAGATAAGTATTCACTATTCTTTAAGTTTTTCTGATTCATACAAAGCATGATCCACAATAATCATCCTTGAATACCAATTGCAAGATAAAATGCATAATTTTATGGAGCATGATATGTCTATTTTCCTAGCATTTAAATTTTCTATAATTATTATTCCTCTAGATATGAATCTGAAAGCACAACAATAATGCATAGCTTTATTGATCTGCAATTGAGCAACATAAACAAATAAGTGCTAAAATCCAAATCTAGTACAAGTTCTAAAGAAGGGATCTGGCAGCCATTATGCAGCTGTTGAGGAAACATCCACCTGCAAACAGATAAGACTTCCTGTTCTTAATTTTGCTATAAAGTCATTTAAGAATGGTGAACATAAAGCTAAGTGCAACTATATTTACTTACCATTTTACATGATAATCACGTAAAAAATAGAGCTCATTTGGATTCATATGATGTAATTCCTGATTTTAATGTGTAAACCTATGGTGAGCACAATGATGCAGAACTTAACACATATTTTTTTTTAGTAACTATGATGTGCAGTACTGTTGCCTTCTGCAAGGCAGACGAAGAGCATTAGTTCAAAACATTTATTGAGCATACAGATAAAAAGTGAAAGGAAAGATGGGGAAAGTGAAAGAGGGGAACTGCTATTAAACAGACTGAGTTTTCCTAATCAGACTTGTTATTCATTTGTATGCTATTATAGTATTTATTTGAGATATTGATGTATCTGTTAGGGAATGTTGTTGCGGCATTTCTTGGCTAATGTTCCTTTTTCCGTGGGATAGAAGTGGACAACCTTATTTTGGTTAATGTTCATTTCGTGTGATAGCAGTCAACAACCTTATTTAGTATGAGGAATGATAGTGAATTCCAGGTCCTCCGCCTGTTCCGGGTCATGCCCTGTTTGTTTCGATTTGGGTTTGGACGGTGCACAATCGAGGTTGTTCCAGTTCTACACATGTACAAAGTTTGGGGTATGTAATTTATTATTTTTAGAACATACTTAGTTTTCTAAAGCGCAATGTAATCTATCCATTGTCTGTACATATGGAATGAAAAGTACATCATTTCCACGAGATAAAATTCTTTAAAGTATGCGAGATATATCAGGATGAAAAGCATATCATCGCTACTGATCCGTAATATACACTCAAAAGTATTTGAGTTTGAATCTCATTTTTGTTACGTAATAAGGCAACATCACATATTAAATATCTCAAGACTCAATGTATAATAGATAGTGGTTCCCCTCCCACTAACTTAAGGAATATATACTAGTTTGTGGACTAATTCCTTATAACGTGACTAGATGATTGGACCATCGAGCTAAGAACTTCTCAACCTTCATTTTCGAGATGGAACAAAAATTAAAAGTCACAAAAGCTAGGTATTTACCAAGAGCTAATTACACCTTGTTAATTGATTGCATCTTTTATTTGTTTTATTTTTTATTATTATGAATGTGGAAGGAAACATATTTTAGAGAAATTAATGAGTCAATCTGGTGAAATGTAAATCACTATGGTATTTGGATTATTAAATTCATATTAACTCGAACGATGAAATGTTGGAAATTGACTCATACAAACTTTGACATAACCATAAAGGCACTTTGGTTGTGACATGATGTTTTGTTTTGAAAGGACTGATACGTACATCGTTGTGTTTGAGTGGACTAGACAACGGGAAAAAATTGAAAAAATGCGAAGTAACGGCATATCTCTCAATAAGTGTTTACTAAAGTACCGGATGCACAACCCCCACCTCCCTCCCATTATGCTTTTAAGTAAGAGAGCATACCACTCATTTTACAAAGTCTTCAGTAAAACAGGATCGAGGCCATCCTAAGATGAAAATGGTAAATAATCCATATTACAAAGATAATAAGGTGAAATTTAGAAAAATGTTCATGCAGAATGCGGACCATTAAAGTGACTTATGGCTCTGGTGAATGTTTTGACATTTTGGACTAGTTATAGTTCCCAAGAAATTTGTGTTTAAAAACTCCTAGCACAAATTACACAATAAAAATTGCAAAGGTCGCCACCCTTATTAATGCTAGAGTATATACATCAAAAGGACTTGATGAATATTGCATGCTTAATAGGATCAATATAGAGCATCTTATACCCAATGGTATCGCAGAGGCTACCATCAAAGGTTACAGAAGGTGCCTAAGGAATAGGTTATGCCTACCAACCTATCTTTTATTGCTTTGGGGATATGCAATATTACACGCATCTTATTTAATTCGTTTTTAGAAACCAATATTAGTCAACCTTTTCTGCGTACCAGTTGGTAACTGGATTTAAGCCTGACATTCGTGTTTTTACGCATTTTTGGTTGCACTATACATGTGGGTCTTCAAAACTGTTTAGTAGTTATGTTGGAAATGAGTTCCAAACAATTATCCGCATTTTTAAACCTTTGGCAGGAGATCTATTACCGCTAGTTTTACGGGTTGTCATTTTAATGAGACAGTCTTCCCGTCGTTAGGGGGAGATAAGAAAAAGTATTTTATAAGGGAACGAAAGGGAATTTTCGTGGTGTGTTCCCACTGTGTCTCATATTGACACTTGTACTTCGCAAATGTAAATGTGAAGTGGCAAAGAATAATCGATTTTCAGAATGTACATTGATGTCGCTAAAGTGACAAGATCACACATACCAGCTGCAAATATTCCTGCAAGGTTAAGAAATCCTCAGTATGAGGTACACCATAGACTAAGGTGTTGCAACTACACTCAGTGGAAGTGTGGTTGAGGCCGTGGCTCCACAAAGGAAGTTGAAGAGACCACTTGGTTCGATCAATCCTTATCTAGAAAGGAATTAGGTGAGTAAGGCACAACTTATTTATATCATCAGAAATCACCTCATAAGATTATCTCTGAATATGTCCTTGAATCAAACTGGAGGACGCTCCGAAGTTTAATGATTCCAGAGAACAATGACATCCCAAGTGGATTATGAGAATGCGCATGAGTCAATGGAAAATCATGCGAGCATGTTGATGATCAATTTCATATACACTTGCTTAAGGAAACAGAGCAAGATGCGATCGAACCAATTAACTTAGACTCGTCGATCTTTGAAGATCGTATTGCATGTGATGAACTACATGAAAAGTACGAGATACACGTGAAGTACTACATGTGAAGAGTTGTACCAAGGTTCTTTCCCACTGGATTTTTCCTTGTTAAAGTTTCAATGGAGCAAGTGTCTTACATACAATAGTCATGAAGAAGAGAACTACATTTGAAGACCTACATCCGAAGCACTGTGTGTAAAGTACTGCATGTGAAGTTCTATTGGACCGCACAAGGGGGAGTGTTGTAGGGTTTTAGCCCATGGATGTGCGTCCCAATATAGTAGCTAGGGCCTTATTCCTATTGTATACAAAGGATGTAACACATACTAACACTATGGAATGGAATCTTCTCTCTGTGTCTCTCTATCTTTCCCATCCACTGCAAAAGACTACACTTAAGAGAAGTCATTTTTTATCAAGAGAAATCAACGCAGGAGGTACAGTTCATGAAGAAATTGAAGCGCTGGATACTCAAGCTGGTTTCTTGATACCCTTCGGAATTATCTTTGGAGGAAGAAGAACAAATTGCAACGGCACTATATATGAAAACCTAGCAGACATCAAGGAAATTCATATTAGACGAAAAAAATCTAGGCTGGCATGTTAGTGGGAAAAAAACCAAAATTGCTAATAGGGGATACCAAATTATTTGAGGGTCTACCAAAATACATATAGGACAAAATAGCAATTGTCTTTGGGTTGGTACACTCCCAAGAAAATTGGCAACCCCGGTTAGCGGCTTTGAAAAAAACGCTCCGATTCTAGCACATAATTGTCACTTCTAGTTTCAGATCTTGTGCAAAGTTGCTTTGCTGCTGCAAATACGTAGACGTAAAATGTACGTAAATGGTGGTCGGGACTCGGGTCTAAGTGCGTGTGCCCATGTACGGTGCGGTGCTCCAGTGTGAAGCACAAGCTAGGATGCTCAACATAAGTTAAACACAACATAATTTACTGAATATGGGCTTGAGTGACCATCCCAAGCCCAATTTCCTACACATTTTAACTTACGCCCATATTCCAATTTTATACAACATTCTTAGCTGCAGTTATCTTCTGCAGACGTAAACCTTAAATCTTATGATACTTATCCATTTGCCAACTTGATCCTCCAAGCATACAGAAAAAAACGAACCTTAAAGCTTTTCAGATAGCAGCCGAATTACCAAAACCGTTCCAAATGAAACATGACAAAACAATTTTTGTATGTAAAAGGTCACATCACAAAAAATAAAATAGATTCGTGCTTATACTTTTGGAAACAATGTTTATATGTATAGGGGGAATTTCCATTCATTTACATAATTGTTTTTGTTACATGCATGCACTGCCAGCCTATCTACGTTAAGACCAAGTGTATATTCGGAAATGTATTTGGTTCCTTCGTCTATATATACACGCACTTCTCTTCGATTTTTGCAAAACGAGAATCATATAATTCAATCTTCCAATACTAGTTAAAAACTCTTTTGCATATCATTTTCTCAACTTTTCTCGGAATGGGAATTCGTAAGCTGGTCTTTTTCTTTGTGTTAGTTTTCTCAAGTGTTTTTGTTGATGGAGAAGGAAGGGGAGTCTTTAAGGTGAAACACAAGTTTGGAAGTGAAGCCGATAGGTCACTTAAGGAGTTGACAGTTCATGATAAGAATAGACATGGAAGACTACTTGCTGCTATTGATATTCCTTTAGGTGGTGATGGCAAAGCTACGGGAACTGGGTTCGTATCCCAATTATTATAATCAATTTCACTTCATTTTCTTTATCACATGCATGAGGATTTTAATTTTTGTCACATGAATGTAAAAGAAATGCAGGCAAAAATTTATTTTGAAAGTAATTGTTTTTATGTGAGCAGTCAAATGCAGTTAGAAAGCTTTTCGCCTTTTCGTTACATTTCCTTACTCACTTACTCACTTATCCGTGTTTAGAATTGAATCTTTTGGAAACTATTTGACACTCACTAATCTGTTCAACACTTTCCCATAATATGTGTAATTGGTATTGTTTGAATCTTTATTTGGTCTCCCAAAAAACGTATTTCCCTGTACCTATGATAAAGACGGAATAACAGTTTCTTTGGTCTCGGAATTCCAATTTTAAGATGGATTTTTACTGTTATATCCTTATTTATATTGCTTGGCATTATAAAAATTATACGTATGTCTCTAATATTGAGAATATGACAAAGGGTAAAACTTCAAAAAAAACATTAGATTTTTTTGAAGTCAGTTATTTCTTAATCTAAGAGATTTAACTTATTCCGCCTGTATATATGTGGTATGGAGGGAGTAGTATGCGAATTGACTTTTTTTTTGTAGGCTTTACTACACAAAACTTGCCATTGGTTCTCCTCCAAAAGATTATTTTTTCCATGTGGATACTGGTAGTGATATTTTATGGATTAACTGCGTCGGGTGTAGCCCTTGTGCTACGTTTACGGACATCGACCATGTAAGCACGTGCACCCTAATCCTTTCTTGTTTCTCCAATGAGATTCATGCCAGAGAAACAAATTGATTGATTTGGTATGTTACTTTAATATTTGTTTTTATTTTTGACAGTTGACTCTGAAATTATATGATCCAAAACTATCTTCAACAACAGAATTAGTTCCATGTAATGGTGGGTTTTGCACTGAATTTAGTAAAGGTCCCAGTCCTGGTTGTTCTTCTAATGACGTCTGTGGATATGTCCTTCACTATGGAGATGGAAGTGGAAGTGCTGGATATTTTGTTCAAGATGTTATTAGGTTTGATCAAGTCACTGGAAATCTTCAAACAAGTATTGGGAATGCAAGTATTTCATTTGGGTAAGTCATGCAATTTAAATTTGAATTGTGAATTTACTTCATACCATTCAAGCTCGGCTTGTAAGAAACATGTCAAACTTGAATTTTATATTGTGAAGCTCATTAATGGGGCTCACATATGTAAACTTGATCAACTATAAGTCTGTAACAGGTCATGCTTAACTTGATACTATATGTAATAGGTCGATTCAGGTATTCAGCTGGTGGCACGACATAATAAAAATTTCTCACGCCAAGCTTGAACAATTTTTTTACGATGTTACTGAGTCATGCTTAATTTGACATCTATATCGAATAGTCTTTTGTTCTTTGAGTTAGGTGTGGGATGGAACAAACAGGAAAACTTGCTTTATCAATTGGAGCCCTTGATGGCTTAATAGGTTTTGGTGCTTCAAATACATCCATACTTTCACAACTAGCTTCATCCGGAAAAACGAAGAAGAAATTTGCTCACTGCTTAGATGGTAAAAATGGTGGAGGTATCTTTGTCATCGGGGACGTAGTGAAACCAATACTAAAAACAACACCACTAGTTCCAAATGCGTACGCTATCTAATCCAATTATGCTATAATCTTCTGGATTGGTTTTATTAACATTAGTTTCATAAGATTTTTTTATGTATTAATGAATTTAATATTTTTTTAGGGCACATTATAACGTGAATATGGAGTCAGTTCGAGTTGGTGATATTTTCCTAGATATTCCAAAAGAAATTTTCCAAGACGGATATGGGAAAGGAACTATTATTGATAGTGGTACAACTTTGGCATATCTTTCAGGAGAAATCTTCGATCCATTGAGAAGAATAGTATGAAATTTCATAATCTATATGTACTTTAAACCTTTCGTTCATGATATAAAACTCTTACCTTACAACGTTTATTTCTTTCGTGTTTTTTTTATCAGATCTTAACTAGTCAGGCTAATTTGAATGTACACCTTGTTGATGATATCCTCGAGTGCTTCAAATTTGATAAAAGGTTTTCTTTTCATGCTTTAGATAAAATAAAATAAAAAATTGAACCACTTTACCGGGCACCATATGATTGATATTAACATTACTTCTATCTTTGCAGTATCGATGATTCATTTCCTACTGTCACTTTTGGCTTTCAAAATTCACTAGAACTGAAAGTTTACCCTCATGACTATTTGATCCTATATGTGAGTAAATATGAATTTATATTCAATGGTCACATGTTGATCCTTCTTTAATATCTCTGTCTTTGCCTCTCACTTTCTTATTACTCAACTTGATGTTTTCTAACTATTGTGTGGCACATTAATAGGAAAATGAATGGTGTATCGGTTGGCAAGATAGTGGAAATTTGGGATCTAATGCAGTGGATGAATTGATCATCTTAGGAGGTAACTCTAATGTTGATCCACCCGTATAATTATCCAAAAAAATATTGCAAGGTCTTCTGATAAACATATGTATGCCTCCATTATTCATATTTGTGCAGATTTGGTGCTAACAAATAAGTTGGTGTTATACGATCTTGAAAACCAAGTTCTTGGATTGTCAGACTATAACTGTAAGTAATATTACCTTTTCCATTTGAAAACAAATAACTTGCATGCGCTTCTGGTTATTAATTAGTAAATAAAATTCTACATTTCTACATTCATTTCAGGCTCTTCAACCATTGGATTGAAGGATGAAGTGTCTGGAGCCGTAAACCAAGTAGGTTCACACGATCTTTCATCTTCGCCTTCTCGTAACCAAATGGGTGTTTCATGTTCGACTGCTCATTACCATATGAATTTTTGAAGGGTTATCAAATTGTTTTTACTATCATTCATATTGTATAATTATGTATAGTGAATATTATTCACAGACAATATTTGTATTTGTCTTGCCTCTAATTAAAAAGAGTAAAATGTTCAACTTCTATGAGACAAAAATAGTACACTGTAAAATAAAATATTGTCTAGAAAAGTTAATTGTTTTCTATATTTTTAGGATAATTTTATTTAAACGCCAATTGGATTGATGCTTAGCGTCAAAAATCCAACGTTATTTCATTTGATATTGAACGCAAATTTGTTGATGCTTTTTTTTATCTCCCAAGGAACATTGGAACATACCTTGGAAAAAATATGGAGACCCATACTTGGAAACCATTAGACTTGAATTTCCACACTTTTTCTGAGTTTGGAATAACTTGGATTCCACCATAAGACTACATACGTTAATCTAAATTTGTAAAGGATATTTAACTGGTGATTGTAGAATTCACAATGCCAATGGTTATTTTATTTTATTTTGAATAATGATTTGATTATCTATAATCATAGAACAAGGACAGAAACCAATGCAAAAAGCTAACAACACTTCCCTAAAGTAAAGATAAAATAAAATCATCCTTTTATCGTTCTACTTGTACAGTTAGACTTAGGTTATGAACCCTTTTAATAATATATATCGATAACTTTTTTAAATAGTAAATGTATGTCAGCCTCAGGTTGCACCTTAACATGACAATAAAATGATCGCTTCCCTACAATGATAGCCCAAATGTAAAACTTCATGAATAGCAAATAACTTCATCCATCTCGCATAAATCCTTCTCAAGCATTGGTGTATTAGTCTCCCTTGGCGTACTTTCCAAACGAATTTCCCACATGTTTCTCATCGTTCTAATAGATTTTCCGAGAACAATTACAAGGAAGATATAAGAGTACAAATCAAATCAATTATGTTCTATTCCAGTTTGTACCCGATAATTACCCCTTCAATCATAAAGTCCTAAACTGTGGATCGATACACCGAGAACGTGAAGAGATGCTCCTTGACACCTTGTTTGGTTGGAAGAATAGGAATCTTATAATTTAATTATAAGTGATCTAGTAATTGTAATTGAATTCAAATCCGCAAAACTAATGTTTGGTTGAGGTAATTCAGTTCTTTTGTTTTACCCCGGAATCCAATTTTATTGCGCTGTTGAACAAGTACAATTGGGAAATCTTATTTTCGAGGAAATCAAATTTTTAGGATTTTTTTTTATTACACAGGGTTGATTTGACATGTTTTTTCGAAGAATTAAGCTCATTTTCCAGGAATTGGATTACCTAGCCTTCAATTCTTTGAACCAAACATAGTATGAATGTCAATAGAGGAATACTCAAAAGTAAATTCATATGAATCCTGTTGGGATGCATCTCTTGCGATCAGCGACTGGATTTATTTGCTGACAAAAATAAGGCTAGGTGCAGATCAGTTGCCATTAATTTCGTGATGATGCATCTCTTAAGGTTAATGGATGGATATATTTGTTGTTGAAAATAAGATACATTTTAAGTTCTATTATATGTGGTCACTAGCCTTATTTGGAACTTAGTACAGGGTGGTCACGAGCCTTATTTTCATACCGTAAATTGAACCAAAGACCTTGGCATTTAAAAAAAGGTCGGGATCGTGTAACAACAAGGTTTGAAAAATCCTTTGAACCACGAGATTGTACATATAAATCCAATTGAAATAATTATGATGATGTGACACATAATTAATTTTTAGTGTGTGTTTGATCGTGAACGTTTTGGGATATAAACTAAAGATAATATCCATTTTCTTTTCCTTCAATCCATCTCAGTTCTCTTGGATTTACAATTTTATAGATAAATCTCCAAACTATACCCCTAATCATCTTCTATTAATTGGTTATCTTCTTCTATTAAACTTAGATATCTACCGTGCTTTTCATTTTCGCGATTATAAAAAAAGTTCTAAAACCTAATAAGATTATTCATATCTATGTATTTTCTGATAGATGATAATTTGTAGTAGATTTTGATAAAATACGCTCTATAGGATTAGCAATTACAAAAATATCATTTTTTTCATAATTGCTAAAACACATCAAATTTCACTTTTCCATCCCGTTTTTTAATAAAACGGTTAACCATTGTTAAGTTTTCAACTGTTAGTAAATTGGGTGGAGTTGATTGAGTTGACTAGTCTATTAAATATCTGAAATACGCCTAGTTGTTTCAAATCGGGAATCACCAGTTCTTCCCCAAATGAAGAAAATCCTTCAAATTTCACAATTGAAAAACCTAATTCATTAATTCAAGTATAAATAAACATACATAAGATCGAACTAAAATAAACCCATTTTTTCAAATTTATAAAATTTCGAACAAACAGTTACAAATTTGACTAACCATTTATTAAACAATTAGGTTGAAACATTAATGGAACCCAAGCGATTCAAACAACATAATGCAAAACACCCATAATTGCCCGACTCATCATCATGCTCTGCTTGGCACTGACACCAATATCAACTATCAATTCAACCGACTCAAATTAACATAAATTACAACAAACACATGTTTTAATATTCCAATAATAAGCAATACTCTAAATTGGTAAGAAAACTTAAATTTCTCTATAAAAATCAATTATAGTAGGACACTTTATCAATAGTAAGACATTTTATCAAAAATGTATTAAATTAATTAAAGTACACTCGTTGATATGGTTCACTTTAAGATCTCGATGTTGGAAACTCCATAGAGCACAAAAAGTGACAAATACGAAGAAAGAGAGAAGGAAGCAACGCAATTTCTCCACAAATATTTTTGTTCTCCACCTAAGGGCACGTCAGTAATTTTTCTTAGTTAAAATAAATCTTAGTCGTTAATCGGTTTTAATATATGTACGGTTAGATATAGATTAAAACAGTATAGTGGGTCTTAACAAAATTTTGGATGAAGGGTATGTTTTAACAATTTTCAAAATAACGAGTGTATTTTTGTAATTGCTAATCCCACGGGGTGTATTTTATCAATTGTCCCTGATTTGTATTCTAATTCTGTTTTATAATCAGTTTTATGTTTCTTTTTGTTATTAACATGATAATCGTCTTAAGTAAAGTTATATTTGATCATGATATATATACATAAATCATATTAGCATCTACATCCAGCATGATACATCATGTTGACCATGATATAAATAAATACATATTTGCATCCAATTTATACATAAATTTAGGTTACTGAAAATTTTCTGTTACATCTTCCACATATTCACGCGTTACTTGGTGATCGAGCCAATGTGCGTACCATAATAAAATTATTCGACAAGTCATTAAAGATATGGACCATCAGATAAACAAGATCCGATATATTAATTTTTATCAAAACCTTTTGTTTACTGATCCCAACCCTTTAAAGAATTATAACTCTCGTGTTTGTCCTAGCCGGATTGGGTCGAGGTTATGGGTGTGGATATCTACCACGAACTTATAATTTTGGACAAACTTCAATTGGATTTTTCTAATGGAAAAATAAACCAATGTTTTACCGTTTTGTCTCCTTGGGACTGCGTATGATCTTCCTATCAAAAAATTCCGAGCAAACTCGATGTGATCCAACTAATGGCTAGTTTAAATTTCTAAACGTTTTCTTTTTTTCTCTTTTTCCTTAATCCTGCCTGTGCATAATAATGCCCGCCATGAATCTCCTAAAAAAACAAAATTTATAACACCTTTTTCCTTACTCCAGTGCGAGGTGTGAGTATCATCCTCGGCACTCTTCTTAATTCGTACTTGACTGTTTACTTATTTCTTCTTCTTGTTACCAAGTGTTTGATCGGGTAATTTGTGTTATACTATCCATAGGCTATATCAGACAATTTCATCATAGACACAAGTGTTATATGCGGTCATTGGCATCACTCTTTTCAGGTTTGGCCAAGTAATATTATGTTAAAATCAACTCTGCAAACAAATGATTTTGTATATTCTGCTTGAAAAAGAAAAAAAAAACACCGTAGGTTTCAAATATAATCAATTGCTTCATTTTCATTAATTTTATTAGTTCATTTGCTTTTGTTTTATTTAACGTACGAAAATTCTCAACAAATTCGGTGATTTTTGAACATCATTAAAACCAATATGTGAGCCCTGCTAAGTTCTAGGGTGGGGAGGCGGGAATTATCAAAATGCTGTGAGTGTCGTGTTAATTTTGTTTAAAATCTCGGTCCGTTTAGGAGGGTTGTTTAACTTATAGGCACGTTTCAATCACTTGTCGGATCACACCTTGATCCCCTTTTCCCAACATTTTCAAAACAAATCACAGTGTCATGAAAAAGAGACTCTAAAAGAGAAAAACATCCCATCGCGCGAATAGATAATGAAAATCAATATTAACATATCCATGATAACTCCCGAAGTACCCACATCATGCATAAAATAATTATTTTAATTAACTGCCTTGTGAATATATAGCGACTCTCTCCGCTAGTATTCTAAAATTGGAACAAAAATCCCTCCGACCTTGAAGAAAAGTATGGGGCCTATCGGCCCGCCCTCATAAGTTGGACGTAAAGAGAAGTTAATTTTGTAGCTGCCAAAGTTGTGTACTGTTCAGAGAGGTTGTATCCCCTTTCTAAATAAAGGACACATACTGGAATAAGGAAACAACTAGGACTTCCAAACTAAGGCCAGTAACCAGCTTCTAAACATTAGATAATGTGGAAGACTATAAGTTTGCTATTGCACCTATGCCCGATGTTCTACATGTCAGTTCCTACATCTTTGTTCAATCTTCCAACTACTTGTTAAAAGTATAATTTTCTCTAACTTTTCTTATTTAAAATGGGAATTCGTGGTCTGATCTTCTTCTCTGTATTGTTATTCTCGAGTGTTTTTGTTAACGGAGGAGGACTAGCATTCAAAGTGACGCATAAATTTGGAGGTGAAGCTAACAGGTCGCTTAAGGATTTGTTAGTTCATGATAAAAATCGACATGGAAGACGCCTAACTGATATTGATATTCCCTTAGGTGGTGACGGCAAAGCTACCGGAACCGGATTCGTATATATATTAAGATTAATTCTTATAATAATCAATTTT
This sequence comes from Papaver somniferum, assembly GCF_003573695.1. Classification (NCBI taxonomy): domain Eukaryota; kingdom Viridiplantae; phylum Streptophyta; class Magnoliopsida; order Ranunculales; family Papaveraceae; genus Papaver; species Papaver somniferum. Next base: position 211,244,715 of record NC_039358.1, read on the forward strand.
ACTGTATTCTCTTTTTAATTACATGAGATTTTTACTTTTGGCATAAAAATACCGGTAAAATGGAAGTTTTGAAAATAATTGTATTCATGAACTTTTTAAACTTTAAATTGACTCTTTTTTTATATAGGCTTTACTACACAAAACTTGCAATTGGATCTCCTCCGAAATATTATTTTCTCCATGTAGATACTGGTAGTGATGTTATATGGGTTAATTGCGCCCAGTGCAGCCCTTGCAGTCCTACTTATACTGCCGACGACGTAAGCGCGACTAATCCTTTTCCGTTTCTCCAATAAGAGTCGTGCTCATGCAGCAGAAACAAACGGATAAATTTTTGATGGGGGCATTTTTTGATGGAGGCATGGGGGACAAATAAGATGTTGACACATGTTTTTCCTCCCAACAAATTTTGTTTCCAAAAATATAAAAGAAAATGTATTTTTGGAGAAAATCTTGTTTATCTCAATTGTTTATATTTAATGTTTGGTATTTTTGAAAACATGATTTATGAAAACAATTAATATAAATGACACATGTTAACATCTCATTTGTTCCACACGCCCCCGTTAAAAATTTTCTCGAAACAAACCAATTAATTTTATCTTTTTTTCTTTTCTTTTCTTTTCTAATATCTAGTTCTATTTTTGGCAGTTGACTTTGAAACTATATGATCCAAATAATTCTTCAACAGCAAGATTAGTTCCATCTAGTGATGGGTTTTGCACTAAATTTGGCAAAGATCCCATGGCCACTCTTGGATGTTTTTTCTCTAATAATGTTTGTGAATATGATATTCAATATGAAGACGGAGGTGGAAGTGCTGGATACGTTGTTCAAGACATCATTGGATTTGATCTAGTTACTGGAAATCTTCAAACAACTATTGGAAATGCAAATATTTTATTTGGGTAAGCCATAAAATTTAATTTCATCTTAATATTTATGGCTCTTCGTTGTAAAGGTCAATTCAGCCATTTAGCTGGTGGCACAACACAAAGAAACTTCTGCGTTTGAACAGAAAACTTTAAGCACGTTTTCCACCACCAAGTCATGCTTGATGCTTGACTTGACATTTATACTTAAATTTTATTTTGTTATTCTTTGACGTAGGTGTGGGATGAAACAAACAGGAAATATGTTCGCATCTTTTAAAGCCGACCTCGGCCTCGATGGCCTGATTGGCTTGGGTGCTTCAAGTGCATCCATGCTATCACAACTAGCTGCATCTGGGAAAATGAAGAAGAAATTTAATCCAACTATATAATCTAGTTTTAAAACTATTCATTTCATAATTAGCATTAGTTTCATATAGCATAAGTTTTGTTATATATTAATTTATTTAATCTTTTTCTTTAGGCCACATTATAATGTGAATATGAAATCAATTCAAGTTGGCAATACTGTCCTAGACATTTCCAAATTCGAAGCAGGAGATGGGAAAGGAACACATATAGATAGTGGTACAACTTTGGCATATCTTCCTGGGCCGATTTTTGACCCAGTGAGACAATTGGTATGGAAATTTCATGATTTATATGTATTTTAAACCTTCACTTCATATAAGAAAATTCTCACCTTACATCCTTTTTCTTTTCCTTCTAATCAGATTTTAACTAGCCAGCCTAACTTGAGTATACAACTTGTCGAAGATTTCTATGAGTGCTTCCATTTCAATAAAAGGTTTTGTTTTCATGGTTTATATGTAAAAATAAATTCTACAGTTCCTCTTTACCGGGTGTGCATGACTGATTAATACTATCTCTTTTATAATTGCAGCATCGATGAATCGTTCCCTACTGTAACTTTTGGTTTTGAAAATTCACTCGAATTGAACGTTTACCCTCATGATTATTTGCTTCCAGTTGTAAGTAAAAGTGATTTAAATTCAACGACCACATATTGTAGTTGCTTTAATATCTCTGTCTATGCCTTTCACTCTCTTGCTAGTCAACTTGACGTATCGCTAACTGCTGCCTGACGCTTGACAGGAAAACCAATCGTATTGTCTCCGTTGGCAAGATAATCAAAAATGGAATTCTGACTTGATTGTCTTGGGAGGTAATGCACATGTTTGATTCACTCATATGTAATTAGCCATAAAACTTTGCAAGGTTTGCTGATGATATACATGTATGCCACCGTCATTTGTATTCGTGCAGATTTGGTGTTGGCGAATAAGTTAGTGTTGTACGATCTCGAAAACCAAGTTCTTGGATTGTCAACTGTAAGTATTTCCTCTTCTATTTGCAAAGAACAACTAATGTCCTTGCGCTTCTGGTTGTTTAGTACTGTATAGAATTCTAATCTATGAAATCATTTTAGGCTCTTCAACCGTTGGATTGAAGGATGAAGCGTCTGGAACCGTAATTCAAGTAGGTTCGCACGATCTTTCATCTTCACCCGCTCGTAGCCATATAGATATTTCATCTTCACCCGCTCGTTACCATATGGATTTTGGAAGGGCCATCAATTTATTTTTACCATCTTTCATGTTGTACAATTATTTATTTGTGAAAATTGAATAAATATCCTTCATTTTAATTAGCCTTCACAAATATCGTTAACGAACTTTATAATGGCGTAATTGAAATTTTCTTTAAAAGCATAATTTTTATAATTCTCACTTTAACCTGTACTACTTTCCTTCTTGTTCTTCTTCGTTATTTCCAACAACTCCGTCATTCTCAATCGCCTCCACCGCCACTATCTTCATCGCTCACCGTCACCATAATCTTTGTCGCCGCCGACACAACCAGCATGACCACCTCCGTCGCGTCCACCATGATTATAAGCAGATCTATTACGATTATGCTTTCGATTTCAAATGATTTCAAGCCAGATACAAAGATTAATTTGATTTTAGATTTCGATTTGATAGTTTCGAGTGGATTACGAGTTAAAGATTCAGATCCAGTGAGTTTGATCTCGATCTTTGTTCATTCTGAAACTGAAACTGGTAAGATTCAACTTTAATTTTAGGTTTTGAATTTTGAAATTTCTGAAAACTAATTTAGGTTGTTGCTGTTGCATGTGTGATGTCAATGGATGTTACAGTGGTGGCGGTAGGTGTTGCCGCAGTACGAAATTGTCTGTTTATTATTTAACCATTTATTCAATACCAAAATACCAAATTGTGGTGTTGTTAATAACACTTCACAATCAGATCCAAGTTGACCCCAGGAGATGTCTTGGGATTGCACTTAGTTGAGGCTACCGAATTTAAGGCGATCATTTTGTGGTTTGTTGTCCTTACTGTGAATTGTTTTAGAACTGAACAAGTATCTCTAAAGTGAATTGTTTGTTTATTCATATATGCATTTGTATTCATGACAGGTTGGTGCTGATGAATACAAAGTTGACATGCAGGAAAGGTAATGATACTGATGTTACAAAGTAAGTACATGAATATGTTTAATAAGAACAGTAATGGGTATAAAAGATTTGTGAAAAATGAATGATTTTTGTTTGGGTCAAGTTTTTCGAAATGATTATGGCAGTATGTTTTTTTACTACGATGCATTGATGCAAATGTGCTGTTAATGCCTGCATAAGCACACCATCAAAATTTAATCCATTGGTTGGACAGCAACGAGACAACTATTAGGCTGATTTGGTTGTTCTAAACACTGTTGCGGCTAGGAGGAAGCAGAGGATGATGTTGGTGGCTACTGCGATGAAGGTGGGGGACTGGCAGTGACTAAAATGTGCATTATAGAAGTAAAAATGGAGTTGTTGGTGTTGTTTTCCATGAATATGAAATTGCAAGTCTGGATTATCAATTGTTGTTCATTATATGTATTACCGTTGTTGACCCAATTTTTTATGGTATCAACTCCTGTTGTTGATCTAATTTTTTTATGGGATCAACTACTGATGTTGATCCTTTCAACTACTATTGTTGACAATATTTTCTTGGATAAGTATGATCATGCTTGTAGTTTAAATCATGTAATTTTCTTCCAACCTTGAATTTGTGGTGCACTGGTAGCATGCATGACTGACTCCATGTTAGATGATGCGTGTTCGACTCACGCCAAGTTCACTCCATTTACATGGATCAACTTTCATTGTTGATCCAATTTAGTGGATCAACTACCATTGTTGATTCCCTAAATTGGGTCAACTTCTAATGTCGATCCTTTTTTTTTGGATCACCTACCGTTGTTGATCCCCTAAATTGGATCAACTTCTACTATTGGTCCTATTTTTATTTGGATCAACTACTGTTGTTGATACAAAAATATCTGAACCAATGGCCACAGCGGGTGACTAGTGGTGGTGCAAGACTGTTGGTGGTGAAGGAGTGGTGGTGGAATATTAGTGGTGGTGGCGGTAGGTAGGTGGTGGTTGTTGAACGTCGGTGGTGGAATGATAGTTGAATGTTGGTGGTGGTGAAGTGGTTGAGGAAGAAATTTGTTCCATTTTGAAATAAAGAAAAATATTATACGAGTGAGTGTATTAAGGTAATCTAATTTTAAATGAATATGATTATTAAAAAATAAGGACATATTTATTATTATATAAGGATATATTTATTGGTTTCGAAAATAAAGACATATAAATAATTTACCCATTATATTTAGCAAGTATTAATTGTTTGCAATCATCGGATCCTTCTCCGGTTCAACTTGTGTACAGTCAAATAAGCCTGTTTTAACCAACTGGAAAACGACTGCACCAGGCCAGAGTATTTGAAAATGATGTTCGCATTCTTCCTCGAAAATCCAAAAATCAAGAATTGGAATCGAGCATGATAGAATATATTCTTGACCCAAAATAGAAGCCAAGTCCACCAAATTCACACACAGACGATCGCTTTGAAGGAGAAACGAATCCCATCACGTGAAATCTTAGCCGTATGAATAAAAACTAAAATAACATAACTAAGATACTACTCAAAGTCCAGTATCATAAACAACCTCGCATAAATACAACCCGTCATTATTTTAACTGCCTTTATTTAATTTTTTTTTTCCGCTTTTCGTTGAAAAGAAAAAGAAAAAAAAAACGCGGCGGAGGTCTCATCTTCTTCTTTTTTCTGTAAACTTGACCTCCGTTGAAAAAATAAAATCTTTTTTTTTTTTTTTTTCATTCTTTGAATTTTTTTTCTTTTAAAAAATGGGTAATCGGTGGATCTGGAATTTGACAATAATTCTAGTATTTCTGGTTCAGAATGTATATGGAACCGGAGTATTTCGTGTTCATAATAAATTTAGGTCAAGGAGAGATATGATTCATAATAATGGATCTTTAAGTGATTATAAAGCTCATGATTATCGCCGACATTCTCGAATTTTGTCTCAAGCTGATGTTGATCTTCCTTTAGGTGGCAATGGTGATCCTACTGATGCTGGGTACATTTCTCCTCTTTTTTTTTCATGAATTATATTTTTGAGATTTTTTTTTGGATTTTTTTTTTATTAATTTGGTTATTTTTTGATGATTATAGGCTTTATTTTGCATCAATTGGGATTGGAAATCCATCAAATGATTATTATGTTCAAGTTGATACAGGAAGTGACATTTTCTGGGTTAATTGTATTGAATGCAAGAAATGCCCTACTAAGAGCAACCTTGGTGTATGCATCTTCCCCCCCCCCCCCCCCCCCCCCCCCCCCCCCCTTCCCTCATTTTCTTTAATTTTTTTTATAATTTTCTGATTTTTTTTTTCTGGATTGGACAGATAAAGCTGAAGTTATATAATCCAAAGGCATCTTTGAGTGCGAAATTGGTTACATGTAAACAAGATTTTTGCTCGGCAACATATGATGGCGGTATACCTGGTTGTACATCGGATATGCTTTGTGAATATAGAGTGGTTTATGGAGATGGGAGCTCAACTGATGGTTACTTTGTTAACGATATTGTACAGTATGATCAAGTATCTGGGAATCTTGCAACCACATCTGCAAATGCTACCGTCACATTCGGGTGAGTTGCATTTTTCATTATTCATTTTCCAAGTATTAGTCTAGTTGCGACTGTATAATGTGACAGAGACATAGAGTATGCTAAGATAACGAGAGAGAACCTAGGAATCGGCTGGCAGCCTAACTGCGACTGTACCGTGAGACAAAGTATGCTATAATAATAATGAGAGGGAACCTAAGGATTAATTGTGAACATTGTGTAGGGGTACGAACTATGGTTTATGTCTAGGACTTTTATGAACATCTGTTGGTAGTTTGTACAAGGTGCTTCCTTGGTGTTAGAGATATGTAGGGCCAAGGTTAATGTGTTCTTCAGGTTTTGTGCCCTCAGGTGCATTTTTTCTCTTGAATATTTAGTTTTACACAGGACTGGATCCTCTATTCCTCTATTACCATGCAACGGGGTGCCACTCAACCATAAGAAGTTTTTTGTACTCAGCATTATACGTATCACGTCTTCACATCTTCATTCTTCACTATATGCTCTAATTGGCATTCTCTATCATATGATAGGTTCTGTTCAAATAGTAAAATTACATCTGAAAACCTTCGGATTACAACTTCTTTTCATATTTTAAGCAAGCATACTTCATGTTGGAAAATGAAAATTCTTATATTCATGGCACTTTGCAAAGCAACTGTGAATTGTCCCAAGTAGTTTATACTTTCTCAGAGACCTTGCATCGTCTGAGCCATAACGATGATGTTATGCTTACCGTTACTACACTATGCTTCATATTGTTTTTAACTTATCAAACTTTTCTTTAGTAAGTTTTTGCGGATACTCAATGGCTGTGCTAATAAATCATTAGAGTTTTCTTATTTACTCATGTATATTTACCGTGATAAACTACAACATATATTGGCTTCCTATTTCTTATAGATTGTTCATTTTTTGTGGGATAGATGTGGTGCTAAACAATCTGGGGATTTAGGTACATCTACTGGAGCACTTGATGGACTGCTTGGTTTTGGACAAGCAAATACTTCCATGATTTCTCAGCTAGCTGCAGCTGGGAAAGTGAAGAAGATGTTTGCTCACTGCTTAGATGGTATTAAAGGAGGTGGAATCTTTGCCATTGGACAGGTGGTGCAGCCAAAAGTGAAAACAACTCCATTGGTACCTAATCAGTACGTTGTTATTTTCTTCCCGTAGTTCAATCACATTTGTTTTGACCTCTTGCTCTATCCATAGGCGACAATTTCAGACCCTTGAGTGTCACTGTTGAGTCTTGTGTCGCTGTCACACTGGAATGCCTAAAGCTATGCATTAAACATGAAACAATAGTTAAAGCTGGCTAGTACAGACCATCTGCTCTTTCAGTGTGGTTTGGTTAATACAACAAAAAGGGGTTATTTAAAATTTTACACTGGTGGGTGAATAGCTGATGGTACAGTGGTCCAATTTACTGAAGATCATTAGTTTTTTTAGATGTAATGTACACACTGAATGATTTAAGGTCCAAGGGCTGAACCAACTTCATTGACACTGGCACATTTAATGATGTTTACGAAAAGACCCAGGGATATATGTTGTGCTGGTCGGCCATTCCCAAAAATGAAAAATGTCATGTTCAGAGAGGAGCCATCTTTGACGGTCCTCACATTACCCAAATTTTGTGTAAGATAAAGATGCAGAACTTATGTAGTTAGTCACCATGTCTAGAGATAGTTACTTTGTCTTAAAAGTTAAGAGTTAAAAGGATGGTGGTTTACTTTTTACCTCTTTGTTTGTTGATTCACTTTGGAAAATGATTTAACTGTGAGGAAATATAAAACAAACTGGAGAACAAAACAACATTCCACTATAATTACTTATCTTTGTCTTTTACACATTTCAAGTTTTCCAAATATATTTAGGGCCTTGTTTATGCTTTATCCACATATTCATAGATTAATCATTATCTTAGGCCACATTACAATGTCAATCTGAAGTCAATTGAGGTTGGTAAGGCTACTCTACAACTTCCCACAGATGTTTTCGAGACTGGAGATAGGAGGGGGACGATAATCGATAGCGGTACAACTTTATCTTATCTTCCTGAGGTGGTGTATGAGCCCCTGATTTTGGCGGTATGAGACATTTTCTGGTACTTGTTCATTCTTCCAGTTCAGTTTCATCAAGTGCCTAATTTTTTTTTCTTCTTTTCTTATCAGATATTATCTCACCAATCAGATTTGAAGTTACAGACTATCGAGAACCAGTTTACATGCTTTGACTACATTGGGAGGTATTATCTCCATCTATGTCCATCACATTGATCTATTACAGGTTCTTTTTCGAAATTGGTTTGATGTTGCTGAAAGATCTTGGTTTACTTCTGCTTCTCAACAATTGCATCACATATACTGTAATTTACTGAAGCTGTGATAAATTGGTTGGTAAGGTTTATTAATATCGTCTATTCTTTATTTTGGCAGTGTCGATGACGGATTTCCATTGATCAAGTTTCATTTTGAAGATTCGCTTACACTAACGGTTTATCCACATGATTATTTGTTCTCATACCACGTAAGTAATGTAAGTAATTTGGTTTACAGAACATAATGCAGTCAGCCGTCAGCCTTCAGTATTTTTCTTTTGCTGTTTGCCATCATGAACTAGTTTGATCTTTTTGATTTCTTATATGTATTCTTTGAAACTCTATGTGATTATGCTGTGATGTAATGGCGGCAATGGATGTCGGAAAATCTGCATCGCACCCGGTTTCATATTCAAATTTCAGATACCCAATTCGAGTACACATTTTTTTATTAGATAATAACTTATTTTCCGGTTGCTAAATTATTTGAACATGTTATCTTTAAAATTTGGTTAAATAGATCCATAAATATTGAATATTCAGATGCTAAACTATATAAATAAGTCTACATTGGATATTGCACACTCTCATTCTTGAGGTCAGAAGTTTGGATCCCTGCTTCCTGTCAGAGTTTGTTGATCTCTTATAATTTTTACCCACCTTATAACACTGCTCTCAGAACCAAATAGTGAAAAGCTGTATCTGATGTTGATTATTCTTTTTTGGATTGCGCGTTTGAGATCATTTTATGTGATATTCTCTGTTGGGACAAGCATTTTGGTAAATTAATCATCTGATATTAAAAAAAAAAAGTTGTTCTATTTCAGAAGCTAAATTTTCCCACACTATTTTTGTAAGTATCTTTTGAGTTATGGTTAGGGACCTTAATAACATCCTAGATCAGATCGAAATCGATCAAGCTTCATCGATGTTGTAGTAGCCAGCAGCTGAAGGCTTGCTTTTCTCCATGATACTTTACTCAACCTTTGATTATATCTACTTACTTTTTGTATTACTTACTGTTACTCACTTAACGTAATGTATTTGATATTTGCAGGAAGATATGTGGTGTATTGGCTGGCAGAATAGTGGAATGCAATCCAAGGACGGGAAGGATACGATTCTTCTGGGAGGTATTGTTTTGATGTGCAAACTAGGGATTTCATGATTTCATTGGAATTTTGTTTGGGAACTGTTTGATAAGGCTTGAAGGTCGGTATCAAAACACTTAAGCTAGAAAAACAAAAGAAACAAGTTTTAATCCCATTTTAGTTAATCTTCGGCTGGTCGAAAACAAGGTTCTATTACTTTATCATTTTCTTCACGGTATTATTATTCTTCAGCGACATTCCCATGATGAATGCATGAGAGGTATGTTATAGCAGATTAGCAGTCAGTTGACCTTACATGCCAACTTCCCCAAAGCCTAAAAAAACAAGTTTAACCCCTATATTAGCTAGAAGTACCCTCTTAACACCCTTTTTTCCTTCTATCTAAAATCCTGGATCCACCAGGACGTTATTGGCACTAAAAAGTGGCAGAGAAATGGAAATTAATTCGAAGTAAGTGAATAAGGCTTCTCATGGCATAACTTCGATTTTGTTATATCATCTTCTTCATTACAGAAACAGTTTATATACCTCCAGACCTCCAAACCCAAAGATATATGTTCTCAGCATAAGGCTTTGTTAATATGAAGTTATGTTATTCATATTCTAACCCATGTATACTTGAGGTTGTGAGGTCCAGTTTAGTGCTTTGAATAGAGTCTGATGTATGAATATGTGTTTCTACTTTCTTGCAATCTGTCTCATATAGGTTATTATCAATTATCTTTTAGAATATGGTATATGTTTCATTTTTACAGCTTCCCCCATAGTTCATCAAATTCAGATTTTCGTCTTTTTGTAAAATCAGAATCTCAATTGTGTTATCTGAGCTGATTATATTGACTCGATTCAAGGTTGGAAACTAACTCCACCTTTTGCTTTCAGATTTAGCTCTGTCTGATAAGCTAGTCGTGTATGATCTCGAAAATCAGTCCATCGGGTGGATTGAATACAACTGTGAGTAACTCCGCATTTTCATTGTAGTTGTCAATATATGGAACTCTAGGCACTAAACTGTAGGTTTTCCTCTTCTTGGTTGTGATTTCAGGTTCATCTAGCATCAAAATGAAGGATGAACAGACTGGAAGGATATATGATGTAGCTTCCCATGATATTTCTTCTGCAAGCAGTCTGATTGTAGGAAGGTTATTACTATTTTTCTTACTAACTGCCATGTTGCAAAGTTTGATTCAGTAAAATATCACAATTGAAGGGGTTATACACAGCCCTCATTGATTTTGTTGTATATTATAAATCATTCCAATGAAAAGGTATGTATGCTACGAGTTTAGTTGCCTCAGTTTTGAATGTTTCAGCATGCTAGTTCAGTGCCACTGTTTCTTGCGGACAGCTTCTGAAATAGTTTGGCTGCTTGATTTGAAATCCTGCAGGCTTGCATTTGTTAGAATTAAGTCTGATGTCCAACACTCCGAGTTACTCCTTTGTCAGCTTGTTTTTTGGCAATATTTTTCTTCTGTTTCTAGTGTTTAGTAACTTTAGTTTAGTTCTGATGTCCAACATTGTTATCTCTTATTCCTACTCGGCTTATCCTAATCCTAATACACAAAACCTTAGTAATTGTTTTTCTCTAGCTTGCATCCCTTGATTATTTCACTTTTGTGCGGCCAAAATCTCTGACATTTCTGCCTATTAGCGTGGTTTGTGTTGTGTTTCTTATCAAGCCAAACAGAGCTGTCATGTTAGAGTTGCACTTTGGTTCCAAGAACTCGGCATCAAGGTTGGTGTGTTAAGGTTAACTTGTAGCACTGTTTTTTTCCAATGCATTAACGTAGTACTCTTAAAACAGAAATTTAAATATCAGTTCCACAAATCTTAGCATAATCCTTTAACTGCCTTGTGATGCTTTTTCTTGTGACTTCAGCATGAAAATTACATTGAATTGGTGAATTGAAGCCACTAGTCAGTGTAAAAGCACAATTAGCAAGCAGAAATCCAATCGTTCAAGAAATCTAGTCATTCACATTGAAAATACCAGGTACTAGTGGAAATGTTAAACTTAGTGTGAGTATAGTTGAAAGAGATCTTCTGCAGAGGACCTAGTGGTAATCCAGCATTGACAACACAATCGCCTTTGCCCAAGACTTTAAGAAGTCTAGGGTTTACAAGATCTTGAGTAAAACTTCCACATTTGACGTGAATGTTGATTGCAGGGCATATTGTGCAGTTGTTTTGTACTTCCACCATGAATTTTGGTGGATTTCCAGATCCCACCTTTGTTTGTTTCACTGTTGGTTTGTTCTTATCGCCACATTCTGCACCTGATCCTGCAAAACGATAGAATAGCAAGTTAGTTAGATAAATGAATATCTAAAAATCATGTTTGACACTTGCAACAGAATCCAAAACTTTGGATTTGCTGGAAGATTGAGATTGGAAACAGACCATGGTTAGGCAGAGAGGCAATAACCAGAAGAGTTCCCCATAGAAGCAGTAGAAACTTGAATCCCTGTAATTGGTTTAACATTCTCCGAAGTTCACTGAAAAAACTGAGAAATGTGAAGAGTTCTTGGTCATTCAACCTTGCCTTGTTATATAGAGAGAGACTGAAGGTAAGTGATGTTGGCTGGCTTTGTGAAATTGGATGTGTGGGTGTGAAAGGAGACACATCATTGTGTATTTATCTTTCTGACAGAAGACAGAGAAATGACCATTGCCTACCTACTGTCTGAAGACTAGACTCTTCAGAGAGTAGAGGGGGACCCGGATTGTGAAAAGCCAATGAAAAATGAGCTAAGATTTCTGCAGTGAAAGAAATCATATCACTAGAATGTTTGCCTTCTCTCTGAAATCTTACATGGTGTCGTGTGAACTTGGAATTGCACGTTCCCCGTGCTAGGTGTTTAGCTTTTTGCAAGAGCACATGGTAAGTTTAGCTCGGCATCCCGTGTGTTTGTGTCAGGGTGGATTTACCTTGTGCACTTGTCTATATGTTTCTCTGTTTTTTATAGTGTCCAAACTTGAATAAACCAATCCACGGGTAAGGGGGTAGTACTAGTGGGTACTCAAGAAACAGTGACTGGTCGCATTTGTACTTGCACCACCATCAGATACTCGGTCATATACCGATGATCCAAGAGTACCGATATTATCACGAAAACTACTGCTTCTTATGAGCGTTAATGTCATCCAACTCCATATTCTATAATGATGCTAACTCCGGCAAGAGCCATAGCTGACAGTGTTTGACATGTTATTATGTTCCCATATCAAATGCAATAATGCACACCGACTGGACGACTCCCTCCACAGTTTAACAGTCAGCCTCTTTGGCTCATATCATCAAGATATGACTCAAACCTGGTTTAGATTTATGATTGGCGCCATGGCAGATAGACCAGAGTCAAATAGTTCAGCGGCCATCTCATACCGAAATGTGGTCTTCTGAGCTCTGAGCTGAAAACCAACTACCTTATCTTATTATGGTACTATCAACTGTCAACTTGTGAAACACATGGTGCAATAAAAAAAGATTAGTAAAATAATTCAAAATGAATTTTTGTAATTTATTCTACATTAAACAAATGTAAGCTGACTTAAACTAAATCAGCATAGAACCAACCATGTAGTAATCTGCAATTCTTGAACATAATTTTCCCTCTCAATTGGAATCCTCTAATAAAATGTCAATACAATCACTCATTTTTGTGGTGCTTGTTTTTCTTCTTCTTATCATCATCATCATCATTATTTACTGTAGCGGCACCTGGCAATGCTCTAATTACTCATCTTCCTGGTTTTAATGGCAATTTTCCTTCTAAACACTACTCTGGGTAACTGCTGCGAACCCATCTCCTCAATTTTTGTCCATCATTTGTTGCATTTGAACTCAAAAAGACCAGTATTTTTTTTTTTTTTTTTTTTATGTGTGTGTGATGGAAGATATGTGAAAATAGATGAGAAGAGCTTATTCTACTACTTTGTGGTTTCTGAAAGAAACCCAAATGAAGATCCTGTGGTTCTTTGGCTCAATGGAGGTCCTGCCTGTTCTAGTTTCGATGGATTTGTTTATGAACATGGTCCATTCAATTTTGAGAAACCCAAGACTTGTGGAAGTCTTCCAAAACTTCAACTTAATCCATACAGTTGGTCAAACGTTAGACACTTATAAATTTCTAACATTTGAATCACTTGTTTGATTTCCACTTGAATTAAAAAAAAAAAAAAAAAAAAAATTCAATTTCAGGTTTTAAACATTACATATTTGGATTCTCCAGCAGGTGTTGGATTGTCATACAAAACTGGAGACCTACGGACTTCGCTGGAGACGCACACCTTTCTTCTCAAGGTACTTATTGTGATTAATCAAATTGAAAATCCCGATGTTGTTATGCAAGTTGGAATTGAGATTGCATACACTGATTATTGATAAGCACTTTGAAATGTATGTGGCCAAATTTTGTGCAAATGTGACAGCTTGATTACCATCTTTGGAAATTTTATGCAAATGCGCAACTGTATGCATATGTGGGGGTTTAGTGATCTTAATGCATTCAAATAATGATACCTTCATCGTTTTTCAATCTAAGTGGTTCGAGCAATACCCAGAGTTCCTAGCAAACCCATTTTACATTTCTGGAGAGTCCTGTTCTGGGATATATGTGCCTACTCTGGCTTCTGAAGTTGTCAAAGGTAACTATCCTTACTGATCTTATGAACTGTTGTGACTTATACTTGAAATATTAAAACTACAATCTTACAGAATGAGAACTTTTTCAGGTCTTGAAGCCGGTGTAAAGCCTGTACTCAACTTCAAGGTATGAAAATCTATGGTTTTAATTCGTAAATTCGAAACGTCTTGTGTATGACAATCTTTTAATTGAACTCAAAACTCATTTGATACAGGGTCACATAATAGGAAATGGGGTAACTGACGGGGAATTCGATGGAAATTCTTTTGTGCCATTTGCTCATGGTAAGGGCCTTATCCCACATGTTCTATTTGAGGTGGGTTGACGTGTAAGATGTAAGTCAGAATTAGTAGGCCTGCGATTTACTGAACAAAACTAGTGAAGTTAAAACTATTGGTGTGTCAGGTCAGGAGTTAGAAGTTAGTAACTCTTCCGAAGGCATAAAGGGTACTAGAAATGTAAGAATATGGCCGACATTATCCTGATACAGTGGCAGTTTTGCCTTGGATTAGATTTTTGATTTTTCTCATAGTTTTAACTTCATTTAGTGGATTTGGTTGTGTAGGATGATGAAGTGGCAAATGCGTGGCTGAACAATGAGGCTGTGAGGAAAGCACTTCATCTAGTTGTTTCATACTCCAACATTATATGGAAGCTGCTAACTTATTATAGTATTTTGTTTCACACTAGGAAAACCTTATTTGGGAGATTTGCACAGATAAGATCCTCTACAATCATGATTTGGGAAGCATGATTAAATATCACAGGAACCTTACGGCCTGGGGATATAGAGCACTTATATTCAGGTATCCTCACCTAGTCACCTGTAACTAGAGAAGGTGTATACACTTGTGCAACAGAGTTGCCAATAATTCTCAGCAGCATCGGATGGTTTTGTAGAAATCTAGTGTTTCCTATACGGATGCAAAGTTTCTACATTCCGTAATGTTCAGCTTAAAATATTCGACCCCCACTTTCAGATGCAATTGTTATTTATGATAATGTGTTTGCAGTGGTGATCATGATATGTGTGTACCATATATCGGGAGTGAAAAATGGACGAGGTCGCTTGGATATAAAATCATAGACGAATGCCTGTCTTTCGCAATGTGCTTACTTACTATTGTAATAACTTCTGCAAATTATAGCCATGAACTCCTGACAATGATAGTATTTTCTCCATTTGTTTTTGTGCTGTTTTAGGTACCTTCAAGGCTATGACAATAATCTCACTTTCCTCACTATAAAGGTAAGATGCATAAAAAATGTCTCGCATCTTTCAGTTGTTTTTTTCTATGTCTTCTGCTTTGGATGGAATCAGTCACTCGATTTCAAGTTTGAGAGTATTGACTCTATTCTCTTGTTGCGGGGAGCTGGACATACAGTTCCCCGAGTACAAGCCAAAGGAAGCATTGGCCTTTTATAGCCGTTGGTTGGCTGGAGAAAAGATACGAAACAAGTTTTTATGGATCACCTTTCTCTGCCCATATGTAAGATGATAAAATTGCAGTGAAAACTTAATTTGTATCCAATTTGTGTCGCAGCTTTAGTATTTGAGTTATGGACTCAGATCAAAGAAAATACAACACTGGCTCTGGTCTTGGATTAACAGTTGCAGTGTATTTGCACAAAACCACTGGACTAGTGTGTGCACGTCCGAATTTTCGCATACATCGAATTCCTGGCCCAAAACATGATTAAAACTCGAAAAGAATACAAAACCAAAATTAAGACATCGCCTTTGTTACACCAGAAACCTGCAGCCCTCGCCATTTTCCGGCCTGCATTTTCCCCGGCAGCAGTCTTAGCCGTGCTTCTAAAATGCTGTCCCTCAGCTTTTACTCCCAAAATTTTCCTTCCATTGGTGTCAACCAGCTACCAGCAGTTCATGGTTTTGGTGATGGACCTGCCGCTCCCAAAAGGATTACACCTAACGATGGAAAAGTTTAGGAGGAAAAGTTGGGGGACACCAAGTAAAACCGGTAGTTGTTTCCACTTTCTCGGAGCTCAATTTCTTTTTTTGCTCACCATAAATAAACTAAATAACAATATAAAAAGAAACTATTAAATAAATAAATAAAATTGTTTCTATGTGGTGAAGGAAAGTCCAGCAGGGGCGACCTGAGAACACATGAACATTCACCAAAACAACAAACAGCGAGTGTCTCTGATATTGGTTTTCTCATGTGATCTCAGGATGCTCCTGTTGATCTTCCTCACATCTCTTCTTGCTTGCTTCTTCTTGTTAACTTGTAATCTCTCTTCTTCTTTCAATTTCAAGAACTATTGAAGATGTTGTAATGATTCATGATTGGACTCAGAGCTATTTAAGGTCAAACTCGTTCTAATGTACTTTTCTCATATAATGTACTACTACATAATCTGTAGTACCATTTGAGGGAAGTAAAGATTTCTCACACAGTCAATGTAAGTACAGAGCTGTACTACTTTTCAACCCCCATTGTACTACTTCATTGGTTGAGTTCCCCAGGATATGGCAAGAATCTTTTGGTACTAATTTTGGAGTGTTCCCATGGGTTTACATGATATTGAAATAAAAGTAATTTCAGAACTTCTTCAAGTCTCTCCACAAAGGAGTAGATAATGTTGAATGCCTAACCACTCAAAAATAACAACTAATATTTGGATGGGGATCATGGGTAACCAGTCGGTTTCTGTTTACAAACTTACCCAGGGTTTTCAACATTTTGATTCCAGTTTAGATTTACAAACAAATACTGTACAAAGTTTCAGGGATCTCAACCAAATAAGTTTCTGCTATCAAACTGTTGGAACCACCAGACATTTTCAACTAAAGTAGATATTCACCTGTATGCATTTAACTGAGCAACACAAAAACACCCCCTGGGAATTATTCATACTAATTATATACATTTTCGCGCTTATGATCGCAAAAGAAAGAAAATGGAGGAAAAAAAGAAGTATGTTGTGTTACACAAGTAACACAACCATCCTATTTAAGGGTTATCCTACGGGAACTCTGCAACTCCTACTAATTACAGCATGATATTTGATTCAACAACCAAATTTCATGTAGTTTATTGACTCTATTCAGTGTAAACAATTACCAGGTACTGAAGCCTGCCGGCCAAACTGATTTTGTTTAGGCGTCCTTCAAAAGACATTGGAAGTCTGCAGCACAATCTGCTTTATCACTACAACAAAATACCGATAAATGTCATTATCACATCACCATATTGGTTACAAATACACTGCACGAAGAAGCCAAAGATTTATAAATTAATCTGTAGGTTAAGTGACGCATTTCTCGGGGTTCAATTTGTGATGGAAATTCCTACAAGATGATTGAGGTAACGCCATACACGGATCTAAACTGTAATAACTCGATGTTGCGAGAACCAATCATGTGTGAAATTACAAAAAAAAAGGAAAAGAAAAAAACGAAATGACACAACTGCATACCTGCTGTGGCGCGAACAATGGCCTTCGCTGCTGACAGGTTACTGAATTATATGGTGGAAGAATGTCTCGAGGATAAACCCCTTGGGGATAAACTACTTGCAGGGGCTGAATTGCTCGCAGGGGAGGAACTGCTCGCTGGTTCATCCATTGCCAACCAGTTTGGCTATGGTTCGCCTGTTGTTGCACTTGCAGCAATCCAGATGCCTGATAAAGGATCCAAGAGTTCAAAATAATATCTAAAAACAAGACAATCCATAGTAGACATTTTTCCCAAATAACAAACATGCATATTAAAGCCTGTCTTTTGATAGTTAATTGTAAACGAAATCATTTATAAACTGTGTTGGTGCCAAGTAAAATACCTGATTCCGATTAGTCTTAGTTGTAGTTTTCTTGACGGCCGGATTAGTCCTAGTTGTAGTTTTCTTGACTGCCGGAGTAGTCTTAATTGTAGTTTTCCGAACTGTGGGAGTAGTCTTAATTGTAGTTTTCCGAACTGTGGGAGTAGTCTTAATTGTAGTTTTCCGAACTGCTGGAGTAGTCTTAATTGTAGTTTTCTGAACTGCTGGAGTAGTCTTAATTGTAGTTTCCTGAACTGCTGGAGTGGTCTTAATTGTAGTTTTCTGAACTGCTGGAGTGGTCTCAATTTTAGTTTCCTGAACTGCTAGAGTGGTCTCAATATTAGTTTTCTGAACTGCTAGAGTAGTCTCAATTGTAGTTTTCTGAACTGCTGGAGTAGTCTCAATTGTAGTTTTCTGAACTGCTGGAGTAGTCTCAATTGTAGTTTTCTGAACTGCTGGAGTAGTCTCAATTGTAGTTTTCTGAACTGTGGGCCTTTGTTCTTCCTTAGTGTTACGGCCCTCCATCTTCGCCTCAACTTCCTGCAGTATTAAATTAGTGAGAGAAAACACTTCTTCTGACTTCGAACACTTCGTTGCAATTCGTTGTGAAATTTGCAACAGCGCATCGTAACGAGCTGTTGATGACGGATCACTATTATTCGGGATCAACTCCCCAGAAGGGTCAAAAACATCGTCTTCTGTAGCTTTACGAGTCCATCTCTTCAAATAATATTTAGGAGGCAGAGTTTTATATTGCAAGTTACGAAACAACTTTAATGCATGAGAGCAAAGGATTCCATTAAATTCAAATTTCTTACAAGAGCAATAGACTGATTGTTCAGTGTGGTTATATATAAGTGTGCGGATCTTTTTCTGACCTTCCATCTCAGTAGCTCTATAGGTACGAATAATTCCGTCATCTGACACCAACTCTAACAGCAGATCTATAATTTGTTGAAGCTCTTCTTGGAAACCATAGAACATTTCTCTAGTGTATAATTTTGATGCCTCACGTTCTATAGGCCACGCAGAGATCAAATTTGGTTCTGTTTGGTGTGTCCTTTTTTCTGCTTCATTTTCCTTTCCATACTGATCAACCATGGCTTTAGAGTATTGGTCCACCAACTCCCGGAGAGGAATGCTACCCGTGCTAAAATAGGCTTTCAGAAACTTGCTGATGTTCTCGCTTCTTCCTGTCGCAGTCATGCCAGCACAAAAATGACCACGACTTTGAGCCCACATTTTCCGCAACTCATACAAGCCTTGCAGCCACGCGATACCTCTAAGCCCATACTCATCAAGTAACTTGCTCCAACTTTCTTCAAATTCCTGAAGCGTTTCTGGATCATATATGCAAGATTTAAATTGCACGGAGAATGACTTAGACGCTTTAAATACTTCAGTCAAGTGCTTTGAAGCATTTTGAAATAAATGCCATAAACACAATCCATGATGAGCTTCTGGAAATACAGCACTAACAGCATTTGAAATGAATGCAGATTCACTCGTAAACACACTTATGGGCTTCTTTCCTCCCATAGCCTCCAAGAAAGTAGTAAACAACCACACTGCAGAATCCGCTGTTTCACCATCTAATAAACCACATCCAAAAAGTGCAGGTTGCCCATGATTGTTTATACCAATAACTGGCACACAAACCATATCGTTTGTTTTGAATGTTGTGTCAAAACAGACTGCATCACCAAATAACCCGTAATCTCTTCTTGACTTTGCATCACAGTAAAACACACCACATATGTTGCCATCTCCATCAGTGCGAAAGGAGTAGAAAAAATGTTTATTTTCTTGCTTCTTTTGCCTGAAATACTCGAGGAGAAAATGAGCATCACCCCTCTTTAGAAACCCCGACCTTGAGTTGGGATCAGATAAGCCAACTTCTTCAGGAATATCCGCTGCTTTTACTCCCCGAGGAAGGCTACTGTCAGCATGTGGTACATGGGCAGGGGTCTTTAGGTGCCTGGAAAATTTAGTCGGTCCAAGTTCATGTGTATGCTCAGCTTTGAACCTAATCAAAGCATACTTGTCACCACCACTCATCAATTTGATCTCAAAGACTGCCATGCATTCGAATCGCTTAGTTTCTCTTCTTTTTCTAGGCTTCCTTACCATTTTATAGCTTCCTTCACATGAACAAACTAGCACTTGGCGATGAATTTTATCACGCTGACCTTTCTTAGCATTTGTCCTTAGTATTCTCACCCTAAAACCAATCTTTCTTGCATATTCGTTATAATAATCTAATGCTTCTTTTGCTGTGTCAAAAATCATGCCAACCTTTGGCTCTACTAACTCATCTAAATCACAAAAGTGCAGTTCAGCTTCTGCAGAATCCCCCTTATCATCATTAGAATCCAAATCCGGGATAGTTTCAGAACTATCCATTGAAATTGGAGTTTCCTGTTTACATGTTATGATCAAATTAAAAATCAATCACAAAATTCTATAATCCAATTAACTCATCCAAAAGTCACACATTATAATCTAAGGAGTTTGAACTAATCAAAAAAAAATGTAGAAAAAACCCTAGTTTCTCATAGATGCAAAACAAAAACTTTGATAGACAAAGAAAACATCAACCAATAACCAAAAAGGAGGAAAAGAATTAGGGCAAAAACGGATTATACCTCTGTAATAGGACGTTCTTCTTCATCATTATCAGTTCCATGGACCTTGCTTGCGGCATTCAAAGTACAGTTTAGAGAAGCGGAGTTTTCAGAGTGAGAATCCATAAGCGAAAGAGGAGTTTATTCACCAGAGAGAAGACTGTGCGGTCAAATTTGTTGACCCACGTAACAAGTGGGTGAATAGCTTTTGACGCACCATGGCATGAGCGTGCTAGAAACGTTTAAATAAGGTCTCATCAACCCATCAAGGGCGATTTCCTATAGTGAAAAATACTAGAACTCCCATACTATATGGGTTCAATATATAGAAGCCCCACAAAATGGATCCTTCATTGTTAACTCCATATTTTCAGAAATTGCTACTAATAGGCCCAAAATATCAAATTTTCTTCAGATCTGGCCCATAATTAATTATTATGAATTTTAATTATGGCAACATTACCCTTTAGTATATATATAATAGGAATATCAGAAGATATTTTTCATTTCAGATGTTCTTTCTCTCTCCATCTTTCTTTCTCTCCAAAATAATTTTCAGAGATCTCAAAACCATATCATCATTGATTCAATAATACTAATCTAAATCGAGAATGTCGCAAAGTTAATAAATCGTCTAAATTCATTGAAAAACACATCGAATTCTCACTAGATCCTCAGTTTTAATGGAGTTATTATGTCTGTAGTGAAGAATAAAATTGAGTAAATTCTCCATCAACAAAGAAATCTGAAGAATTCATCAACAGATACTAAATAATAGATAAGTTTCCTTGTTGTATCCTTTTAATTTTTTCATGTTTTAGTTTTGAAATTGATATAAAGATTTCGGAAACATAACTTCGATTTCACTTCTTTTCTATTATTTGATTCATGATTAGCATTCAGATCTACTTTAATCACATATTTCTCTCCATTTCGAGTGAGAAATCTTGAAAAAATCTTGACAAAAAAATTCCAAAAACTTTAGGGTTCTTCGCGGAGAATCCATCGATCTTTCAGTCTTTTATCCTAATTGAAAATCAGACTCTAGATTCGTAATCCTCATGTATGAATCCGTATTACCTATTCAAAATTTCCGAAAACGTGGTTGTTTAATTATTTTGACCAAATCTGATTTTGTTGATTTTTCTGTGTAGGTTAGAAAATAGGAGGCAACTGATGAAGATGATGCTTCTCTTCGATTATTTTGAAGGTAACGAAAGTAGTAAGGATGAAGGTGAAATCATACGGTGTTGTAAGAATGTGCATATACTTATATTGGACGAGTAAATATGAAATATTTTCATGCGTTTTGTTGTTAGAATTTGCAGGTAGTTACAGTAGTGAATTTCTTCAATTGGAGCCTTGTTAATTCGTTTGATAATTAGTTGGTTGATTTAGGTATTTTGAAGTTGAATATTAAGCTTGTAGTTCTAGATTTGGCTTTTATTTGATTTGGATCTGAAATAAGTTTATGGAGTTCTTTGCATTGAATTACAGGGGGATTAATGATACTGTTAATTTCTTGATCGATTGTATTTTGATTTATTTTACTTATATGGAGTTTGATGTTAAACCTTAAAATGCTTAGTTGTTTTGCTTTGTCTGTAGTCTTGTTGAGCCTAGGTTGTGTGTGATTTACACGTCAAATCCTGTGTTCCTTCTTGTATGAGAAGGAATAGTTGTTGTTCTCATGAGATCATATTTTACTTGTTCTTATTATTGATTAGCTCATTTGGAAGGATGCTTTGTTTGTTTTCATTTCAGGATTTGAGTCAGTTGGCTCAAAAGAAATTTTTTTGTACTTCTCTTGTTCATATACCTAAGCATGAGACATGAATTATAGCTCATTTGGCAGGATTTTTGGTGTTTGGTCTGATTGGAACAAGTCAGGTTAGTGATGAACTGGAACACATGATTGGACAGATTGAGACTATGCAGAATCGTCATGGGATGGTCCTTGAATCCATACAGGGCGACATCATGCAAGTAAATAAGCAAATGCAAGAGTGTAACTTATAGATACACAAGCTAAATGGATGTGTAACTTCTAGTTACACAACTAAAATAGATGTGTAATTTCTAGTTACACATGCTAATTAGATGTGTAACTTTTACTTACACAAACTGATTAAATATGCCACTTTTTTTTATTGTAGGAGTGCGTCGTGATTATTATGGCCTGATGGATGGACAGTTGTTACTGCATATGGAAAACATAATGCTCAGTTTGAACACACACTTCTGGTAATTCGGTATTTCATTATCTTCTTATATACTATGGTTCATTGTATTGCCTGTTTGTGTTGTCTGCGACGCAAGCGAGACTAAGCACCCGGTGCATACTGATGCATAAGCAACTCATTTTGCATGCCTAGGGAATAGATATGTGAAGATTTTCCTGCAACATTTCTGTATATGCAAATGGTTATCACAAAATAGATAACATCCACAATAAGAAAATAAAAGCAAGACGTCAATCAGTATAATGAAATTTTACCCTAAAATTTGGTTTACGGAGTTGCTAAATTGATTATTTTTCTCTTCTGCATTTTGGGCCAACAGGTTTACACGGTGTTCCAACTAGTTTTAGTTGTTGCTGCTCTTCTGCAACCAAAATTTGGCACCTTAGAAACTGAAGAGTACATCAAATACTTGAGGTAGGTTCCAAGTTTACAGTTATAGATGGTAAACATATCTTTGAAAAGAAGAGGCAGTAATTTGATTTAAAAATGAGTATTTATTGTTTATCTTCATCATGATGTGTTCTGTGTAGCTACTAGTTACACATGCTAATTGATGTGTAACTTATAGTTACACAAGCTAAGTAGATGTGTACTTTCTAGTTACACATGCTAGAAAGATGTGTAACTTTTACTTACACATACTGATTGAATATGTAACTTCTAGTTTTAGTGATTGAACTGAAATGATTTGTGGTCTGTTTTGTTGTTTTTGTTTTCATTGGATTGTTGAGATTAATTTTTGTATAAGAGATTGGACAGTTTTTATTATTGAACATGAATTATGTTGAAAGATTAAAGATTTTTGTTTGTTTGAATTTTGGGATAATTTTAATTTCTATTGATGTTGTATGCTTCACTCTTTGTCCAGACTACTTACTTCGTAATTACAACGGACTTGGGATTTCTGAAGTGAATTCCTAATCTTTAAAAAATTTAGTTGTCTTGTCTTGTAATATGTAAATTGATTTTTTTTTCTATAATTTTGCCTTGCAATTATTCTATAATTTTGTTTCTTTATTTTTTGTCCATCCAACCTAATTCCACGGATGTTTATTCCTATTTGCAGATGTGCAAGTATATTGGAATCAAGAAAGACAAAAAAGGAAGGAAATATAGTGGATTATTTTTAGGATTTCACTTTCCATATCTCGTGTTTTAATTCGTTTATTGTGTTCAAACAACCAATCACTATAATTGTAGTAATTGATGAACGGACAAATTATTGTAAATCAAAAATTAAAGTAATACATATATTTTTATGATGAATAACTTGTAGATAACCTTACATATATCATGTGTAATAAAAAGTTACACATGCATATGGATGTGTAACTTGTATATACACATGCCATACGCATGTGTAACTTCTGCGGACATATGTGTAACTACAGAGTACACATCCATGTACAAGTGTAACTTTGCATTACATATTTTATATGAATGTGTAACTTCTGAATACACATGTCATATGCATGTGTAACTTCTGTTTACACATCAATATGTCGGTGGTGGTCGGCAGTGGTGGCGGCGAAGGTGGTTGATGGTGGTGGTCGGAGGTGGTGGTTGGTGGCGGTGGTGGTCGGAGGTGGTTGGCGGCGACTGTGGTGGTCGGCGGCGGTGGTTGGTGGTGGTGTTCGGAGGTGGTTGGCGGTGGTTGTGGTGGTCGGAGGTGGTTGGAACATCATCACATAATATTTTAATAATTTCGGGCCTAAATTTTAATTTTATTTAATTATGGGCTTGACAAGATACATAAGGGTATCAAGGTCTTTTAAAATTTCGGGGCCTAAATTTAAACTTATTTTAATTAAGAGCTTGATATTATGGGTTATCCATGGGTGGGGCCTTAGCATAATTTTCCCTTTCCTATATGGGAATGGCTAAATAGAGAAATTTGACAACTCAAATGGTAACTGAGTTTTGTGGCTATGGTGAAACGCCAAAAAAAAAAGGATATGATGATGTGCCGAGCGATTGCCTTGCCACTGACCAGCAAAGCGGATGTCGCTGGTGGTAGATATATTGTTGTGTAACAAATCCTATTTTGTCAACGATTTGAACATTGTAAAGTTTCATTATTATCTACTTTCAACTCACATTTCTTTTACACAGGAGTATCAATTTTCTGAATTTTCTATAAATACCTAAAATTTGTATTTCGTTTTTCTCAAATTCGCTGAATCTAATTTTTTCTTGCTAGATCCTAATTTTGATTCTTCGGACGAGGTGATGGAAATGGAGATAAATCGTTAGAACGAAGAGTAACATAAGTATTACTAGATATTGGAACAACGGGGATGAAGCTAGGAAAAGGAGAAACATTTATGTTGCATTGTGTACAAGGCATATACCTACTCCTCCGTAACGAAAAGATGGAACGGGGAGAAGATGAACGTGGCGGGTGAGAGAATATTATCACTAGGAATTTGTGCAAGTTTATTTCAGTCGTATACATCCTAATTAAAATTTTCGGCGTCCATTATGCATGGATCGTAACTTGATGGTGATGGTTATTTGTTGATGACATATTATTGTATTTTGGATGACACAATTTATCATTGAGAACTCTAAAAATTATTATATTTACTTTTGAACTTGTTGCTGGTTTAAAAGTAAATTTTAGAAAGAGTACAGTTTTTGACATTGGAAACATCCATAATATGGAGCACTGTCTACAAATTTTTGGTTATGAGTTAGTTCAAACTTTAATAAACTATTTAGGGATTTCCTTAGGAAAATGTAAAGTTGTTTGGGAAGTGACAGAAAATTCACCAAAGATTGTCAATTTGGAAATGTGGATACCTTCCTAAGGGGAAAATACAGATCAGGATGAACAGTTTTTTTGACTAAGTTGTCAATGTATTACATATTCATGTTTTAAATGCCAGTCTCAGTCATGAATGAAATTGAAAGATCATGAGATTGTTTTTGTCGGGTTCAACTTACAGTTATAAAAGAAAACAAGTTGGGTTTCTTTCCCTAAAGTATACTTGCCTAAGAATAGAGGAGACATTGGAATTAAAAAACTCAAACCAGATAATAAAGCACTTTACTATGGGTGGAATTTGGAAGTATGGGTCTGTGTTTGGATTTAGGTTCATAATAGTAATTGAAAATGACAGGGTACCACGTATATCACCAACTTTTTCGTTCGGCAACTTGTAAGGAAAAAACCTAATGCAATTGCAAGTAGATCTAGCAAAATTCTTGAACAATCAATATGTTTAGACAAAAAGTCTTTGAACCTGATTGTGTAGAAGAGTTCTTTTGACGATCTCAAAAATCAACATCCAAGATCAATCTAGTCGTATCCAAATCAATAGGATCATAATTCTAACATGTATGAAACTTGCAATCTATCTTTAAGATACGAGTTCAACAAGAACATGTCTTTTTCTTTATCTTAATTAATAAGGAATTAAACTATCTAGATTGATTACGTACTACTTGTGTTATTCCTATTACAAAGTAAAAAGACGAGGGTACCCAAATACACCACAATCTTTTATATATCCACCTATAAGTCCTCTATTGAAAGTGATTGTCTATGCACAGAGTCGAGACAATACAACAAATCGGTTCACACTTTGTGTGATCGTCTATGGATACGAGATCGAGTCATTACGACAACAGGATAATTTGTGTGATTGAATAAGGATACAAGATCGAGACAATACAACAAAGAAGTATGATACTTGATAGTAGGTTCGGACTTAACCAAACTCTATAGGATCACTATCAAGTATAACGGAGTTAACGTTTGTGTATTTTACTTTTAATTATAATTGCAGAAATAGAAAAGTAAAAGACACAGCAAGATTTTGTTAACGAGGAAACTGCAAATGCAGAAAAACCTGGGACCAAGTCCATAATTGAATACTCTCAGGATTAAGCCGCTATACAAAATCTAAACCAACTTCGTATAACTGAGACCAAGCAACTACCCCTAGTTCACTCAGTTTCCTCTGTATCCCTGCGCTTCCTACTTCGATGAGTGCACGCACTGGAACAATTCCTTTGGATTGTATCCCAATAGTATATGAACAACAAATATGTTTGGTAACAACTCTATTGATTCTTTAAGATAAAGCTATCTCAATTCATATGCAAGGGCTCTTCCGTTTAAACTAATAAACTCCTTTGCCTGGTTAGATCGATCCAATCTCTACTACGGAAGTAATGAGATTCAGATTTGTAACAATTAAAATAGATCTCAAGAGAACTATTATGTGTTACCGATCTCATGCAACTAATCAATCGAATAAATCTGATTCTAGTTGGATCTCAGCCGATCAAGGTTTGTGCACGCACAAAGATGTGAGAAACAATAAGAAATCTTCTTCGTCTTCAAATCTTCTTTAATCTTCAATTAAAACCTGCACAACACCACTTGAATCTCTTTTGATCAATCACGCACAGAACGGAGTCTGTTAACAATGGATATCACAAGATCTACAAATAGTTCTAAGGATCCCGTCGATACTTAGATCTAGTCTAAGTGAATCTTATATCAAAAGAGAAGATTCTCAAGCGAAAACAACTAGGTGCAATCAAATTTTCAACAACTGTTTGTCAATCAAATCAATCAAAAACTAATAACACTGCAATTATCTAGTTTCCCACCAACGGTACTCGTAGAGCTTCTTGATCCCACAGAAGTATTTAAACGAGCGATCATAAGAGATTTCGCCTAGCTAGGGTACTTTCCTCTCCGGATAGACGTCTCCATCAGAAACAACAAAAAATGAAGTTTGCCTAGCTCTTAGGATAGTTTGCTAGAAATGCAAACTTAGGTATTTATAGACCACATATGTTTGGACATCAAGGAATTTCCAAAACCGAAATTATTCTCAAGATATGCAGTGAATAGAAAAAATCGGTTTTCCTAATTCCAATAAATGCTTGTCCAATATTTCCGACATATCTCAATAGAAAATCTCTAATTAGTAAATGCACATTACTAATTTCTTATTCTCTAGAGATATGCATTTAATTGCTGGTAATTAAAAGCATATAAAACCAAATACCTTAATTAAAAGATTCCCAATTAATTTCGGTACAGGATCTTCTTGAGTACTAAGGAATATCTTTGAACAATAAATGATAAGAGTTATTGTACGTGTTCAAAGTATGTTGACATCTTTTCACTGTAAATCCTTTTTCATATTTATATTTTTGGAATCGGTTATACCACACTTCCAAACAAGTTTAGAATTGGTTCACCTGTATTTCAAGACTACTATGTGATTGATAAAATATCAAATCACATACATGGGTTCATTTGGTTCTACCAATCAATAAGATCGGTTATACCCTAATATGGAAACACTTGTGATCGGTTATACAAGTTACCAGGACCGGTTACATCAATTACCAGGATCGGTTACATCAATTACCAGGACCGGTTACCATATTCTCATGGTATTGCTTGTGATCGGTCACACCAGTCACTAGGATCGGTTACACCGATTACTAGAAGCGGTTACCAATTAAAAGGATCGACTACACAACACTCTGTGATCGGTCACACCAATTACTAGTATCGGTCACACCAATTACAAATATGGATCATACCATCTCATGGTGATTACTTAGGATCGATTACACTAATTAATGAAAACTAATCATACCAAATCATAATTCAGGCATTGTGATTAGTTATACCAAGATATATAACAAAGTTACGATCGATTCTACCATCTCACACATATTGGTAATCCATAGATTTGCAATGAATATCCGTACCAATAAGCCTAGTTATTTCCCTTTCGATTCATAAAACAAGTTCATGAATGTACTTCCTTTAAACGAATGTAAAACATTGTTTCCTAGGATGAAATCTTCACCATAACCCATTCACATAATCATAACAGCATATATAAGATTATGTCGATGTCATATCTTCGAAGTTCAAAAGATAAGCGTTATACTTCGTAATCTAATTCCCTAATACTATGATCATGTGATCATGTATCACTACTATACTAATATATTCATCTTCGCAGTTGTTTTCAATATAGCACGACTTGAAAGATACGTTAGGAATGGAACATTTCAAGTCAATATTACTAACCTCAAGAGGAAGGATGATGTCTTCGTTGTAGTTTGTTACTTCTTCACGTTCTTCGGGTCTTCAGAGTAATACTTGTATGTTTCAACATTCCTAGACTTTTTAGTCTAACCTAAACGAAGTTGTCTCTAGTACATAATCAAGTGACTCTTAGATGAGTTTTGACACACTAAAATATGACAACCAAACTTGACATACCAACGCTTGGTGGGTTATGTTAGAGCACTGCTCGGTCGAACTCGGAAGCATTGCTATCTCAAGATTGTTTGTCAATGTTAGTGATTAAAACTATAAGTCTTGATCTCTAGTCTACTTATAGATGTCTCGGACTAGGATAAATTGTGTAGTGAGCATTAGACTTCACGGCGTTCATCATTTGAAGACGAAGAGCTACTAAGGAGAGCTTGTGGAACTTCATCAACAAAAGGTATGTGGAGACTGAAACTCATCTATCACTTGGAAAGTCTATTTCTACTCTATCTCCTATATTGAGACATAAGTCGTGTTACGATATAGTTTTCTATTATATATATTTGAGATTTCGAGATGAGTTTATCTCGCTTATATATTTCTCGAAATATGTGTTGGTAAACTTTCGCTTCAACCAAGTTCATCTTATATTCTTAACGAAATTCAAAAGATGATCATGTGAAAATCGCCGAGTAACATCTTACATGGATTGTGTGATACAATCATTTGGTGTAGACTTGGAATGTATCGTTATGATTATTTCAATAACTTGAAAATTGCTTTGATGCTAATAGTGTGTGAAAACGGCTATTGTCATCCTCTAAGAAAGTTTCAATGATTGAAATAGAGTTTAGTATTATTGGATTATAAACATAGTGTGCATTCTTGCATGTATGTAATCCATGACCGCAGCTAGAGTATGCATACCCGTATGCGTACTTGTAGTTGTGAAATTTCGTGTACCAAGTACACATACCGGTACGCATACTTGCGTAAGGTATAGGTCCGAGAATTTCTGCTGGGTTTTGGAAATGTACTTAGGTATGCGTACCCGTTCGCATATTGGTGAACCCAAACTCAAACCGGCTACTTAAGTATGCGTACCCATTTTCATACTTGAGTGCTTAAAGTTCTATAATCGGTTGTGACATGAAATAATACATTTATATATATTAAGGAATGCATTCTTTTCAAACCGTGGCTATAAGGTTCATGAATTGATTCGAGTGAATCAAACCGATTTTGCTTCAATTGTGTTCTTGTGTACTTCTATGAGAATATAGAAATTGAACAACTCTTTAACTAGTTTCATTTGAGTCATTTGAACTAGTTATGGTTAATATGAATAAGGTTGATATGAGATTATTCAAAAAGCGGGGGCCTAACAACACCACCCAATATCTCGCTTAGCAATCTGTATGGACAAACTCCAATATACTTTTTATGAGAATCAACTAGACAGTTAGACTCAATCAATAAAAAGATATATCAAAGAGTTTATATCTCAATCTCTCGATTTGATCTTTACTCAAGCAAATGGAAATCTGCGAGTCTTTATCAAATAAAGATAACTTGGACGGTACCAAAGACCAATGTCCAATGATCAATCAATATCAATCAACAACCAAAGGTTGGATTTCCAATTGATGATCTTTAACGCACAACCTGTACTATTTCAATTATATATAAAATATAATGCGGAAAAGAAATAACACAGACACTAGAAGTTTTGTTAACGAGGAAACCGCAAATGCAGAAAAACCCCGGGACCTAGTCTAGATTGAATACACACTGTATTAAGCCGCTACAGACACTAGCCTACTACAATCTAACTTCGGACTGGACTATAGTTGAACCACAACCAGTCTCCCACCGATTCAAGGTACAGTTGTGCTCCTACGCCTCTGATCCCAGAAGGATACTGCGCACTTGATTCCCTTATATGATCTCACCCACAACTAAGAGTTGCTGCAACCCAAAATCGCAGACTTGATAATAAACAAATCTGTCTCACACAAAAAAGTCTATCAAAGGATAAATTTGTCTCCCACAGAAAAACCCTAGGTTTTGTTCTGTCTTAAGATATAAAATCAAGGTGAACAGGAATCAATTGATAATCCGGTCTTATATTCCCGAAGAACAACCTAGATTAATCAATCACCTCTCAACAATCCTTCTTGACTACACAAGCGGTTTGTCTAGGAATCACAAACAGTGAGACGAAGATATTTGTGACTTCTTTATCTTTCCTATCGGAGAACTCTCACGATCTCAAGCCAATCAATAGATTTTACTCGTACGATAGAAGATGCAAGATCAGATCACACAACTACGATAAAAGTAGTATCGGTCTGCCTTCACAATCCCAATGAAGTCTTTAAGTCGTTAACCTGGTTTTAGAGAAGAAAACCAAAGGTTAAAGGAGAATCGACTCTAGCGAGCGCACTAGTATCACACAGACGTGTGGGGATTAGTTTTGCACAATGCTAGATGTCTCCTTTATATAGACTTCAAATCAGGGTTTTGCCTTTGTTACAAATCAATCCATATTCACCGTTAGATGAAAACCTGATTTAGATTCAAGATAATATTTCTCAACCATTAGATCTAAAACTTAGCTTGTCACACACACTTGGGTAGACGTTTACTGGGTTTGTGAAAACCATGCCCAAACGTGTACGTGTATGTTGGTTCAATTTAGTAACCCAAAAGGTTAACCATATGAGAAATTCATATTAGCCTAGTTCTTCTTCACCATAACTAGTTCAGTTGACTCAAATGAACTAGTTGAGAGTTGTTCAATTGCTATGAGATCTTATGTACCTACATAAGACACAATTGAAAAAAAGATGATTCGATTCGATTGAATCGGCTCATGAACTTTATAGCCACGGTTTTCATAAAGCATTCCTTAGTAATTTAAGTTTCATGTTCAGAGCACATCTTTATATCATAACCACTTAAGCTCACAAACAAGTTTGCGGACTTAAGGCAACCGGAAGAGTTTTCCAAACTCAGCAGAAAATATCGGCAAAGAGACTTCCGCCAGTTCGCGGACTAAACACGCAAACGAGTTTTTGGAAAATCTCAGCGAAAATTCTCGGCAAGAGACTTCTTCAGTTCATGGACTGAGTTCGCAAACTGAGTTCGCGGACTTGGCAAAGCCAATTCCTCCGGTTTCTCTCAATCAATAAAGTTCGAAAACGTCGGATTAAGGAATATATGGTTATGTAATTTAAACTCCCATTCCAATCATTGAAACATTCTCAGAGGATGTTATATAGCCGTTATTCACAGACCGTTTCACGTCAGAGCAATTCTCAAAGTAATTGAAACTTTTCATGACTTTCGTCATTAGGTGAAGATAAACTTGATCAAAGCGAAACGCTTTATCAACACACGATTTCGAGAAAAAGATAAGTAATGAATACTCAGCTCGAAATGTCAAATGTGTATGATCCAGTCTATATAGCATACGACTTTTTGTCTCATAAGAAGTAGGAGATAGAATAGATAGACTTTTGAGTGATAGATAAGTTCAAGTGTCCACATACCTTTTTGTTGATGAAGTCCACGGTTCCTTGAGTAGATCCTCGTTGTTGTATGATGAATCGCCATGAAGTTCTTGAGCTCAACTACACTTTTCTATCCTAGTCCGAGACTTAGCTATAATAGACTAGAAATCAAGACTCATAGTTTTGATCACTAACATTGACAAATATGCTTGATATAGCAACGCGTGCGAGGTCGACCGAGCTATGCTCTAACAAGTATTCATATAGCTAACCTCGGTTAAATACGGTTGAGTCAACATGGTGTACACGTTTAGGCACGGTTACTTAAACCTAAATGAAGGTACATTTCATTTGTGTATAAAAATCTAAGTTAGATCTAACGGTTGAAAGATATTAGCTTGAATGTAATCAGGTTTTCATCTAACGGTGAATATTGAATGCTTTGTTACCAAGGTAACTTAGATTGCAAACCCTGATTTGAAAACTATATAAAGGACTAGTTGCATAAGCTAGAGTCGATTCTATTTTAACCTTAGGTTTTTCACGAAACCATGTAGGTTAACGACTTGAAGACTTCATTGGGATTGTGAAGCCAGACCCAACTATTTTCTCTGTAGTTGCATGTTCTGATCTTGTTATTTTCTATCGTATTGAGTACTATCTTCTCTAAGATTTGCTCGAGATTGATCTCCGATAGCAAGATAAAAAGTAGTCACAAACATCTTCGTCTCATCGTTTGTGATTCCACAATATCTTGTTTCGCTACTATACGATTAAGATTATTGTGAGGTGATTGATAATACTAGGTTGTTCTTCGGGAATATAAGTCCGGTTTATGTATTGGTTCCTGTTCACCTTGATTTATCAAAAGACGGAAGAAAACTCATAGGTATTTATGTGGAAGACAGATTTATCTATTCCAATAGACTTTTCTGTGTGAGACATATTTGTTTATCAAGTCTTTGACTTTGGGTCGTAGCAACTCTTGGTTGTGGGTGAGATCAGCTAATGGAATCAAGTGTGTAGTATCCTGCTGGGATCAGAGACGTAAGGAGCGCAACTGTACCTTGAATCAGTGTGAGATTGATTAGGTTTCAACTACAGTCCAGTCCAAAGTTCATTGGTAGTAGGCTAGTGTCTGTAGCCGCTTAATACAGTGTGGTGTTCAAAGCTGGACTAGGTCCCGAGGTTTTTCTGCATTTGCGGTTTTCCTCGTTAACAAAATTTTGGTGTCTGTGTTATTTCTTTTCCGCATTATATTTTGTTATATAATTGAAATATCATAGGTTGTGCGTTAAGATCAATCAATTAGATAATCCGACCTTTGGTTGTTGATATAAATTGATTGACACTTGAACATTGGTCTTTGGTATCGTTCAAGTTATTTTTCTTATATTCAATCGGGATTGCAAATTCCTATTTGCTGATTGCAGACTGAATTGAGAAATAGAGATATCGCTCTTTTATATACTTTTATATAAGATTGAGTCTAACTGTCTAGTTGATTCTCCTGAAAGTATATTGGAGTAACTCCTCTCAAATTTCCAAACGAAATATTGGGTGTGGTTGTTAGACCCCCGTTTTTTCAGGTTCAACCGAGCTATGCTCTAACACAAAGATAAAACAATATAATGTAGAAAAGAAAAAACACAAGACACCCGAAATTTTATTGACGGGGAAAATTGTACCTGCAGTTAAACCCGAGACGTCGTCCATCTTTGAACACCAAACTGTATTAAGCTGATAAAAACACTAGACTACTATAAGACTTCGGACTGGAATATAGTTGAGACCGAATTAATCGTACAAGAAATTCATTTGCAGTTGTGCTCCTTACGTCTCTTGGACCTTACAAGGTTCAACGCAATTGATTCCCTTGATGACGTCCTTTATAGCCTAAGAGTTGTTTTAATCTCGGTGAACACTTTTGACTTCAATCTTCATCTAACAGATAAGCATATTTGGTTTCCTTTTTGATTTTCCATCTAGGTTTGGAAAATCTGTTTGCAGTAGACAAAGTCCAGCAAACCTCATGAATCCGAAACACATGTACTCAGTTAGATGAGAAGCCTAGATTACTAACCAGCTCTCAGTAACAATCCAAAAAATCAAAGAAGAGTTTAGATATCTATCTTAAGGTATCATAAAGTCAGAGACGAAAAGAACTTTGCGATTTCGGTTTATCTCGTTCCCGGTTTGAGATTATTAAAACCTAGAAGATCAATAAGTACGAGATCCGGATATACGAACTATCAGATAAAAGATAAGCAGACCGTGCTTCATGAATCCCTATGAAAAGTCTTCACTGTCATAATACAAAGGGAGTCTAAGTTATAGAGGATGACTCTAGCAAGAAACTAGGACACAAAAGTGCCAGGGATTGAGAAATCATGTTGCATGAGTCTCTCGATTTATAAATTTTCAAGGTTTTAGGTAGCTTTGAATGCAAGCTATGATAACTTGTCATCCTAGCAAACACTTTCTTAGCTTAGATGAAACTCTTATTAGGAATCCGTGTAAACATGTAATAAGTCCGCTTTGAAATTACACAGAAGAATATACACTACGGTTCAGAGTTCTCGAATCGTGTACTATGATGTTTCATGTTGGAAAGTACACCTACTGAACCTACAAGCATAAGTGGTGTTCAATAACACTCAAGACTTAAACCATGATCCACAAAAATAGAGTGATTTAATGAACAAAGATGTCTTAGAAGTGTCTATGAGAGTTGTAGCAATGTCAAAAATATTTATAAAAATAGTTAATGAGCATTTGCTTAATCAGAACTGGGTAGGTTTGTGTGCCAGGTATGCATACCTTGGTTGTTCGTAAACTGAGATTCCAGTACGCGTACCTCGCACCATTATCAAACTTAGATCAACAGGGGACTGGGTATGTGTACCTATCCTGTGTCCAGAATTCAATATGTCCTGAAAACTCATTATAAATCATTTGAAACATTACCAATCTCCATATATAATACATATTATTGCTTGAGAAATTTCCAAATGATCAACTTGAAATAAAATAGTTCATGAACAATAAATTATTTTTAACCAAGATTGTTAAGGATCTAAGAACATCCATTGCTTGGATCATATTTCGAGAGATTTATCAAGACTGGCTTGACTCGGAATTTCCTTTTTTCCAATATTAAATCTATTAAAATCATATGATATATGTTAGAGCATTGCTAGGACGAACTTGAAAGCGTTGCTCTCTCACGCTTGTTTGTCAAATTGAGTTGATCAAAACTATATACTTGATTTCTAGTCTACTTATAGATATGTTTCAGATTAGGATAGAAGTGTGTAGTTGAGCATTACACTTGACGAAGTTCACCATCTGAAGAAGAAGATCTACTAAATACTTTGAAGGAACTTAGACGACAAAAGGTATGTGGAGACTAAAACTTATCTATCACTCAGAAGTGTATTCAATTCAATCTTCTAATGAGATTAAGTCGTATAGCTATATAGACTTTATGTTATACACAATCGAAATTTCGAGTCAAGTTTATCTCGTTAATATAATTCTCGAAATATGAGTTTAAAGCTTAGAATGCTTCATCATCTACTTGGCAACTTTATTTATGAAAAATTAATTTGTTGGAAACTAAATGTTAAGTCAAGATGATCATGTGAAAATTACCTTGAACATTTTACATGATCTGTGTGAGATAATCATTTGATGTTAACTTGGGATGTTTCGTATTGATCAAATAATCATTTTAAAATTACTTGAAGCTAGTGGTATGTGTAAGATTACCATTGTCGTTCTTCTAATAATGTTTCAAACTGATTATTGAGAGTTTTATAACTACTACTAATGTTTGGATATGGCACAATATGTGTACCCAGTATGCGAACTGTGAAAGACTAGTTGGGTCCGAAACTTTTGTTTGCGAAAAATGTTTACGAACGGGTCTATCTGAATGGGTCCGGAACTGTGGTTTGCGAATGAAAAAACTAGGTAAGGTCCGGAACGGTAGTTCGCGAACTCAGTTTGCAAACTCAGTGGTTATGTTCTAAATCGGCAGTTATGACAACTTGTTAACATACTACGTATGCAAACTAAATTTTCTATACACATGAACTCAGGTTCGTTTGCAAACTCTGTTTGCGAACTGAAGTCCCTGGATTTTCAATGTCGTAAGGTACGCGAACTCGGTTTGCAAACCGTGACATTATGTTCATGAATTGGTTTAAGTATACCTACTTTGTACACATACAAACCAATCCGAATATGTTTCAAATACTTCACATATATTTTTATGAGATAGTGAAAATTTGAACAACTCTATTAAAACACATTTAGATACATTTGATCATCTATCATAGTTGGTTGATTATCAGATTGAGTCTAGAAGTGTTAGATGAATATGGATAAACTAAAAGTGTTCATATGGCTAACTTCGGTTAAATTTTATTGAACCAACTCGTTATAATCGTTTAGGTACGGTTCATCCATATATGAATATAAGTATATTTCATTTGTGTGTATCAAGCTAAACCATCTAATAGTGGAGATTGATTGCTTATTTTTTAAGAAAACTTAGATTGAATCTTAAGTAAGATTTTCATCTAACAGTGAGAATTGATTGCTTTGTTAATAGGCTATCTTAGCTTTGATTGTAAGCACCCCTGATTTGAGAGACTATATACGGAGAAGCTCTAGCATCTGGGAAACCTAATCCCAACACTTTCATGTGTCCTAGTTGCAAACTAGAGTCGGTTCTCTCTTAACCTAGGTTTCCAGTTCTTCTGAAAACCATTACTAGGTTTAACGAATTAAAGACTTCGCTTGAGATTCGTGAAGCCAGGTCCAACTATTTTCTCTGTAGTTGTGTATCCTGATCTTGTTTTTTATATCGTATTGAGTTTAACCTTCTCTATGATTTTCTTTAGATTTTTCTTCGATATGTAAGATATAAAAAGTAATCACAAGAGTTTCTTCGTCTCAGACTCTTGTGATTCCGCAATAGCTTCTTATGTTAATCAGTTAGGTTATCGTGAGGTGACTGATACTATAGGCTTCTCTTCGGGAGACATAAGACCGAATTATTAGTTGTGTTTCTTGTTCACCTTGATCTTGAATCTAAAGACGGGAAACCAAAAATAAAATATACTTATCTGTGGGAGACAGATTTATTTATAAGTCTTCGACTTTGGGTGGTAGGAACTTCTAAGCTATAAAGGATGTCATCTAGGGGAATCAAGTGTGCAGGGTCTTGAGAGATTCAAGAGGCGTAGGGAATGCAGTGTTATAGTATTTTTTAAGGGATAAATAAGGGATTCGTTTCTCGGACTTGAATAGATTTTTAAAACATAAATATATACAAAATTGTCACAGGATCAAGAGTTACTAGGATTCAGGATTCCACCATAATTATTCATATAATTATTATATTTTTTTCCAAACAGTTATAGTTCAAATAAAAGGACTCTCATTCTTGCCAAGGTAGATTTTTAGAAGATTAACTGTAAATCGAAAGCATGGCATATCAAAAGTACTAAGACCAAGCATAAACCATCAAAAGAAATGACAATCAACTAAGAAAAATCATAAAACATTTAATAAAAGTGCAAGAAGTCATAAAAGAATTAAATATAATTTTTATATGCATAAAGTACGGCTTCCTCCATCATCCAAGTGTTGGGGTTTAGCAATCATGTTCTCAAAATACAATTTTATAGCCCAACAAGTTGATAAAATGATGAGAAAATGCTAAACAGAGATTTCGCAACAGTTATAAGCGTTACAATTGGCTGTTAACTGTTGCGCTGCATAAACTTAAGTGTAGGAAAGAACGATACATACACAACGCTGTAAACAGCGACACAATAGAACTGCTGCGGGAACTGTTGAAGAACGACGCTTCTGTAGCGTCAGTTCTTCATCTTCTTCCTCTCGCCAGCAGCAGCAGAAACTTGCACTGTGTGATTTTCTTTCGCTTCTCTTTGCTTCCTAGCCTTCCCCAAACTATCGACACCCTCTCTAGTAGACCCAATGACCGATACTTGTATTTATAGTGTTTTGTAGCAAGAAATCCGACCATTGATTGCGTATATTTTCTCTTTAATTCGATTATTCTTTGCTGCCCAAAAATGAGAATACTTACCATTTATAGAATTTCCACACGTTAAATCGCTCCCAAAACGCTCCAAATTAGTTTCTTCATGCCTCAGAAGCTTTCCCGCACCTCCACATCACTCCATGCACAGCAGAAACACACTTGAGCTCGTGTTCAGTGTGTGTTGCTCTGTTTTGAGTTTGGTGAATAGAACCGAGAATTCCAGCCTAAATTGATCGATTCTGACACCCATACTGTGTTCCTTAATCTATATCACATCTTCCTACCAAGTTTGAGCCATTGAATCGCACCACAACACCTTCATTTTGTCGATTGAAATTCTGCCAGTTGATGAACCAATTTTCCCGCCAATTTTATTTTTTCAAATCGTGAAGAAGGTGTCCCCTTACAAACAGTGGTGTCCCCTTAGTAATTTGGGTGGAAACATCATTTTTGGGGTGTAAATATCCATGGGGTGCTCTTATCCAACCAAGGGGTGCCTTCAGCAATTCTTCCAGGATATTTTCCGCACTTTTTCGGGTTTCCTCCGGGATATTTCCAGGGTACTTCCGGTACACCTCAACGGAGCTCCGGACGCCGCATTTTTAGCCAATTTCGCCACAAAACTTTATTTTTCCAAAAACTCCTACAAATAAATAAAACAACATAATAAGTATAAAAATGGGTACTAATACTATATACAATTGGGCTATATTAGACACATAAATGCGTCTATCATGCAGCTGTACCTTAATCTGTATGATACTTGGCTAGTCCGAAGTTAACTTGTAGTAGGCTAGAGTCTATAGCGTGAACTAGGTCCCAGGAATTTTTTATGCATTTGCGGTTTCCTTGTTAACAAAATTTCTGGAGTATCTGTTATTTATTTTTCGCATTATATTTTCTTTATGTAATTGAAATATCACAGGTTATGCATTGTTCAATCACAGTTGATAAATCCTACCTTGTTTGTTGGATAGAACTTGATTGACACTTGGATATTGGTATTTGGTACCGTCCGAGTTATTCTCATACCAATCAGGTTCACGGATTCATATCTATTTGATTTATTTATTGTGTTGAGAAAGATATAAATCTCTTTGATATCTTTCTTGATTGAGTTTCATTAAGTTGATACTCTCGTAATTATATTGGATTTTAGTCCATATAGATTACCGAATGAAAAAGTTGGGTGTGGTTGTTGTACCCCTGCATTTTCAATATATTCTCATAAGATAGAATGGTAAATGTCGTGAGTAAATAGGATGGTTCAGTCTTCACATATCTCTTATTGATGAGGTTCTCTAAATGTCTTTGTTTGTTCTCCAGTCTTCAATCTTTGAGGGTTATTTCGTGATGTCTGATACTCAACTACCATATTTTAATCCTAGTCCCAGACTTGACTTTAGTAGTTTTGTTTCGTGATGTCTGATACTCAACTATCATAATTTAGTCTTCCACACTTTTGTTTCGTGATGTCTAATAAATCAAGAATAGTTTTGTACATCAAACATTGACAACAAATTTGAGATAGCAAAATTTGCGAGTTCGACCGAGCAATGCTCTAACAATCCCCCACTTTGTCAATTTTAGTGACAAAACTATCAATACATATGGATTCAATAAAAAAAACTTTTCAATTAGAAATACATCATGTTTGATTTCTTGAATCTTCAACATCTGATTCAACTCTTCGTTCTTCTATATATAATCGTTTCAGCACCTTTGTTGTTGAAGATCCACTTTTGTAGATTTTCTAGAATGACGAAGTCAATATACTCAATGGTCATTACATCACTGCGTATTACGTTACCTACCTCAAAGTGTAATTTTACAAAAACTTTGAAGCAATACTACGATGATATGTTTTTTCCTTAGTCCTTACTTATCTCTTGTGCATAATAGGTTAAACATACAGCTTGCAATTCACTCCCCATTACATAATATTCAGAAATGTCATATGTTATAGTAGAATACTACTAAATAATAATCCCCCATTTTGTCAACAAACTGGCAAAATCGAAAAACAAGGGATCATAATGAACCATGCAAAAGAGTTATTGATACTAAAGATAATATATCAAAGTTTTATTTAGACGATTTCACTAAGTAAACTTACGTACTTCGTACATGCGAACTTTTAATTATCGGTATGATGGTCGAAATGGCAGACGCCTATATAAAAGCTCATTAGTGTCCCATAAAATTTCTTCTACGGGATACCAGCGGATGCCACCTATAAAAATATTCATATGACTAAAACAATAACATTTTATAATCGTAAAATATTTTGCGACACAATGTTCAATCATTTTGTTCCAAAGTTTTTACGAAAATTAGACAAGGAAAAACTCTGAAAAATATCGCAATAATTTTTCTAGAAATGTTAAGTGAATCTTGATTACATAAATTTGGTGTGGTAGGATGCCCAGTTAAATGTCAAGGTTGGCATGAAACTCATTACCCATAACTAACAATAATTTTGGAAGTAATGACTACATGTGGTTGTCAGTTATGACATGCATTTTTATTTTATTTTGAGTTTCTGGTTAATCAAACAACAACTATATTTTTACCTAAATCACCTCAGTTTGAATATCTAAAGACCGAAATTGCTAATAATATAAATATTACCGTCGATGGACATAACTACAAGCAGAGGTATCATTTGGCGGACATAATTTGTCCATAATGGTTTATTTTAAGCCTACAATGAAAATATGTCAATTTTATTTTAAGCCTACAATGAAAAATATGGGGTTTCTCTCGCTTTTGACATAGCAAGCCTCCTACTGGGGAGCCATACGACTGGCTATTAACTCAGTACTCGTGTTTAGAATACTGGAAAAAAAATCCATAAATATATATATATATATAAAACTAGTCATAAAAACCCAAGGTGACCAAACTTGTGGTACAAAAACCCCACTCAAATGTTGGGATTCATTAAAACTCCATCTTAAACTAAATTATACAAAAACCCCAAAATTTTAAAAAATTTGATACAAAAATCCCAAATTTCAAAATTGGTTTCATCAAATTTATGATGAAACCAAAAATTGGTTTCGTCAAATTCTATGAGGTTTCATCAAATTTTATGATGAAACCAAATTTTGGTTTCATCAAAATTTTGTTTTTTGGGGTTTTTGTGTTACTTTTGTTTTGGCGGGTTTTTTGTGCATGGATAGTGACTCCTTTGGGGTTATAACTCGCGGACCGATATATATATTCATATTTAATCTCATTTATTTTTATATGTCGTTATTTATTTTTATTATCTTGTATTAATCATCTTTTCGTGTTTTTTAAGGAAAAATGGAAAAATGTTCGTGCTTCAATCACTGCCCATGCATTTAGTGTGCACTGTTAGACTTGTTGTGGGATGCTTAAATTCTATGGGAAGGGGTGTGTTGTACTAAAGATGCTTATTTCTACACATAATTAGATACATCATCTTGGAGAAAAGAAGATGTTTTTTTTGTTATTTATATCAAAATTTTGATATTTAAATATTTATTTTTGAATGGTTCTCATACCAGAAAAGAAACACCTTAGAGTAGACAACAATGATTAACCAACAAACTTACAAGTTCAAATATTCAATAACTAAAATACATATGAATTGTGCTCCACAAATCCCTAAAGTAAACTCTTTCAATAGTCGTAACCGAGTTCATAAGAACTACATGGTCTATAGAGAACAACTCTCTCGCAACAAGGATAAAAAACATGTAGAGGATTAAAGGTGTATGTTGCTGGAGTTCCTCTATGTATAGTGATTATTCAGGGCGAGATTGTTTAAATATTAAGCAAATAATTCTTGCAACCCAAGTATCTCAATATAGTCTAGAATGTTCTAGACGATATTGAGTTATTTCCTTTGATAAGTTGTATGAATTATTCACACGTAATTTACCAAAGTAACTCACATATAAGTGGAGATTTTATACAATTTTGGGAAAGAATTAACTTCCTAACAAAGAGCTTTGTCTAAGATTTAGATATCGTAAGCGTTGAGATGTTTGTTTTCATCATAAAAGAAGGAAAGTGCATCCCTTCTCAAAATCAGTTCCTGGATGGATTGCACAACAGTTCGCGAACTGGAAATTCCATCTGCAAACTACAATTGAGTCTAGAGTCAGGAACATCTGAAACTTGACTCAGATCGCGAATTGAAAAATTCAGCTTGCGGAATGAAAAAAGTTCAACATTCAGTAACTTCTCAAACTTAACGCAGTTCACAAACTTGGAAAATATAATCCGCGAACTAGTTATAAGTTTGGAGTTCAGGAACTTCCTATGCTGATTCGCGAATTGAAAGATCAATCCGTAAACTGAAGT
Source organism: Papaver somniferum (assembly GCF_003573695.1). Lineage (NCBI taxonomy): Eukaryota > Viridiplantae > Streptophyta > Magnoliopsida > Ranunculales > Papaveraceae > Papaver > Papaver somniferum. Next base: position 211,287,330 of record NC_039358.1, read on the forward strand.
TCAGGATCTTCATAGACAGAAACATTTTTCGAACTCACCATTAACGTGTTAAGTCCTTGAGACTTTACCTACTTGAGTCCTAATCACTGAAATACACGTAAGTATAAACTTATGTATTCAGAAACAAGGCAAATGTTCAAAAATCTAATCTTGCAATAAGATCCTTCTTTGTATAGGCTTCGTCTATGTTTTGAATTAATATATAAGTAGAAACAAGATTCCAAAGGAAAGTCACACTTTACTGTAAACTATGATGATGAAGTTCTTGAAGGATAACCAAATCTAGTCTGAAACAGACTTCTAGACTAAATCAATAATTGTATTTTGGCATTTGAACTTGACATAAGTGGGTTCATTCGAATATAATTCTCGAAATATGAAACAGTAGGTTCATTCGAATAACGCTCTAGTAGTGTGAAATTATATAAGTATTACAAAATAAAATTTAAGAAATTATAATCAAACTCGACGAGGTGTGCATATTATCTTAATGTATTTATTATATTCATTGGTAATAATTTAATTTTGAAAATATATTTCTTGCATATGAAAAACATAATAATTATGAAAATGCGATATTTCTTCGTAAAACGAATGGAAGAGTATATATCTAATTGGGGCCAAGTTCCAATAAAGACACATTAGGTGATTTTTGGACTCGTTTTATACCTTTTTTTAAAAATAAAATACTAGAGATGCGGTTAGTTGGAGTTTTGGAGATGAAAAGATATAAAGAAAGAGATGTTAGATCATTCAAGATTAGTGTGACAGATGAAATCAGAAGTATTTTTTATGAAACAAGAAGAGGTTATACCAATTATAAGGAGAAAATTTTATATAAAGATGTTTTTTGTTCTTCAAGTTTGTATCGTATGTGGGAATCATAAGGAAGAATTGTCATCTCTCAAACTTGAAGGAAAAAAAAAAGTCATCCTCTTCAAAACAGGTTAGTGAGTTGGTCCGGGTTATATCTGACCCGGGTTGGAAATGGTTGAGTTTTTCCTTCCTCGTTGAACATTCGGCATTACATTTTCTCTTGTTGAATCTTGTGCGTCCGTTTAGATTTCTACCAAGTTGTTCCCAATCTTAATTTACTTATACTGCATTTACATATGCTTTAAATTAATCCATACCATTTTAATCTTATACCGTTAATTTATCCTTTAATCTCGACTTAGGATAAACTTCACCACAAAACGAAACACGGTACCAAATTCCAAAACCAATTACTAATATAGACGTATTTAGGATTCTTTTATCATCTCTAATCGCATAAACGTCTTTTTGTCTCCCTCTCTCTTCCTGGTAAGAAGCTTTCATAAACACATCTTTTTTCATATACCAATACAAAAAAGCAAATCCAATTAAACCAAACCAAAAAGTACAACAAAAATAACAATGTGTCATAAACCCATCATTTTTGATAGACTAGAGAGAGATAGGTTTCACACCTGCACTACTAGTACTAAAGTCGAGAAAGAGAGAGAAACTAGTTAATGATTTTTTGATAACGCTTATTTATGGATTCCATCAAACAAAAAGTTTTGATTAAAAAAAAAACGATTTATAAGACCTGGGGAATATAATAGAAAAATGTCGTCGACTGTAAAGGATTGTAAGAACTTTCTGGAGGCATTAGATGTACTGCGTGGATTTAAATTTGATGTTTTTTTTTAAATTAGTTTTTAAAAATCGTAAAAACGTCATGAAACATCCCATCTTTTGGGATGTACACAAATGGATATGTTTTATTATTGCAGCAAATTCAGTTATGAGATTTATTCTTTACGGTGATGATCAAATAATGTAAGGCAAGTCGGTGTCTAGTTTAAAATTTCTTTCTGTTGTTAATGGAGTCCATTCCCGGTATTTGTTGAAAAGCTTTACCATTATTAAGGATAAGGATAAAAATCCACAAACAAATAACATTAAAAGAAAATGGATAAACATAGATAGAAATTTCTCATTTCTTAAAGAAAATTCAAAATTCAAGGGGGGAGTTTCTTAAAAGTGTTATAATGGATGAAAATAGAGATCATAACAAAGCTTTATTTGTTCCAAAAGGTAAAGACAAATATGGTTGGATAAGATTTAAACAATTTAAAAGTTGGTAAGAAGAAGGGGCCCCTTGCAATTCTAGAAAACAATGTGGTGGTGTTTATTTTTAGTTCATAAACTTTAATGTGAACACAAGAAACATATTTTTCTTCTTTTCAACTACTCACGGTTTCTTCTACCTCATGAGGTACAACTAATTTATCCTTTCAACCTAAGGAGAAACAAAATTCATCTTAGAGTGTCTAGGAAAGTGACGAATTTGGTATAAGATTCCTTAGAAGAAGTATCTAAGTGAAAATACTAAACGGAAAGAAGACATTAAATATTAATTCTTCAGGGTCGTGGAGAACAAGTAACTTCTGTTCTGAAGGAAATAATTAATTTTGTAATTTTTTAACTTTAATGTATGATTAACTACTCGTTTATACGATGTGAATAATATCCATGAATGATTGTGTATGGAAAACAAATATTGTAGTCATTACATTCCGAGCCATCATACATATCAGATAAATGAGTAGTTAGTCATGAATTAAGTTTTTCGTTATCCTTAGCGTGCTAATTTATTGGAACATCACTTACCAGATTCCTACAATCGAAATATATTATACTCTCAAGCTTATATACTTGGATTTTAACTAAGCATCTACATCATGATCCACCTTCCAAACATTGTCATATGGATTTATGATTTTTTCGGTGGACAATATTCCTCCACTACACTTTTGGTGATAATCTCCTATAATATAGCTCTAGCACTGTTAGACCATTGCTCGGTCGAACTCGCATGGTTGCTATCTCAAGCATGTTTGTCAATGTTAGTGATCAAAACCATATGTCTTGATTTCTAGTTTACTTATGACTAAGTCTCGGTCTAGGATAGTTAGGAATAGTTCAGCTCCAGAATCCATGGCGATTATCTTACGAAGACGAATAACTACTCAAGGAACCAGCGGAACTTTATCTGACTAAAAGGTATGTAGAGAATTGAACTCATCTGTCACTCAAAAGTCTTTCTACTCTATCTCCTACTCTTGAGACAAAAGTCGTATAAGTATGATAGTTTTCATACATACACATTTGCTATTTCGAGACGAGTTTACTCGCCTATCTTTTTCTCGAAATATGTGTTGGTAAGATTTTGCTTTGACCATTTTCATCTTTACCCGTCACGAAAGTCATGATGACGTTTCAATCTTGAAAATAGCTTTGATGACGATAGTCGATTATTTATGTCTAACGACTATTATAACATTATAGAAGAATGTTTCAATGATTGAAATGTAGAGTTGAGGTTACGTAACCAACTATGGATATAAGCATATAAAGTGTGTTCTCACATTAGTGTATAAATCCATGTGCCGGAAACCAAGTGCGTGCATATGTGTGCATGCGGTATTGGTGAAGGAGACAGGTTGGGTACGCGTACCCGTACACTTACTGGCGAAAATTTTCTACCCGAAAAGTTCTGTTGAGTTTGGAAATCAAAAACCAACTCAAATCTGGTATCTAAGGTACGCATACCCGTACGCGTACCCAAGCTGGTTATATTTCTCAAATCGGTAGTTTCATGAACTTAAACAATAAATCAATAAGGAATGCAATCTTTGCAAACCGTGACTAATTTTTTCATGAATTAATTCAAGTGAATCAAACCGATTTTGTTTCAATTGTGTCTATGTATAAAGATCTAAGCAATTGAACAACTCTTGAACTAGTTCTTATGAGTCATTTGAACTAGTTATGAGAAAGATGAATACGGTTAATATGAAAGTGCTCATATGGCTAACCATTGGTTAACTATTTGTGAACCAACTAAGTGTACACATTTAGGTAAGGTTACTTAAACCTAAATGAACACATTTCATTTGTGTGTGTGACAAGCTAAGTTTCGATCTAACGGTTGAAAGATATTAGCTTGGATAAATCAGGTTTTTCATCTAACGGTGAATATTGAATGCTTTGTTACCAAGGTAACTTGGATTGAAAAACCTGATTTGAAAACTATATAAGGGAAACGTTTAGCAACTGGAAAAACTAATCCCCACACCTCTTGTGTGATACTAGTTGGTTTTGCTATAGTCGATTCTCCTTTTGTTAGCATTGCTCGGTCGAACTCGCATGCGTTGCTATCTCAAGCATGTTTGTCAATGTTAGTGATCAAAACTATAAGCCTTGATTTCTAGCCTACAAAGCTAAAGGTCTCGGACTAGGATAAAAAGTGTACTTGAGCTCAAGAACTCCATGGCAATCATCATACAAGACGAAGGACTACTCAAGGAACTGGTGGATCTTCATCGACTAAAAGGTATGTGGAGACTTGAACTTATAAGCCACTCAAAAGTATATCTATTTTATCTCCTACTCTTGAGACAAAAGTCGTTTTGATATATAGACTTTCATTATACACATTTGCTATTTCGAGCCGAGTTTATCTCGCCTATCTATTTCTCGAAATATGTGTTGGTAAGCTTTCGCTTTAGCCGAATTCATCTTTACGTAGTGACGGAAGTCATGTTATGTTTCAATCACTTTGAAAATTACTCTGATGAAAAATGGTCTGTGAATAACGGCTATATCCGTCCTCTGAGAATGTTTCAATGATTGAAATGAGAGTTTAGATTACATAACCATTGATAGGATATAAGCATAGTTGTGGAAACACATATATGTATAAGTCCTTATTCCTTGAACCAAAGTTTGCGAACTTTGTTGATCAAGATAAATGGAAGTGGCGTGAGCCAAGTCCGCGAACTAAGTCCGCGAACTGGCGGAAGTTCTCGACCCGAGAATTTCTGCTGGAGTTTGTGAACTCCGTCCATGAGCTTAAGTCCGCGAATCCAGTCCGCGAACTTGAGTAGGTTATATCTAAAATCGGTTGTTCTTGAACTCATGTTTATTTAAACTAAGGAATGATTTTGAAAACCGTGGCTATAAAATTCATGAACCGATTCGAGTGAATCAAACCGTTTTTGCTTCGATTGTGTCTTGTGTAGTTACATAAGATCTAAGCAATTGAACAACTCTCTAACTAGTTCATTTGAGTCATTTGAACTAGTTATGGTGAAGAAGAATATGGTTGATATGAAAGTAATCATATGGCTAACCATATGGTTGACTTGTACAACCAACAAATGTTAATGTTTGGGTACGGTTCATAAACCCAAAATTAGACATTTCATTTGTGTGTGACAAGCTAAGTTTTCGATCTAACGGTTGAGAAATATTAGCTTGAATCTAATCAGGTTTTCATCTAACAGTGAATATTGAATGCTTTGTTACTAAGCTAACACTGATTGCAAACCATGATTTGAAAGTGTATATAAGGGAGAACTCTAGCAACTGGGAAACCTAATCCCCACACATTTTATGTGATACTAGTTGTGCTAAGCTAGAGTCGATTCTCCTTTAACCTTTGGTTTCTTCTTCTAAACCAGGTTAACGACCTAAAGACTTCATTGGGATTGTGAAGCCAGACCGATACTAGTTGATTCTCATAAAAGTATATTGGAGTTTGTCCGTACAGATTGGTAAGAGAAATATTGGGTGTGGTTGTTAGACCCCCGTTTTTCAATTGGTATCAGAGCAGGCAAACACGTTTAAGACCTTACAAGTCTGTGTTTGTAGCGATCTGACTCTATGGACAGAGGTGCTATCTCTATTAACGTACCACCAGTCTTCGATGGATCTAATTACTTATAGTGGAAAATTGCTATGCGAGGTTTTCTTCAAGCACGTGATTTTCAATCATGGGTATATGTTGTTAATGGCTATGATCCTCCCGTTGTGGCAGTTGGATATGTAAACGTTCCCAAACCTATTGGTGAATACAACCCTGCTGAGATACTTGCTGCAAAGCAAAACTCCGACGGTTTAAATGCGATCATACATGCCATTACCCCAAATATTCAGCACCATGTGACTAATTGCACTAAGTCGCAAGAATCTTGGGATATCTTGGAAACCTTATTCGAAGGTAACTCCAATGAAAAGGAAGCTAGGCTTCAAAACCTTAATTCTGATTGGGAAAACCTTCGTATGGCAGATAAGGAAACATTTGATGAGTTTAATCACAAAGTGTCTGAAATTGTTAATGCATCTTTTGCATTGGGTAAGACTATTCCTGAAAAGGACATTGTGATGAAAATTCTCAGATCTCTGCTATCTAGATCCGATTCTAAGAAGCATGCCATCGTTGAGGGAAATAACCTTGATAATCTCTCCAGAAATACGCTGGTTGGGAAGCTTAAGATCTTTGATCACGAACATTCATCCAAAACCAAAGATATTGCGTTCAAAGCACAAAAGGACACTATATTACTTGATAAGAGTAAAAAAGTGTATATCTCTAAAGATAATCAATCTGAGACAGACTCATCAGATGAAGATCTTGACAAGTCAGTCTCGATGATCACAAGACAGTTTAGAGATCTTCTGTTGAAGAGAAGTAAACGGTTCTCCAGAGATAAGCCTAAAATATTAGTTAAACCTCATAATCGTATTCTTCCTAAAAACAGGGAAACAGATGAGACTGATAATGAGGATATGCCTCAGTGCTTTAAGTGTAAAGGATTTGGTCATTTTGCAAACGAGTGTCCAAATCGTAGAAAATACACTGGGAACAAAGGTCTTGCTGCAAATCTTGATGAAATGTCTGACAACTATGATTCTAATGAAGACGAGAAATCAAGTGTTGCACTTCTTGGTGAAAATATTGATTTTGATAACTGTAGAAATACATACATCAATCTCAATATTCTTTTAGAAGATAATCCAACTAATATGGAAGAAAAAATTGACACATTTCTTGGAAACTCTGTTTGTAATGTTTCAGGTTCCACTATGTGTCTAGATGCATGCACATCTCAGAAGCCTGATTTATATCCTAGTTTTACGTGTTCGTATTATTCTCTAAAGGGTCACAACTTTCAAAGTTTTACAAGTACAAACACCAATTGAGGCACGTCAACAAACTTCAACGAAGAGCAAATCATTTAGCAAGGAAGGTTAAACTTGCTCAGAAGACCGCTGAGGTATGTCGGATCTTATATTCGTCTAAGAAGTTAGTTTCCAAGGATAAACCAAGACCATTAGAGAAGAAAGTATGGTCGAGTCGGTTTGATAGACAGAAGTCTGAAGATTCCTCTCAAGAGGAAAACGGTGGACAAATGGTTGTTCACCGCAACGCAACTTGATTGTGTTGATTTGGAAATCTTGTCTCATGTGCCTGATCAAAAGATACAATGATTTTGTACCTCACAGGCTTTAGGATTTTTTTTTTAAATTTTTTTTTGTGTCTATCAAACAAAAAGAGAGGGTTATGATCGTCAATTCTACTCTTTATAGGGTTGAGAGTTGGACGTGTACGAACCTGTTAAAGGTTTCGAAATCCTACATTCTTTTTCCTTCCTTGAAACTCCTTTTTATCTCAAGACTACTTGTTGAGATTATGATTTCCTCTCACAAACCCATACACCTATGGAAGCTCCAAGTTCCTTGTCTTCTGATGGAAAGAATGTTAATATGATTGTTAATCCATCAATCATGAAGGAAAAAGAAAAATCTCCGTTATCTCCAACATTGAAAAGAAAAAGAAAGAATGTGAGGAAGCCAAGAGCCGTTCCTTCAAACTCTCAAAAGTTTTCCGATGTTCTTGAAGTGTTGAAAGAGATGTGAAAGGAGATTCAACAAATAAAGGCTTTTGTGTATAAGACTCATGAGATTCAGAAGGCCCTGGTTCGACAACATCAGCCAAGAAGGTTTATTGATATAAACTCCTACCTTAATGAACCTTATGTTCCAATGGCTGTTGACGACAAGGAGTTCGGGGACGATAAATAATTCTTCAAAGGTCTTATTGCCTAGTAAATCTTCTATTTTCTTGTTTTTATTAGAAGAATAACTAGTGATTGGAATAGCTATTATTGTGATTACACATATCTATGTCCAACGTTTTCATCTTCATGTTTTTAGATTTATTGGTTTAAATCCTAAACTTGTGTGGAAGATGATTTTTGCAGTATTAATCTTTATGGTTTTATATATTGCAATTTTTTATGGGATATGTGTGTTTGCGTCCGTTAACTTGATTGTCCCATATCTTGTCAAAAGTAAAGTCGTTCATGAATTGATATGCATGTATTGATGAAAGAATGAATGGACTTTTGACAAATACAAAAGTTAAGCCTATATTGTCAATCTTTGATGGAAGATAGGTTAAAATCTTTTGTTTGCAAGGATTATGTCTATTAAATGTCGTTATACAAATAGTGATGGAAAATAGAATGAATCCTTGTGTATTCCGCAGTAGTTGCTCTTCCCTGATCCATATTTTATGTATTAATGTGAGGCTCCGTAATAGTGTCTTATGTTGAGAATTAAACATCCAAGTTGTTTATTTTTGATTTGCTATGTTGTTGTTTCGTGAGGTACTTTATGTCGAGCATTTTCAACTAAATTAATCATCTTGTGTGGTTATTTAGTTGTTGCTCCGTAAGTTTTCTTATGTCGAGAATGACCAATTAAATTGATTACTTTTGTGGTTAATTTGGTTGTGTATTTCGATTAGATTAATTATGGCTTTTCTTGTGATTAATCTAATTGAGCTCTTTTAAGTCTCCATAAGTTTACTTGTGTTGAGCATTTTTGGTTAAATTAATCATGAACTTCTTGTGGTTAATTTAATATTTTGGATTCAAATTCATACTTGTATGTGATTTGTTATGTCCAAAGAAATCCTTATTTTCCTTCGAAATTAAAGTTGCTCTTGTTGTTCTTTCGGGAATGACATTTTATGGGGGAGAGTTCTTTTTGAACTTGTGCTTAATTGTCAAATCTTTGTGGAGAGTGCGGCTGTGGAATATTATAGGGGTTATCATGTATCTTTATAAACTCCTTGATGAATGCATTTAGCTTCGGATTTATTATTGCATCTAAAGAACAAGTTGATATTTTTTCTTTCTTTTGGTCAAGAAATGTCTCTTTCGGAAATTTCATTAGGATCCCGTTCTTGTACCAATTGAATTGATCACACTCTTGTGGTAATTTAGTTGTGTATTGCGAATGAATTAATCATGGGTTTTCTTATGGTTAGTTTAATTGAGTATTTTTTGGATTCAAATTTATATTCGTATGTGATTTGTTATGTCCAAAGAAATCCTTCTTTTCTTGTGAAAGTAAGGTCGCTCTTCTTGTTCTTTCGGGAATGACATTTTATGGGGGAGAGTTCTTAATTGAACTTGTGCTTAATTGCCAAATCTTTGTGGGGAGTGCAGCTGTGGAATATTATAGGGGTTATCTTGTATCTTTATAAACTCCTTGATGAATGCATTTAACTTCGGCTATATGATGGCATCTAAAAAGTTGATACGTGCTTGCTTTTGGTCATGAAATGTATCTATGGAAATTTCATTAGGATCCCACTAGTTTTCGTACCTTTGCCAATTTTATTGACAAAAAGGGGGAGAATTAATATGTAGTTCACACTACAAATACATATGGTTTTCGGATCCTTATGTAAATGAGGAGTAGTTTCCATGTGAGATGGAGCATTGACTAAGGGGGAGTGATACATATCACCATAGTATTGTTGTTGAAGTTGTGATACAATTGAACTTTGACGCTATGTAATGATATTATGACACTGTATAACAATGATTGAGAACTATTGTTTTCTTGTTGTTATAGCTACGGATTTTCAACAACGATGATTCTAAACTTACAACCTTTGGGATCATTGGAGTACTTGGAAGTGACGAAGATTTCGAGTAATGTTGAAGATTAGGCATGTGGAATAGGAGCTACAAAAGTTTATTTATTTATTTTTTGTATTCCATATGTATTAATAGTTTTTCCACTAAAATTGACAAATGGGGAGATTGTTAGAGCATTGCTCGGTCTAACTCGCATGCGTTGCTATCTTAATCATGTTTGTAAATGTTAGTGATCAAAACTATAAGTCTTGATTTCTAGCCTACATAGCTAAAGATCTCGAACTAGGATAGAAAGTGTAATTGAGCTTAAGAACTCCATGGAAATCATCATATAAGACGAAGGACTACTCAAGGAACTGGTGGATCTTCATCGACTAAAAGGTATGTGGAGACTTGAACTTATCAGTCACTCAAAAGTCTATCTATTCTATCTCCTACTCTTGAGACAAAAGTCGTTTTGATATATAAACTTTCACTATACACATTTGCTATTTCGAGACGAGTTTATCTCGCCTATCTATTTCTCGAAATATATGTTGGTAAGCTTTCGATTTAGCCTAATTCATCTTTACCTAGTGACGAAAGTCATGTTATGTGTCAATCACTTTGAAAATTTCTCTGACGAAAAATGGTCTGTGAATAACGGCTATATCCTTCCTCTGAGAATGTTTCAATGATAGAAATGAGAGTTTAGATTACATAACCATTGATAGGATATAAGCATAGTTGTGGAAACACATATATGTATAAGTCCTTATTCCTTGAACCAAAGTTTTCGAACTTTGTTGATCAAGAGAAATGGAAGTGGCGTGAGCCAAGTCCGCGAACTCAGCCCGCGAACTGGCGGAAGTTCTCGACCCGAGAATTTCTGCTGGAATTTGTGAACTCCTTCCATGAGCATAAGTCCGCGAACCCAGTCCGCGAACTTGAGTAGGTTATATCTAAACCGGTTGTTCTTGAACTCATGTTTATTTAAACTAAGGAATGTTTTTGCAAACCGTGGCTATAAAGTTCATGAACCGATTCGAGTGAATCAAACCGTTTTTGCTTCGATTGTGTCTTGTGTAGTTACATAAGATCTAAGCAATTAAACAACTCTCTAACTAGTTCATTTGAGTCATTTGAACTAGTTATGGTGAAGAAGAATACTGTTGATATGAAAGTAATCATATGGCTAACCATTTGGTTGACTTGTTGAACCAACAAATGTTAATGTTTGGGTACAGTTCATAAACCTAAAATTGGACATTTCATTTGTGTGTGACAAGCTAAGTTTTCGATCTAAAGGTTGAGAAATATTAGCTTGAATCTAATCAGGTTTTCATCTAACGGTGAGTATTGAATACTTTGTTACTAAGCTAACATTGATTGCAAACCCTGATTTAAAAGTGTATATAAGGGAGAACTCTAGCAACTGGGAAACCTAATCCCTACACATTCTGTGTGATACTAGTTGTGCTAAGCTAGAGTCGATTCTCCTTTAACCTTTGGTTTCTTCTTCTAAACCAGGTTAACGACTTAAAGATTTCATTGGGATTGTGAAGCCAGACCGATACTACTTTTCTTGTAGTTGTGTGATCTGATCTTGCTGTTTCTATCGTTACGAGTACGATTGTAATAATTGGCTCGAGATTTTATATCTCCGATAGGAAAGATAGAAAAGAAGACACAAACATCTTCGTCTCATCATTTGTGATTCCACAATATCTTTTTTCGCTGTGTCGATTAAGATTATTGTGAGGTGATTGATAATACTAAGTTGTTCTTCGGGAATATAAGTCTGGTATTATTGATTGGTTCCTGTTCACCTTGATTTATCAAAGACGGAACAAAACTCGTAGGCATACTCGTGGGAGACGGATTTATCTATTACCGTAGACTTTTCTGTGTGATACAGATTTGTTTATTAAAGTCTTCAACTTTGGGTCATAGCAACTCTTAGTTGTGGGTGAGATCAGCTAAGGGAATCAAGTACGCAGTATCCTGTTAGGATCAGAGGCGTAGGAGCATAACTGTACCTTGGATCAATGTGAGATTGGTTGGGGTTCAACTACAGTCCAGACCGAAGTTAATTTGGAGTAGGCTAGTGTCTGTAGCGGCTTAACACAATGTGTGTTCAATCTGGACTGGTCCCGGGGTCTGCATTTGCAGTTTCCTCGTTAACAAAATCTCTGGTGTCTGTGTTATTTCAGTTTCCGCATTATATTGTTTTATCTTTATAATTGAAATAATACAGGTTTTGCATTAGTTCAATCAATTAGAATATCCGACCTTTTGGTTATTGATTTAAATTGATTGAAACTTGGATATTGGTCTTTGGTACCATCCAAGTTATCTCTCTTTGATAAAGACTCGCAGATTTCTATTTTCTTGAGTAAAGATCAAATCGAGAGATTGAGATATAAACTCTTTGATATACTTTTCGTTGATTGAGCCTAACTGTCTAGTTGATTCTCATAAAAGTATATTGGTGTTTGTCCATAAAGATTGCTAAGCGAAATATTGGGTGTGGTTGTTAGACCCCCGCTTTTTCACCTTTAACTGTAGGTTTCTTCTCGAGACCCTGTCGATTAACGTCTTAAAGACTTCATTGGGATTGTGAAGCCAGACGAAACTACTTCTCTTGTAGTTGAGCGATCTGATCTTGCCATTTTCTATCGTACGAGTTCAATTGTAAGATTGGCTTTAGATTATATCTCTGATAGGGCAAGATAAAAATAAATCACAAACATCTTCGTCTCATCGTTTGTGATTCTGCATTATCTAGTTTCGCTACCATACAATTTAGATTATTGTGAGGTGATTGATAATACTAGATTGTTCTTCGGGAATATAAGTCTGGTTTATCAATTGGTTCTTGTTCACCTTGATTTTATCAAAAGACAGAACAAAACTTGTAGGTTTATCTATGAGAGACAAATTTATCTATTATCGTAGACTTTTCTGTATGATACAGATTTTTTTATTAAAGTCTTCGACTTTGGGTCGTACCAACTCTTGGTTGTGGGTGAGATCAGCTAAGGGAATCAAGTGCGTAGTATCCTGCTGGGATCAGAGGCTTAAGGAGCGCAACTGTACCTTGAATCGGTGTGATATTGATTAGGGTTCAACTACAGTCCAGACCGAAGTTAGTTTGTAGTAGGCTAGTGTATGTAGCGGCTAAATATAGTGTGGTGTTCAATATGGAGTAGGTACCGGGGTTTTCCTGCATTTGCGGTTTCCTCGTTAACAAAATTTTTGGTGTCTGTGTTATTTCTATTCCGCATTATATTTTGTTATATAATTGAAATAATACAGGTTGTGCGTTGTATCGATCAATAGTGAAATCCAACCTTTGGTTGTTGATTGGATATTGATTGATCCTTGGATATTGGTCTTTGGTATCATCCAAGTTTATTCCTTGTATTTGATAAAGACTCACAGATTTCTATTTGCTTGAGTAACGATCAAATCAAGAGAAGAGATATTAAATCCTCGATATACTTTTACCTAGATTGAGTCTGACTGTCTAGTTGATTCTCTAGAAAGTATATTGGAGTTAGTACATACAGATTACTAATCGAAATATTGGGTGTGGTTGTTAGACCCCCCGCTTTTTCAAGCACTAACAGCCTCCATGATAACACTGTTAACATTTTCAATTTTAAAACATGGTCGACTATCAACCAAGCAAAATTATTTCAAGTTCTTTTACTTCACAATATAAAGGAGTTTTGTTAATAGGAGGGTAACAATATATTTGAGGTGAGAAAGATTACGACAAGGGAATTAAGATTTTAAGGGAGGGATTGACTTATTAGATAAAATATGAAATTTCCAGCATGTCCCCAAACAAAATATTCACCTCCTTGGCTCCTTCCATGTGCAATCAAAATTTAAAAACTCTTATCTTAATTTTAGCTATGACAAGAGCAAATAACACTAATAAAATGGCCAAATCAACACAAAAATCTTGAATATGTTTACTTGGATGTAAAAGACTAGTAAAATAAAAGGTTTAGAGAAAATGGATGCTTAGGAACAATATCTATCTCTATTAACCGAATTGTTTTATATATCAGAGGATAATGCTTTGATTTCGTTTCATTTAATTGATCATAATCTTGATCTAATGAGTCGTTCTCCATGGTTGTTCGAAATGGATCATAGTAGACTACTCTGGAAAAAAGTTTTATTTATTAACTAGTAAATATAAAAGAGTCTCGAGAGAAGTACGGTTTAATAAGTTGTTATATCTATTTATCTGATGGTGTTATACTTATTAGATCTTGGAACAATGGTTGTTGTCTGAGGGGAAGATGTTACATCCAAAAAAAAAAGATCAATACGACAATCAAAAAGATTAAGGTAAAAGGAGGGTAGGGTTGGTATTAGAATAAAAAAAATTTACTTTTCAGTTTGTTTGATTTGACTTGACATTTTGATCATAGCTTAAACAGTTTTTTCCCTCCTCAATTTCATTATTTCCCTCTTATAAACAATACTCTTATAAATAAGAGTATAAATGATATGCATGTGTTGTTGTTTTGTATTAGAAATTTTATATAACTAGGAGGATTTGTTGTTCAAAAGTAGTTTAAACTAAAGACTAATATTGTAAATATTTAAGAAAACATCAGAGGAAAAATATAGTAAAGGAACCCATCGTCTATGTCCTCTTGCACATATTAAACTCGTTTGAGGATCCTTTTTGGGCTAGTTTTTGGGTGTTTGGAGTATTAATTACTATGAACATTGATATTGGAATTTGCAAGGAGAGTATCCCATTTAAACCCCTACAATCACCATCTTTTGTGACATGAACGAAACCACCGTCTTCACTCCAACAAGGCATGATTTGTTTAACTCCTTATACAATCTCATCATCCTAGACATCATCACTAGAACGAATCAAAGTTGTCTTGTACATTGAGATGAACCATCACCTAAGACAAATTCCTCTTTTGCACTTGCACCACCAGAATAGCTATTTGTCGATCTTCTAGCATCACCACAAACAACCTCTTCATATAATCTATAAAGGTTTCTGCATGACATGTATCAAACTACTTAGACTCCATGACTACTCATTATTCCACCTTTGTAAAATAGTCTTTTCTCGACACATGTATAACACTTGACATAGTTTGATCTGAGTCACCAAAAAATTCTAGATAGATTTCACCAACTCCAAGAACCAACAATCTTGAGTCATCCTCCATGTAGACAAAACATACTACAATCTTCATATGTTGTACGTGTATGAACGATTGCCACCTAGCACCACGATGATTCAAAAAATTCTCATGACAATATTTGTAGACTTCAGTTGAACCCACGAAGGATCTTCTCTCGTAAACAAAACACCTTCGACACGAATCACAGTCACATCTAGCAAAGTTGTCAAATTTTTCTTGATGTTGTCTCATTATTTGTTCGATCTTGATCGACTAATCATCTTCACGAACTATATCCATCCGCTGCGAACCAATATTTTCTCTTCTTTGAAACCTCTCGTTCAAATCATCATATTACATCGACATACATCATATAATCAATGTGATCAATTAGTTGTATAACACACCAGGAAACCTCTTTTTCAAATCACCATATTACAACGACACACCCTATAATCAATATAATCCTTTTTTATTTTGCTAAAAAAATGTTGTTAGATCACTGCTTGGTCAAACTCGCAAGCGTTTCTATCTCAAGATTGTTTGTCAATGTTAGTGATCAAAACTATAAGTCTTGATTTCTAGTCTACTGATAGCTATGTCTCAGACTAGGATAGATTGTGTAGTTGAGCTTTAGAATTCACGGTGTTCATCAATTGAAGACGAAGAACTACTAAGGAGAGCTTATGGAACTTCATCAATAAAATGTATGTGGAGACTGAAACTCATCTATCACTCGGAAAGTCTATTTCTACTCTATCTCCAATATTGATACAAAAGTCGTCTTGCTATATAGTATTCGATTATACACATTTGATATTTCGAGATGAGTTTAACTCGCTTACATATTTCTCGAAATATATGTTGGTAAGCTTTCGCTTCGACCAAGTTCATCTTATATTCTTGACGAAAGTCAAAAGATGATCATGTGAAAATCGCCTGGTAACATCTTACATGATTTGTGTGATACAATCATTTGATGTAGACCTGGAATGTTTCGTAATGATTATTTCTAATAACTTGAAAATTTCTTTGATGCTAATAGTTCGTGAAAACAACTATTGTCATCCTCTAAGAATATTTCAATAATTGAAATAGAGTTTAGAACAATTAACCACAATTGGATTATAGAGCCTTGTTATGCATACTTGTACGCATACTGGCGAACTCAGTTGAAGTCCGGGAACTATTGTATGCGTACGTGTACGCGTACTAATTCAACTGTTGTTTTGGATGTGTGATAGTATGCGTACCCGTATGCATACTTTCGGACACAGTCCAAGTCCGGCTACCTAAGTATGTGTACCCGTTTGGATACTTGAGTGGGTCAAAGTTCTAGAATCAATTGTGATATGAACTAATACATTTATGTAATCAGGAATGCAATCACTTGCAAACCGTGGCTATAATGTTCATGAATTGATTCGAGTGAATTAAACCGATTTTGTTTCAATTGTGTTCTTGTATAATTCTATGAGAATATAGCAATTGAACAACTCTATAAATAGTTTCATTTGAGTCATTTGAACTAGTTGTGGTTAAGATGAATAAGGTTGATATGAAAGTGTTCATATGGCCAACTTCGGTTAACTATTGTTGAGCCAACCTAGTGTACACGTTTAGGTACGGTTACCCATATCTAAGTGAAGGTACATTTCATTTGTGTGTAACAAGCTAAGTCCATCTAACGGTGGAGAGTTATTTCTTTGGTTTCAAGAAAACTTTGCTTGGCTCTTAGATTAGGTTTCATCTACCGGTGAATACTGATTGCTTTGTTCCAAAGCTACCAAACCCTGATTTTGAAGACTATATAAGGGAGAACTCTGGCAATTGGGAAACCTAATCCCCACAGCTCTTTTGTGATACTAGTTGCGACTAGAGTCGATTCTCATTTAACCTTAGTTTTATTCCAAAATCCTATAAGTTAACGACTTGAAGACTTCATTGGGATTGTGAAGCCAGACCCAATTATTTTCTCTGTAGTTGCGTGTTCTGATCTTACTTCTACTATCGTGATTGAGTATTATCTTTGCAAGATTTGCTTGAGATTTATCTCCGATAGGTAAGATAAAAAGTAGTCACAAAAATCTTATGGAATATAAGTCTGGTTTATCATATGATGGAACAAAACTCATAGGTATTTCTGTGGAAGACAGATTTAGTTATATCAATAGAATTTTCTGTGTGAGACAGATTGGTTTATCAAGTCTTCGACTTTGGGTCGTAACAACACTTAGTTGTGGGTGAGATCAGCTAAGGGAATCAAGTGCGTAGAATCCTGCTGGGGTTCGGAGAGGTAAGGAGCGCAACTGTACCTTGATCAGTGTGAGATTGGTTAGGGCTCAACTACATTCCAGTCCGAAGTTCATTGGTAATAGGCTAGTGTCTGTAGCGGCTTAATACAGTATGGTGTTCAAATCTGGACTAGATCCCGGGATTTTCTGCATTTGCGGTTTCCTCGTTAACAAAACTTCTAGTGTCTGTGTTATTTCTTTTCCGCGTTATATTTGTTTATATAATTTAAATATCTCAGGTTGTGCGTAAGTTCAATCAATTGTGAATCCAACCTTTGGTTGTTGATTAAATTTATTGACACTTGGATATTGGTATTTGATACCGTCCAAGTTATTTCTTATATTCAATCGGGATCGCAACTTCTTATTTGTTTGATTGCAGATTGAATTGAGAAATTAAGATATAACTCTTCGATATACTTTCTTAAGATTGAGTCTGACTGTCTAGTTGATTTCTTGAAAGTATATTGGAGTTAGTCCATACAGATTGCTAAGAGAAATATTAGGTGTGGTTGTCAGACCCCCGCTTTTTCAATTGGTATCAGAGCAGGCAAGCACGTTTAAGACCTCATAAATCTGTGTTTGTAGCAATCTGACTCTATGGACAGTAGTGCTATCTCAATAAATGCACCACCAGATCCAGGGATTTCAGAATTCTTTTCCATGACTGATTTAATAAAATTTGTAGAAGAAATTCTATCTAAACCTCCACCAGGTTTAAAATCCCTTGAAGTGTTTTCAGAGCTTGAAAAGAAGCTTGAGAGCTTATATCTTGATGTTGAGTCATACCTCCAGAAAGAGCAAGAATCTCTTGATAAGCTAAATCAAGTTATGATGAATAATTTTCATGTTGAGGTTGATATTGATCTTCTTATCAGTAAGGATAATCCTTCTCCTTCTTGTATCCCAGAAGACAAACTGGATATAATACAAGAAGTATCTAAACCTCATCTATGAGTCAGTTTCATCTCTGAATTTGACTCATTTCATCAGTCAAACCTTGATACACCTTCTCAAGAAAATGGTATTTCCCTCCTTTGTGGGAAAGTCAAGATGTCTCTTCTTATTAAAAGAGTTTCCATGTGCAGTACTAAATATTATCTGCAGAGACTGTGTGTTGTAAGTTGTAAATGAAGAAATCAGGAACACAACTTATCATGTGCTCTTTTTAAGTTCTTTGAAAAACTTGCAAAAACAGTCTTATGGGTGACTTTCAATATTGTAAGATGCAAGAGTAGTTGGAAAGAAACTCTCTCTTGGTGCCATGGTGAGCAAGACATTGTTCACCTTAACATAACTTGATTGTGTGGGAAGTGTATTCTCACCAAGAAATACCTGGCTATGTATACGGTGAGGGAAGCACAAGAATGGAGGCGCACATGTTGCGTTAGGTATGAGTTTGAATCTTTGGTAAGACAGTAGAATTATATTGGATTCCTCTAAAAAGGTATGTCTATAAACTTGAGAAAAATTTGTGTTTTATTTATTTGCTTAGAGTACTTATAATGATCCATGTACCTTTCTTATCGTTCATTTCTACCTAACTTGATCTGTGTTTAAGTTTCTTAAATGTTTAGGTTTGAAAATAGTAGTTTGGGATGTTTGGACTTCATGGTACACATACCAGGTATGTATACCATCATTTAAAATCAAAATCCAGTGGTTTTAGTTCGCAAACACGTTTGCATACAGCCCCAAGTCACGAAATTTCGTTTGCAAACCCGTATGCATACTGGCATGTAGATGTCGATTTTAGGTAAACTTGTTTTGGCCGTAAATTCTTCGTCCGAACTCGGAATGACCTCATTATTTTTTCATTCTATTCAAAATGGATATGAGAATTCTTGAATTTGGATGAGTTAAGGTTGGTGTTTGTCCTGTCTCTTTTTTTTGAGTGTTTTGCTCCGTTTCGTCGCACTTGTTCCACTTCTCTTGGACTTCGGCACTTGGATTCTTGGAGTACTACTCTTCTAAGCTCATTTGTAGATTTTACAAGAATGTGGTTGGTGAATCACAAAGAAGAAAGTTCAAGAATGGACAGTAGTACACATTGCTATGGGATTCTTGAATGTTCACAATCATTTATGTGAACTATGGTGCATGGTCATTAATGACTTTGTATGTTCTTCTTTGTTAAGAAAATCTTTTTATACTCCTTTGGTATCTATTCTTGGTGTAAATCCGTGCGAAAAAGATTGATTCTACCCTCTAAGGACAAATCATCTTATATGTGCATTACGAGTTTGCCTTGTTGTCTAGGAAACTTCTTATGAGAATTTACTCTTGTGTCTGAAGAAGAATAACTAGGGTTTGGAATAACAATTATTGTGAGTACACATAGATATTGCCAACGATTTTCATCTTGCAATGTTTTTAGATTTATTTATTTAAATTCTGAAGTTTATTTGGAAGATGATTTTGCAGTATTAATCTTTATGGTTTTATATATTGCAACTTGTTATGGGATATGTGTGTTTGCATCCGTGAACTATGATTGTCCCATATTGACTCAAAAGTTAAGTCTATCATATGTCTTTATGCAAATATTGATAAAAGATAGGATGAACTTTAGACAATAAAAGTTTAGCCTATTATGTCATTATGCAAATATTGATGGAAGATAGGAAGAACTTTTGTCTCTATGCAAATATTGATGAAAAATAGAATGATTCTTTGAATATTCTGCAGTATTGGCCTTTCCCTGATCCAAATCTTTGTGTAAGTACTGTGTGGCTCCATAAGTTCTCTTATGTTGAGCATTTCCGATTAAATTAATCATGGGTTCTCTTGTGGTTAATTTAATTGAGTATTTTGGATACAAATTCATGTTTCATGTGATTTGTTAATGTCCAAAGAAATCCTTCTTTTCTTGTGAAAGTAAGGTCGCTCTTGTTGTTCTTTCAGGAATGACATTTTATGGGGGAGAGTTCTTAACTGAACTTGTTCTTAATTGCCATATCTTTGTGGGGAGTGCGACTGTGGAATATTTTAGGAGTTTTCTTGTATCTTTATAAACTCCTTGATGAATACACTTAGTTTCGACTATGTGAAATCATCGAAACCAAGTTGATATGTTCTCTTTTGGTCATGAAGTATCTCTATGAAACTTTCATTAGGATCCTACTAGTTTTCGTATCTTTGCCAATTTATATTGAAAAAAAGGGGGAAAATTAATGTGTAGTTCACACTACAAATACATATGGTTTACGGATCATTATGTAAGGGGGAGTGGTTTTCATTGTGAGATGAAGTATTGACTAAGGGGGAGTGATACATATCACCATAGTATTGTTGTCAAAGTTGTGATACAATTGAACTTTGATGTTGTTTAATAATACTATGACATTGTATAGGAATGATTGCGAGCAACTGTTTTCTCATTTTTATTTCTACGGATCTTCAACAACTATGATGTTGAGTTGAACACGTTCAGAATCACTAGAGTACTTGGAAGTGGTGAAGATTTCGAGTAATGTTGAAGAACCAAGGAGATCAAGCATTTGGATGAGAAGCTACAAAGTTTATTTATTTTGTAATCCATATTTATTGATAGTTTTGTCATTAAAATTGACAAAGGGGGAGATTGTTAGAGCATTGCTCGGTAAAACTCGCAAACGTTGTTGTCTCAAGCTTGTTTGTCAATTTTAGTGATCAAAACTATAAGTCTTGATATCTAGTATACTTATAGCTATGTCTCGAACTAGGATAGATTGTGAAGTTAAGATTTAGACAATGTTCATCAATTGAAGACGAAGAACTACTAAAGAGAGCTTGTGGAGCTTCATCAAAAAAATGTATGTGGAGACTGAAACTCATCTATCACTCGGAAAGTCTATTTCTACTCTATCTCCTATATTGAGACAAAATTCGTATTGCTATATAGTATTCGGTTATACAAATTTGATATTTCGACTGAGTTTAACTCGCTTACATATTTCTCGAAATATGTGTTGGTAAGCTTTCGCTTCTACCAAGTTCATCCAATATTATTGACGAAAGTCAAAAGATGATCATATGAAAATCGCCCGGTAACGTCTTACATGATTTGTGTGATACAGTCATTTGATGTAGACCTGGAATGTTTCGTAAGATTATTTCAATAACTTGAAATTGCTTTCATGCTAATAATTCGTGAAAACAACTATTGTCATCCTCTAAGGATGTTTCAAAGATTGAAATAGAGAATAGAACACTTAACCACAATTGGATTATAGACATATTACAAATACTTGCATATATGTTGATCCGTTATACAGTGTCATAGTATTATTACACAACATCAAAGTCCAATTGCATCACAACTTTGACAATAATACTACGATGATATGTATCACTCCCCCTTAGTCAATACTTAATCACATAATGAAAATCACTCCCCCTTACATAATGATCCGTAAACCATATGTACGTAGTGTGAACTACAAAATAATTCTCCCTTTTTTTTCAATATAAATTGGCAAAGGTAAGAAAACTACGGGATCATAATGAAATTCTCAAAGAGATAATTCATGACCAAAAGAGAACATATCAACGTTGTTTCGATGATTTCACATAGTCGAAACTTAGTGTATTCATCAAGGAGTTTATAAAGATACAAGATAACTCCTACAATATTCCACAGCCGCACTCCCAACAAAGATTTGGCAATTAAGCACAAGTTCAATCAAGAAATCTTCCCCATTTGATGTCATTCCCAAGAGAACAACACGAGAGACCTTACTTTTACAAGAAAAGAAGGATTTCTTTGGACATTAACAAACCACATGGATTTGTATCCAATAAAATCGAATAAATTAACTACAAGAAAACCTTATTGATTAATTTAATCGGAAACGCTCAACATAAGAAAACTTATGGAGCCATACAGTACTTTCAAATAGAAGTGGATCAGGGAAAGATTAATACTGTGGAATCTTTAAAAGTTCATTATATCTTTTATCAATATTTGCATAAAGACATAATAGACTTAATTTTTGAGTAGTTCACGGACATAAACACAAACATATCTCATATCATATTTTTGCAATATATAAAACCAATAAAGATTAATACTGCAAAATCATCTTCCAAATAACTTAGAATTTAAATAAATAAATCAAAAAACATTGCAAGATGAAAATCGTTGACAATAGCTATGTGTAATCACAATAATTTCTATTCCAAACCCTAGTTATCCTTCAAAACTAAGAATAAATTCTCATAAGAAGTTTCCTAGACATATTGAAACCAGGCTTCTTTGATAACCTCATACCTCTCTATGACTCCATCATAAAAGGTATCGTTGATATCCTTGATTCTTTTGACCGTGGAGATTCCATGTTCATGAGTTATAACATTTACCTTTCGATCAACAATACGACCTAGTTGTCTAGTCTTGATGCAATCCGCAATGAGCTTCTTCTAATTCCGTATCAAGGCCTTTTGATTTTCAAGGATTTTGGTATGACCATCAATGAGATGGTTTATTTGCAGTTGAAGGTTTGCAAACTCGACCTTTGAGTCATTCTGATGATGAATTAAATCCTTGGCAGATTCAACAATCCAAGAATTGTATCCTTTCCTTGCAAGCATCTTCTTCAAAACAAGTTCTTGAACCGAGCTACATCCTTTGACGTCTTCTTCCATGTCAAGATCCACAATCTCCTGAGATCTTGAATAGTTCTCCATAAATTTTTTTAAATAGGGAGCATAATATAATATATATATATTCGTGAACAAGAGAAAGAAGGGAACCCTTGTTATAGAAAACCCTATAAAAACTCTTTGGAAGAAGAGTACACGAACGTTTGCAGACCGGTTAGGAAGGTTAATGGGTCGGCAATGATCCAAAATAAAGAAATACACTATCAGATGTCTCATAGATTTTCATAGCTCGATAATTTAGAAGTTTAACTTTAAATTAGAGCAAAAGAAAGAATCAACAAGATCTAAAAGTTATTAGGAGTCAAGATACGACTCAACATTCACGTATGAAGAAAACAACTTTATCTCAAACGCAAAATCAAATGATATCATACAACAAACTTGAGCATCCCACAAACATAATCATTGCAACTCTCAAGTTAGATACAAGGATGAAATTACCTAGAGTCAGGTAGCAGAGTGAGAAGTAATCCCACTATGAATATTGAGGGAAGAGTTTTAAATACCTTCTAAGTGTTTGTGTTGTGTGTTCCTTATCTTCCTTCGATTATAACTTATTCCAGAAGAGTTTGACATAAACCTTTTTGAAAAAACATCAGAAGGATGTTTCTGAGGTTTAAGTCTATTGCCTCTAGAAATCGGTTCCAGAGGAAAAGAATTATAAGAACCCCATCTCCTAGACCTAGATCTACCATATTTATTCTCATAAGCACTGGGAATGTGTACATTTGTGGCGTATGATTTTGCACCACTAACAGGGACACGATTCTTGTAGATATATCTAGATGAGTGATCTTGAAAACCTCCTTTATGAGAGTTTTTGTTTTATGTAGGAATGAAATCCATTGTAGATATCGTCAGACGATTTACTCTGTCAACTGTAAAAAGAATCAAATTTTGAAGATCAAAAATATGTTTCTTTCTAGCAAAACAATGTATAACATAATGATTCGTTTTCCCACAAAACGAAAAGGATCGTGGAAAAGAAACATTTGAAGAATCCCCTTGGCTCGATATCCGCAAGTTACACAAGCGTTTCTTAGCAGATAATTCCTTAAAAGAAATTTTCTCCATGCTAGATAATACCCCATGAGTATTAGAAAAAGGTAATGAAGACGACGTACTCATTAAAACAGAGTTTTCCTTTTCAAGAAGTTACACTGTTCTTGGGCAAGTAAAAGAGATGCAACCAGTTTCTCCTTTTCAACATGACATTTGTTCAATTCTGATAAATGAGTCTTGATTAAACGTTCTTCTATAATTGACTCTTCTTTAACAGTATTGAAAAAGGGGGTGGGGGTGGGGGTGGGTGGGTGGTGGGTGTGTGTGTGGGGGGGGGGGGGGGGGGGTTGTCAACCACACTCAATATTTCGTTCGACAATCTGAATGGACTAACTCCAATGTACTTTCAAGAGAATCAACTAGACAGTCAGACTCAATCTTTAGAAAAGTATATCAAAGAGTTATATCTCAATTTCTCAATTCAATCCGCAATCAAACAAATAGGAATTTGCGAGCCCGATTGATTAAGAGAAATAACTTGGACGGTATCACAAACCAGTATCCAATTGTCAATCAATTAAATCAACAACCCAAAGGACGGATTCAAGAACTGATTGAACTTAATACATAATCTGCGATATTTCTATTATATAACAAAATATAATGCGGAAAAGAAATAACACAGACACCAGAAATTTTGTTAACGAGGAAACTGCAAATGCAGAAAAACCTTGGGACCTAGTCCAGCTTTGAACACCATACTGTATTAAGCCGCTACAGACACTACCAATGAACTTCAGACTGGGATGTAGTTGAGCCCTAACCAATCTCACACTGATCAAGGTACGGTTGTGCTCCTTACATCTCTAAACCCCAACAAGATTCTATGCACTTGATTCCCTTAGCTGATCTCACCCACAACCAAGAGTTTCTACGAGCCAAAGTCGAAGCTTGATAAACCAATATGTCTCACACAGAAAAGTTTATTGATATAGATAAATCTGTCTCCCACAGCTATGAGTTTTGTTTCGTCTTATGATAAATCAAGGTGCATAGGAACCAATTGATAAACCATACTTATATTCCCGAAGAAAACCTAGTATTATCAATCACCTCACAATAACCTTAATCGTGTGGAAGCGAAATAAGATATTATGGAATCACAAATGACGAGACGAAGATGTTTGTGACTTATTTTAATCTTACCTATCAGAGATAAATCTCAAGCAAATCTTAGAAAAGATAGTACTCAATCACGATAGCATAAGTAAGATCAGAACACACAACTACAGAGAAAATAGTTGGGTCTGGCTTCAAAATCCCAATGAAGTCTTCAAGTCGTTAACCTACATGGTTTTGGAAAAACCTAAGGTTAAAGGAGAATCGAATTTAGTCGCAACTAGTATCACACATGAGGTGTGGGGATTAGGTTTCCCAGTTGCTAGAGTTCTCCCTTATATAGTCTTCAAATCAGGGTTTGATAACTTTGGAACAAAGCAATCAATATTTACCGTTAGATGAAACTTGATCTAAGAGCCAAGCTAAGTTTGCTTGAAACCAAAGTAATATCTCTTCACCGTTAGATGGACTTATCTTCACACAAATGAAATGTACCTTCATTTAGATATGGACAACCGTACCTAAACGTGTACACTAGGTTGGATCAACAATAGTTAACCGAAGTTAGCCATATGAACACTTTCATATCAACCTTATTCATCTTAACCACAACTAGTTCAAATGACTCAAATGAAACTAGTTATAAAGTTTTTCAATTGCTATGTTCTCATAGAAGTATACAAGAACACAATTGAAACAAAATTGGTTTGATTCACTCGAATCAATTCATGAACATTATAGCCACGGTTTGCAAAAGATTGCACTCCTTATTATATAAATGTATTTTTTCATGGCACAACCGATTCTAGAACATAAACCACTCAAGTATGCAAACAGGTGCACATACTTAAGTAGTCGTACTTGGACTGTGTCCGACAGTATGCGAACGGGTACGCATACTATCACACATACAAAACATCAGTTTTATTAGCACGTGTACGGGTATGCATACAATAATTCCCGAACTTCAACTGAGTTCGCCAGTACGCATACGAGTACGCATACCAAGGCTCCCGGACTTTACATGACCTCGCACGTATGCATACTATATCGGTCTTGGATCAACATATATGCAAGTACGCATACTATGTTTATAATCCAATTATGGTTAAGTGTTCTAAACTCTATTTCAATCATTAAAACATTCTTAGAGGATGACAATAGTTGTTTTCATAAACTATTAGCATCAAGGCAATTTTCAAGTTATTGAAATAATCAATACGAGACATTTTAGGTCTACATCAAATGATTGTATCACAAAAATCATGTAATATGTTACCAGACGATTTTCACATGATCATCTTTTGACTTTCGTTAAGAATATAAGATGGACTTGGTTAAAGCGAAAGCATACCAACACATATTTCTAGAAATATATAAGCGAGTTAAACTCAACTCGAAATATAAAATGTGTATAATCGAATACTATATAGCTATAAGAATTTTGACTCGATATAGGAGATAGAGTAGAAATAAACTTTCCAAGTGATAGATGAGTTTCAGTCTCCACATACCTTTTGTTGATGAAGTTCCACAAGCTCTCCTTAGTAGTTCTTCTTCTTCAATTAATGAACGTCATGAAGTCTAAGGCTCAACTACACAATCTATCCTAGTCCGAGACATAGCTATAAGTAGACTAGAAATCAAGACTTATGGTTTTGATCACTAAACTTGACAAACAAGCTTGAGATAACAACGCTTACGAGTTTGACCGAGCAGTGCTCTAACAATCTCCTCCTTTGTCAATTTTAGTGACAAAACTATCAATACATATGGATTACAAAATAATTAAACTTTGTAGCTTCTCATCCAAATGCTTGATCTCCTTGGTTCTTCAACATTACTCGAAATCTTCGTCACTTCCAAGTACTCCAGTGATTCTGAATGTGTTCAACTCAACATCATAGTTGTTGAAGATTTGTATCCATAACAATGAGAAAACAGTTGCTTTCAATGATTGTTATACAGTGTCATTGTATTATTACACAACATCAAAGTTCAATTGTATCATCACAACTTTGACAACAATACTATAGTGATATGCATCACTCCCCCTTAGTCAATACTTCATCTCACAATGAAAACCACTCCCCCATACATAATGATCTGTAAACCATATGTATTTATAGTGTGAACTACACATTAATTCTCCCCCCTTTTGTCAATATAAATTGGCAAAGGTAAGAAAACTAGTGGGATCCTAATGAAATTTTCATAGAGATACTTCATGACTAAAAGAAAACATATCAACTATGTTTCGATGATTTGACATAGTCAAAACTTAGTGTATTCATCAAGGAGCTTAAAAAGATACTAGAAAACTCGTACAATATTCCACATCCGCACTCCCCACAAAGATTTGACAATTAAGCACAAGTTCAATTAAAAACTCTTCCTCATAAAATATCATTCCCGGAAGAACAACAAGAGCGACCTTACTTTTACAAGAAAATAATGATTACTTTGGACATAATCAAATCACATGAAACATGAATTTGTATCCAAAAATCTCAATTGAATTAACCACAAAGGAAATGATAAATTCAATTGGCCATGCTCGACATAAGAAACTTACGGAGCAACATAGTACTTTCACAATGATGTGGATCAGGGAAAGATCAATATTGCGGAATAAACAAAGATTCATTCTATCTTTCATCAATATTTGCATAGAGACATGTAATAGACTTAATCTTTGTAAACAAAAGTTCATCCTATCTTCCATCAATATTCGCATAATGACATAATAGGCTTAACTTTTGTTGTCAAAAGTTCATTCTATCTTTTATCAATATTTGCATAAAGACATATGATAGACTTAACTTTTGAGCATATATGGGACAATCAAGGTTCACGGACGTAAGCACACATATTCCGTAACAGTTTCCAATATATAAAACCAATAAAGATTAATACTGCAAAATCATCTTCCAAATAAACTTTAGAATTTAAATAAATAAATCTAAAAACATTGCAAGATGAAAACCGTTGGCAATAGCTATGTGTAATCACAATAATTGCTATTCCAAACCCTAGTTATCCTTCTTAAAACACAAGAAAAAATTCTCATAAGAAGTTTCCTAGGAAAAAATAAAGAGAAAGGTCTAAAAACAAAACCGATTCACAAGCTACAATTAGAGTTCACGTTCAGAACCTTCATGGGTTTCAAGACTTTTGATCTTGTGACTGACGGTATTAATTGCTTCTTTTGAGAGGGAATTCTCATTAAGACGATCCTTAACATGTGTCTTCATGAGAGCAAGGTCAAAGTTAACCTTTTTCAACTCAGTCCTTAACACATCAAGATCTTTCATAGTATTAACGAGTAACAGTTTTGCATCGTTAAACTGACTAATAAAATCTTGAACAACTTTAACAGAAATCTCTTCATCATCCTCAATATCTAAATAATTATCAGGCAATTGAGAAGAGGTTTCATCAACTTCTACAAGTGTCTTTTTCTCCTCCTCTTTGAGATCGAAACCAAGACCCTTATCAAGAAAACCTTTTGCAAATCTACAAGCGCCAGAAGGAGAAGCCATTTTTGACAAGAGAAATAACCTAGAGTGTGCGTACTCTCCTAGAAAAGGTTGGTTATTTAAAGGGTTTCTCAGGAAAAAAGATTTTAGGGTTTCCAAAGTTGATCTGTCATATGTAACATGGGTACCCGTACGAACAAAAACTTAACCCATGGGCGGAAAACACTGGCACCAAAAATTGCAAACCAAGAAAACTGTTTGCACAATTTTTTTCGCTAAGTGAATACTTTCACAAATCTTAGCTCAGTAAATTTTACATTATCATTAGAGAAAAATTTAGAGCATAACAGTAGCGTTTTTACATACCAAAATTTCAAAAAGAAATTAAAAAATCAAAAGCTTGACAAGACCAAATACAAATACTTATGAAAAAATGTTTGTGAATGATAATCCAGCTAAGAACGATAAGAAAATAGCTAGAGAATCAAAAAACATTTTTCCATCAAGTATACCTGATCATATCTCACTCAATCAGGATTTTTGTGAGTGAGATTTCAACCTTGTGATTAATTAGGACAAGTATGAGCCTTGAGCTCATCAAATGAATGTTGTTTTCGGTTAAACCTATTTTTCTTAATCTTTGGAGGAAAACCGTTTTGATGCGAAAAGTTATCATAAAACTTACTATCATCAAAATACGACGCACAGTATG
Organism: Papaver somniferum; assembly: GCF_003573695.1. Lineage (NCBI taxonomy): Eukaryota > Viridiplantae > Streptophyta > Magnoliopsida > Ranunculales > Papaveraceae > Papaver > Papaver somniferum. The sequence continues at coordinate 211,316,505 of NC_039358.1, forward strand.
GATTCTTACCTGAAGAATTTTGACTAGAGGGAATTGACAGCCTGTTGATGATCTCTTTATATCCTTCAATTATCAGATTTAGGTTGTCTTCTATATCTCCATTTTTTCATCCTTCTTCTGGTACCTTTTTCACATCAAGAACAACATTATCTACCTTTTTAACTGAAGAAGATCCATGTGTTCTTCTTGAACGATTTGTGTTAAAATTACTGTTACTCATCTGAACATTTGAGGAACAAACTGAACTGACTTTCCTGGTGGGATACACATGGTGAGTACTAAAACCAATTGGTTTAGACATACAGATGTCATATACACCTTTTAGAATTAAATCTAAGGTGTGTTGAAGACGAACAATAGAATTGTCATTCAACCTGGAATTCCTCTTTTGCTCAACATGTCCTTTTGATTCACAAAAGAGACACACTTTCTGATCACCTGAGTGATTAGAGAGAAAATACTTAACACCATCGTTGGGAGATTTCTTCCTTCCAAGTGATGTGGATATTCCTTTATTAGAGGAAGACACCAGCACATCTTTTCCAATAGGAAGGGATTTCGATTTTACTTTTGGAACTGAATTTCTTACAATTGAGTTAGAAGCAGTTGGTATAGTGGTCTCTTTACAACATTTTTGAATATAGAGTTTACTCAAAAGGCGTTAAATTTCCAAAGAATTCTCTTTGATTTTTTCCTCAAGTTGAGTTTGTGAAGAACAGACTGAGACGTTTTCCTCTCAAATGACCTTTAGTTGAGAGTCACGCTCATTTACCATACCAACAATATCATTGACTTTGTGTTTCAACCGATTGATTTCATTAGCCTAGATTCTAACAAATTTTAGAATCACTGCACTCTCTTTGGCTGCTTCCATTTCTATTTCAGAGTCAGACTCGTTGGTAAGGTAATCAGGGTAACACTTGCCAATACAAGTCTGTTTCGTTGGAACACTAGGTTCGTCTACATTCAGGATTGAGAAATCTTTCTCTTTAATAGACTTCATAGAAACAGAACTTTTGTTTCTGGTGATGCGTTTATCAGAGATAACACCACTGTCTATAGAGTCAGATTGCTACAAACACAGACTTATGAGGTCTTAAACGTGTTTGCCTGCTCTGATACCAATTGAAAAAGCATGAGTCTAACAACCACACTCAATTCGGCAATCTGAATAGACTAACTCCAATATACTTTCAAGAGAATCAACTAGACAGTCATACTCAATCTTTAGAAAAGTATATCAAAGAGTTATATCTCAATTTCTCAATTCAATCCGTAATCAAACAAATAGGAATTTGCGATCCCGATTGAATTAGAGAAATAAATTGGATTGTATCACAAACCAATATCCAATTGTCAATCAACAACACAAAGGCCGGATTCAAGAACTGATTGAACTTAACGCACAACCTGTGATATTTCTATTATATAACAAAATATAATGCAGAAAAGAAATAACACAGACACCAGAAATTTTGTTAACGAGGAAACTGCAAATGCAGAAAAACCCTGGGACCTAGTTCAACTTTGAACACCACATTGTATTAAGCCGCTACAGACACTAGCCTACTACCAATGAACCTTATAGCTGAGCCCTAACCAATCTCACACTAATCAAGGTACAGTTGCGCTCCTTACGTCTATGAACCCCAACAGGATTGTACGCATTTGATTCCCTTAGCTGATCTCACATACAACCAAGAGTTGCTACGACCCAAAGTCGAAGACTTGACAAACCAATCTTCCTCACACAGAAAAGTCTATTGATATAGATAAATCTGTCTCCCATAGAAATACCTATGAGTTTCGTTTCTCCTTATGATAAATCAAGGTGCACATGAACCAATTGATAAACCAGACTTATATTCCCGAAGAACAGCCTAGTATTATCAGTCACCTCACAATAATCTTAATCATATGGAAGCGAAACAAGATATTGTGGAATCACAAACGATGAGACAAAGATGTTTGTGACTTCTTTTAATCTTACCTATCGGAGATAAATCTCAAGCAAATATTAGAAAAGATAGTAATCAATCACGATAGTATAAGTAAGATCAGAGCACGCAACTACAGAGAAAATAATTTGGTCTGGCTTCACAATCCCAATGAAGTCTTCAAGTAGTTAACCTACAGGGTTTTGGAAAAAAACTAAGGTTAAAGGAGAATCGACTCTAGTCGCAACTAGTATCACACAGGAGGTGTGGGATTAGGTTTCCCAGTTGCTAGAGTTATCCCTTATATAGTCTTCAAATCAAGGTTTGATAGCTTTGAAACAAAGCAATCAATATTCACCGTTAGATAAAACCTGATCTTGAATCAAAGCAATATCTCTCTACCGTTAGATGGACTTAGCTTGTTACACACAAATGAAATGTACCTTCATTTAGATATGGGTAACCATAGCTAAACGTGTACACTAGGTTGGCTCAACAATAGTTAACCGAAGTTAGCCATATGAACACTTTCATATCAACCTTATTAATCTTAACCACAACTAGTTCAAATGACTCAAATGAAACTAGTTATAGATTTTTTCAATTTATATATTCTCATAAAAGCATACAAGAACACAAATAAAACAAAATTGGTTTGATTCACTCGAATTAATTCATGAACATTATAGCTACGGTTTGCAAAAGATTGCATTCCTTATTATATAAATGTATTTGTTCATGGCACAGCCGATCCTAGAACATAACCCACTCAAGTATACAAACAGGTACGCACACTTAAGTAGTCGGGCTTGGACTGTGTCCGACAGTATGCGAACGGGTACGCATACTAACACACATCCAAAACATCAGTTGAATTAATACGCGTACGGGTACGCATGCAATAGTTCCCAGACTTCAACTGAGTTCTCCAATACGCGTACGGGTACGCACACCAAGGCTCCCAGACTTTACCTGACCTCGCCAGTACGCATACGGGTATGCATACTATACCGGTCTTGGATCAACATACATGCAAGTACACATACTATGTTTATAATTCAATTATGGTTAAGTGTTCTAAACTCTATTTCAATCATTGAAACATTCATAGAGGATGAAAATAGTTGTTTTCATAAACTATTATCATCAAAGCAATTTTCAAGTTACTGAAATAATCAATACGAAATATTCCAGGTCTACATCAAATGACTGTCTCACACAAATCATGCAAGATGTTACCAGGCGATTTTCACATGATCATCTTTTGACTTTCGTAAAGAATATAAGATGAACTTGGTTAAAGCGAAAGAATGCCAACATATATTTTGAGAAATATGTAAGCGAGTTAAACTCAGCTCGAAATATCAAATGTGTATAATCGAATACTATATAGCTATACGACTATTGTCTCAATATAGGAGATAGAGTAGAAGTAGACTTTCCGAGTGATAGATGAGTTTCAGTATCCACATACCTTTTGTTGATGAAGTTCCACAATCTCTTCTTATTAGTTCTTCGTCTTCAATTGATGAACGTCGTGAAGTCTAAGGCTCAACTACACAATCTATCCTAGTCCGAGACATTGCTATAAGTAGACTAGAAATCAAGACTTATGGTTTTGATCACTAAACTTGACAAACAATCTTGAGATAGAAACGCTTGCGAGTTTGACCGAGCAGTTCTCTAACAAGTATCTTCAAGCATACTAATCTTTTCTCGATGTAGAGTAGTTTCTTGAACAAGATTTTCGATATTGTTAGAGAGGGACTCAATGATGCTGTAGAGTTCTCGTTCTCTATCAAGAGATTTCTCAAGTTCATCAATGAGTTGAGCATATTTTTCTTCAAGAGACTTAATTTTAGAAACTTGAACATCAATAATCTAAGCAGATTTTTTTAATGTTCTGGTGAGTTTCATTTCAGATTTTGACATAGTGTCAACTGTCACTTTAGAGGGAATGTTATCAGAATCTGATAGAAAAAAGTTTCTACCTCGGGGTTCGGAATAATCAGCTAAGGAGTTATCCTTTGAGGTAATCCCAAGAAATTTGGCAAAATCAAAAACCTTGGAAGACATCTTTATGTGCGTAAAAGTGAGAAAGCTTATATCCACAGAAATCAGATTACTATAAACACAGACTTATGAGGTCTTAGCGTGTTTGACTGCTCTGATAGCAATTGAAAAAGAGGGGATATAACAACCACACCGAATAATTCGTTTTGGAAATATGTATGGACTAGACTCCATTATAATTCCGATAGCACCAACTTAATAGCGAGCTCAATCAAGAGATATATCAAAGAGTCTTAGCTCTGTTTCTAAATGTAATCAACAAATCAAACAGTTATGAATCCGTGAGCCTGATTAATATAAGAAACAACTTGAATGGTACCAAAGACCAATGTACAAGTGTCAATCAATTTATATCCAACAACCTAAGGTCGTATTTACCGATTGATTGAATTAAGCACAACCTGTGATATTTCAATTATATAAACAAATATAATACAGAAAAGAAATAACACAGACACCAGAAATTTTGTTAAAGAGGAAACCGCAAATGCAGAAAAACCATGGGACCTTGTCCAGCTTTGAACACCACACTGTATCAAGCCGCTACAAACACTAGCCTAATACAAATTAAATTCGTACTGGAATATATTTGAGCCCTAACCAAGTCTCACACCAGGTATAGTCGCGTTCTGAAAATACGAGGGTACCAAATAAACCTCAATCTAAAACTTTTCCACCTATAAGTCCTTTCTCCGAAAGTGATTGTCTATGGACTGAGTCGAGGCAATACAACGAATCGGCTCACACTTCTTGTGATCGTCTATGGATACGAGATCGAGACAATACGACAACAAGATAACTTTCGTGGTTGACTATGGATACAAGATCAAGACAATACAATACAACAACGAAGTATGATTACTTGATAATAGGGTCAGACTTAACAAAACACTATAAGATTGCTATCAAGTAATTAGGAATTAACATTTGTGTGTTTTACTTCTAATTATAATAAATCAATTATAATTGCGGAAATAGAAAAGTAAAAGATACAACAAGATTTTGTTAACGAGGAAACCGCAAATGCAGAAAAACCCCGGGACCTTGTCCATAATTGAATACTCTCAGAATTAAGCCGCTATACAAAATCTAAACCAACTTCGTATAGTTGAGACCAAGTAACTAAACCTATAGTTCCCTCAGTATCCCTGCGCCTCCAACTTGTAATAAGTCACGTACTTGGAACAATTCCTTTGGTTTGTATTCCAAACAGTAAAGGAACAACAAATATGTTCGGTAACAACTTTCAAACACGTGATATGAGTTTGGCACAAGGCTCTTCCGTTTATCCCAATAAACTCCTTTGTCGGGTTCTTAGATCAATCTATTTAACAACTACCAAAGTAATTGTTTAGACTATGCAACCAATACTATTAGTCACAAAGAAATGTATTGATGCCGATCTACTCAACTAATCAATCCAATCTATCAAAAGATAAACTGATTATAGTTTGATCCCCAGCCGATCAAGTTTTGTGCACACCAAAGATTATGAAATCAAATAAGAAATCTTCTTTGTCTTCAAATCTTCTTAGATCTTCAATAAACACCTGCACACAAACAACTTGAATCTCAAGACGTCTTTAGATCTACAAACAGTCTAAATATCCCCGTCGATACTTCGATCTAGTTTGAGTGAATCTTAGATCAGAATAGAAGATTCTCAAGCATAAACAAACTAGGTGCAATCAAATTTCAACAACTGTTAGTCTATCAAATCAATCGAAAACTAATAATAAACTGCAATTATCTAGTTTCCCACCAACGGTACTCGTAGATCTTCTCAATCCCAAAGAAGTCTTTAAAACGAGCGGTCGTAAGAGATTTCGCCTAATTAGGTTACTTTCCTCCCCGAATAGACGGCTCCACCAGTAACAACACAACTAGGTAGTTTTTCTGGCGATTAGTTTGCTCGAAATGCAAACTTCAATATTTATAGACCAAGGAATTTTGGACACCAAGGAATTTCCAAAACCGAATATTCTCAAAGATATGCAATAAAGCCAAAATCGGTTTTCATAATTCCTGGAAATGCTCTGTCCAAATATTGACCGAAATCTCAGTAGGAAATCTCCAATTAGTAAATGCACATTACCAATTTTTATTTTCTATAGATATGCATTTAATTGCTGGAAATCAAAAGCATATACAACTAAAAACCTTAATTAAAAGATTCTAAATTTATTTCGATCCGGTATTATCCTTTAGTTATTAAGGAATATCTGTGAACAATAATAGATAAGAATTACTGCACATGTTCAAAGTATGTCGACATCTTTAATTTGTAAATCCTTTTTCATATTTACAATCTTGGAACCGATTTGCCACACTTCCAAACGAGTTTAGAATTGGTTCATCTGATTTCCAAGAACCATGTGATTGATCAAAAACATTCAATCACCATTAATGGGTTTAACGGTTCTACCAAGCACAAGTTCGGTTCTACATCTAAGTGGCTACTAGGATCGGTTACACTAGTTTCCATAAAATGGCTAACTAAGTACCAGGATCGGTTACCACTATTTATGGTACTTACTTGTGATCGGTTGCACAAGTTATAGGATCGGTTGCACCAATTACTAAAACTTGTTAACCTACTACAAGGATCGATTACACATATTGTGATTGATCCCACCAAGTTCTAGGATCGGTTACCCAATGAATAGGAATGGTCATACCAATTACAAATATCGATCATACCATCTCAGGTGATTACTTAAGATTGGTTTCACCAATAAAAGTCATACTGATACATAAGTCAGGCATTGTGAATAGTTTTACCAAGATACATAAACAAGTTATGACCGGTTATACCAAACGCACATATTGGTAATCCAAAGATTTGCAATGAATAACAATATCAATAAGCCTAGCGATTTCCCTTTCGATTCATAAAATAAGTTTATGAATTGTACTTCTTTTAAATGAATGTAAAACATTATTTCCTAGGACGAAATCTTCACCCATACCCATACACATAATTACAATAGCATTCATACGATTATGTCGATGTCTTATATACGAAGTTCAAAAGATAGGCGTTATACTTCGTATTATAATTCCTTAATACTACGTCTAACTAGAGTATAATCATTCACAGCTTCGCAGTTATGTTTTCAATATAGCACGACTTGAAAGATACGCTAGGAATGAAATAGTTCAAGTCAAAATATTATTAACCTCAAGAGGAAGGATGATGTCTTCGTTGTAGCTCTTTACTTCTTCACATTATTCAAGTCTTCGAGTAATACTTGTATGTCTCATATCCTAATAACTTTCTAGCTACCTATACGAAGTTGACTCTAGTAAATAATCAAGCGAGTCTTTAAATGAGTTTTGATTCACTAAAATATGACAACCAAACTTGACATACCAACGCTTGGTGGGTTCAACCAAGCTATGCTCTAACACGTTCCTTACGCCTCTGAATCCCAGCAAGACTCTACGCACTTGATTCCCTTAGTTGATCTCACCCACAACTAAGAGTTGCTACGACCCAAAGTCGAAGACTTATAAAAAAATCTGTCTCATACAGATTAGTCTATTCTGATAGATAAATATGTCTCCCACAGAAATACCTATGAAGTTTTGTTTCATCTTTTGATAAATCAAGATTAACTGGAATCAATTGATAATCCGGTCTTATATTCCTTAAGAGCAGCCTAGAAATATCAATTACCTCACAATAACTTAACTATATGGTAGTAGAAGAAGTTATTGTGGAATCACAAAGAATAAGACAAAGAGCTTTGTGATTACTTTTTGTATCTTACCTATCAGAGATAAATCTCGAGAAAATCTTAGAGAAGATAATACTCAATACGATAGAACAAGTAAGATCAGAATACGCAACTACAGAGAAAATAGTTGGATTTGGCTTCACGAATCCCAAATGAAGTCTTTAGGTCGTTAACCTATACGGTTTCGGAAAAACCTAGGTTAAAGGGGAATCGAATCTAGTTGCAACTAGGACACATGAAAGAGTCGGGATTAGGTTTTCCAGTTGCTAGAGTTCTCCCTTATATAGTCTTTCAAATCAGGGTTTTCTTTCAATCAAAGATAGGTTTAGCTTAGTAGCAAAGCAATTAATATTCACCGTTAGATGAAAACCCGATTTAAGATTCAAACTAAGTTTGATTATAACCAAAGCAATATCTCTCCACCGTTATATGGTCTTAGATTGTTACACACTAATGAAATATACCTTCATTTAGATATGGGTAACCGTACCTAAACGTGTGTATTGAGTTGGCTCAACAATAGTTAACCGAAGTTAGCCATATGAACACTTTTGTCTTAACCACATTCATCTAACACTTCTAGATCAAATATAAAAATCAATCAATCATGAAAGATAATCAAATGAATCTAATTGTTTTTCCAATAGAGTTGTTCAATTTTTCATTATTGAATATAAATGTATATGAACCAATTGGAACAAAATCGGTTTGATTCTCAATTGTACAAAGTACTTATACAAGAATTAATCATGAACATTAAGCCACGGTTTGCAAAGGTTGCATTCCGAAATTTATTAATGTATTTTTTCATGAGTATGAAATCATACATGATCGATTTTAGAACTTAACCAACTAAGTTTGCAAACAGGTACACAAATCATGCATCCGGACTTTGGTCTTGTCCAATCATTTGCAAACGATTATGCAAACACTAGTCCTGGACCTAACTCAGGTAGAACCGTTCGCATATTGGTATGCAAACAAGGTTTCTGGACATGAATCATACCAAAACAGTTTGCATACTGTGATGTATCCAGACAAAGGTTAATTGTTCTAAACTCCCATTCCAATCATTGAAACATCCTTAGAAGACGAAAATAGCTGTCTCACACATACCATTAGCTTATAAGTAATTTTCAAGTGATCGAATGATAAATACGAAACTTTCCGAGTCGACATCAAATGATTGTCTCACACAAATCAGTAAGATGTTTCAAGGCAATTTTCACATGATCATCTTTTGACTTACGTCAAGAATAATTATGAATGTAGATAAAGAAAAATGCTTCCAACCCATATTTCGAGAAATAGATAAGCGGTTAAGCTTAGCTCGAAATAACAAATGTGTATAATATAAAGTCTATATAGCTATACGACTTAGTCTAATTAGGAGATAGAATAGAACAGACTTGTTAGAGCACTGCTCGGTCGAACTCGCAAGCGTTTCTATCTCAAGCTTGTTTGTTAATTTTAGTTTCCAAAACTATAAGTCTTGATTTCTAGTCTACTTATAGCTAAGTCTCGGACTAGGATAAAAAGTGTAGTTGAGCTCTAGACTCCACGGTGTTCATTATGCAAAGACGAAGAACTACTCAAGGAACTGGTGGAACTTCATCGACTAAAAGGTATGCGGAGACTTGAACTTATCTATCACTCAAAAGTCTATCTACTCTATCTCCTGTCTTGAGACAAAAGTCGTATTGCTATATAGACTTCGATTATACACATTTACTATTTCGATCCGAGTTTATCTCGCTTATCTATTTCTCGAAATATGTGTTGGTAAGCTTTGGCTTTGGCCAAGTTCATCTTTACAAGTGAAGAAAGTCACGTTGATCATTTCAATATCTTGCAAATCGCTTTGATGAAAAATAGTGTGTGAATAACCTCTATTTAACATCCTATAAGAATGTTTCAATGATTGAAATGAGTGTTTAGAATATATAACCTTCAATGGATATAAACATTGTACGTGAACTCATACTTGTGTAAGTCCAAAATCCTTGAACTAAAGTATGGATACTTTACTGGTTTAGGATGTCCGGAAGTTAAGTCCGCGTACCCGTACGCATATTGCCGGAAGTTCACATCCCGTGAATTTCTGCCGGGGTTTGTGAACTGAAAACAAACTCAATTCGGGTACTTAAGTGTGCGTATCGGTATGCGTACTTGAGTGGGTTATTTTCTAAAAACTGTTTATTCGTGAACTAAGACATATATAAACTAAGGAATGCATATTTGCAAACCGTGGATATAATGTTCATTAATCGATTCGAGTGAATCAAAATCTTTCTTGCTGTGATTGTGTCTTATATACTTCTATGAGATCTAAGAAATTGAACAACTCTCTAACTAGTTTATTTGAGTCATTTGAACTAGTTGTGGTGAAGATGAATAAGGTTGATATGAAAGTCCTCATATGGATAACCATTGGTTAACTACTATTGAACCAACTAAGTGTACACATTTAGGTACGGTTATACAAACCTAAATGAATGTGCATTTCATTTGTGTATAACAAGCTAAGATTCGATCTAACGGTTGAAAGATATTAGATTGAATCTAATCAGGTTTTCTTCTAACGGTGAATATTGAATGCTTTGTTACCAAGGTAGCATTGATTTCAAACCCTGATTTGAAGACTATATAAAGGAGAACTCTAGCAACTGGGAAACCTAATCCCCACACCTTCTGTGTGATACTAGTTGTATAAGCTAAAGACGATTCTCCTTTAACCTTAGGTTTCTACCGAGACCCTGTAGGTTAACGACTTGAAGACTTCATTGGGATTGTGAAGCCAGACCCAACTATTTTCTCTGTAGTTGCGTGATCTGATCTTGATTTTTCTGTCGTATTGAGTACAATTGTAAAATTGGCTCGAGATTAATTTCTCCGATAGGCAAGATATAAAAGTATTCACAAACATCTTCGCCTCATCGTTTGTGATTCCACAATATCTTGTTTCGCTGGTCGATTAAGATTATTGTAAGGTGATTGATATTTCTAGGCTGTTCTTCGGGAATATAAGTCCAGTATATCAATTGGTTCATGTTCACCTTGAATTATCAAAATACTAAACAAAACTCGTAGGTATTTCTGTGGGAGACTGATTTATCTATTCCTGTAGACTTTTCTGTGTGATACAGACTTGATTATTGAAGTCTTCGACTTTGGGTCGTAGCAACTTTTAGTTGTGGGTGAGATCAGCTAAGGAATCAAGTGCGTAGTATCCTGTTGGGATCATAGATGTAAGGAGCGCAACTGTACCTTGGTTCAGTGTGAGATTGATTGGGGTTCAACTACATTCCATACCGAAGTTAGTTTGTAGTACGCTAGTGTCTGTAGCGGCTTAATACATTGTGTGTTCAATCTGGACTAGGTCCCGGGGTTTTTCTGCATTTGCGGTTTCCTCGTTAACAAAACTTCTGGTGTCTGTTATTTCTTTTCCGCATTATATTTTGTTATATAATTGAAATATCACAGGTTGTGCATTGAATCGATCAATTGGTAAAATCCAACCTTTGGTTGTTGATTAAAATTGATTGATCCTTGAACATTAGTATTTGGTACCGTTCAAGTGATTTCTCTTGTATTCAATTAGACTCACAAATTTCTATTTGCTTGAGTAAGTATTGAATCGAGAAATTGAGATATAAATCCTTGATATACTTTTCTTAAGATTGAATCTGACTATCTAGTTGATTCTCTTGAAAGTATATTAGAGTTAGTCCATACAGATTGCTAAGAGAAATATTGGTGAGGTTGTTAGACCCCCATTTTTTCAATTGGTATAGAGCAGGCAAACACGCTTAAAGACCTTATGAGTCTGTGTTTATAGGGGTCTGACTCTATGGACATAAATTTTATCTCCATAAACGTACCACCAGTCTTCGATGACTCATACTACTTATGGTGGAAAATCGATATGCATGCTTTTCTTCAAGCTCGTGATTTTCAAACATGGGTATGTGTTGTTAATACCTATGATCCTCCGGTTAATACAGAAGACGATGTATTTATACCTAAGGATATTGGTAGATATAGTCCAGAACAAATCCTTGATGCAAAGCAAAATTCTGACGGCTTAAATGCTATCATACATGCCATTACCCCAGATCTTCAACATCATGTGACTACGTGCACAAAGTCTAAAGAAGCCTGGGATATCTTAGAAACCGTATTTGAAGGGAATACCTGTGAAAAAGAAGTTAGGCTTCAAAACCTAAATTATGATTGGGAAAACCTTCGTATGGCAGATGAAGATTCATTTGATGAGTTTAATCATAAAGTGTCTGAAATTGTTAATGCATCCTTTGCATTGGGTAAGACTATTCCTGAAAAGGACATTGTGATGAAAATTCTCAGATCGCTGCCATCCAGATACGATTCTAAGAATCATGCCATCGTTGAAGGAAATAATCTCGCAACGCTTTCCAAAAACACTCTGGTTGGGAAGTTAAAGATCTTTGATCATGAGCATACATCCAAATATGAAAAGGATGTTGCTTTCAAAGCACAAAAGAACACCAAATTACTTGATAAAAGTAAAGGTGTCTGCATCTCTGAAGATGATATTTCTGAGGCTGATTCATCAGATAAAGATCTTGACAAGTAAGTCCCGATGATCACAAGAAAGTTTAGGGATCTTCTTTTGAAGAGACGTAAACGGTTTTCCAAAGATAAATCCAGGTCATCAGTTAAGCCCCATAATCGTGTTCTTCATAAAAACAGGGATAATGATGAGACTGATGACGAGGATATGCCTTAGTACTTTAAGTGTAAGGATTTTGGTCATTTTTCAAATGAGCTAGTGTCCAAATCGGAAGAAATACACTGGGAACAAAGATCTTGCTGCAACTCTTGATGAAATGTCTGACAATTATGATTCTAATGAAGACGAAAAATCAAGTGTCGCACTTCTTTGTGAAAATATTTATTTTGATAATTGTAGCAATACATACATCAATCTTAATATTCTTTTAGAAGAGAACTCAACCAGTCTGGAAGAAAAAATTGACCCATCCTTTGGAAACTCTCTGTCTAATTTTTCAGGTTCCACTATGTGTCTAGTAGTTTGCACATCTCCGGCGTCTGAATCATATTTCAGGTTGACATGCTCATATTGTTCGCTCAAGGGTCATGAATTATCAAAGTGTTACAAGCACAAACAAAAATTGAGACATGTCAACAAACTTCAACGAAGAGCAAATCGATTAGCAAACAAGCTTAAACTTGTTCAAAAGACCGCAGAGGTATGTAAGATTTTATCTTCGTGAAAGAAGTTAGTTTCCAAGGATAAGACAAGACCATTGGAAAGAAAGATATGATCTAAAAACTATGAGAAAAAGGGTTTTATGAATTCCGATCGAAAAGGATGTGATGGACAAATTATTATTCATCCCAGAACAACTTAAATTGTGTTGGTTAGTTCATCTTGTCTCATGTGCCTGATTGAAAGAGACAATATTTCGCACATCTCAGGCTTTAAGAAAAGAAAAGTCTTTAGTTGTTTTGATTTTCTTTGTTTATGTCTGCTCTGAGAGCTTTGTAAAGTCTGGAATTCATGCCGCCTTTCATATCTAATTGATATTGGAAAGGAATTCCTTGGTTAGTCAATAAAAGAGGGTTTAAATAGATAATTCTTCCTTTTACAGGGTTGAGAGTTGTGTATACACGAACCTGTGTTAAAGGTTTCGTATCCCTGTATATATTTTTCCTTCCCTGAAACTTTTTTTAATCAAAGACTGCTTGTTGAGCTTATTTTGTGACTTCCTCTCAAAAAACCGTACGCATACGGATACTCCAAGCATCATGTCTTCTGATGGAAAAGATGTTAATATGATTTTTAAGCCATCAATCATTAAGGAAAAAGAAAAATCTCCGATACCTCCAACTTTGAAAATAAAAAGAAGGAATGTGAGGAAGCCAAGAGTTGCTCCTTCAAATTCTCAGAAGTTTTTCTGATGTTCTTGAAGAGTTGAAGGAGACAAGAAAGGAGATTCAACAAATAAAGGATTTTGTTATGAGAACTCTTGAAATTCAGAAGGCCCTGGTTCGACATCATCATCCTAGAAGGTTTGTTGAAATTGACTCATTTCTTCACGAACCATATGTTCCCATGGCTGTTGACGACAAGGAGTTCGGGGACGATAAAGAATTTTTCAGAGGTCTCGATGTCTAGGAAATCTTCTTATGAGAATTTTATTCTTGTGTTTTATTAAGAAGAATAACTAGAGTTTGGAATAATCATTATTGTGACTACACATAGCTATGTCCAACGATTTTCATCTTCAATGTTTTTAGATTTATTTGTTTAAATTCTAAAGTTTGTTTGGAAGATGATTTTTGCATTATTAATATTTATGGTTTTATATATTGTAATTTGTTATGGGATATGTGTGTTTGCGTCCGTGAACTATGATTGTCCCATACTTGGTCAAAAGTTAAGTCTGTCATATGTCGATATGCAAGTATTGATAAAAGATTGAATGAACTTTTGACAAACAAAAGTTAAGCCTTTTATGTCATTATGCAAATATTGATGAAAGAAAGGATGAGCTTTTTTTACAAAGATTAAGTCTATTATATGTCATTGTGCAAATAGTGATGAAAGATAGAATGAATCTTTGTTTATTCCTCAGTATTGATTTTCCCTGATCCATATTTCTTATGTATATACTGTGCGACTCCGTAAGTTCTCTTATGTTGAGCATTTCCGATTAAATTAATCATGGGTTCTCTTGTGGTTAATTTAATTGAGTATTTTGGATACAAATTCATGTTTCATGTGATTTGTAATGTTCAAAGAAATCCTTCTTTTCTTGTGAAAGTAAGGTCGCTCTTGTTGTTCTTTCGGGAATGACATTTTATGGGGGAGAGTTCTTAATGGAACTTGTGCTTAATTTCCAAATCTTTGTGGGGAGTGCGGTTGTGGAATATTATATGGGTTATCTTGTATCTTTATGTTTATGGGTGAAAACCATTTCTACAGGTTTTGGTAATTTGGGGTGTGTGGATGAGAAATGAATCTAAACCCTAAACAAATGGACTGCACGGGAGTGCTTTTGATTCGAGAAATCAATCTGTACAATTATGGCCTAAACCAAGAAATGGTCGTTCCAGACTTGCTTCGGTCACAAAGTGAAGGAGATGGGGTTGATCTTAGGGAGGGAAGAGAAGAAGGTGTTGAGATTGTGGAGGTGTTGGCTGTTTATGACTTGTATCAGAATACCGAACTGGCTTGCAATGATGTAAGCAATCAGCTCTGAGTGTTTGAATACGTAGTATTAACACTTGGCTTCTGTCTTGTGTCGTTCTGTGTTGGAAATAGGGAGGAGAACCTATTTATACAAGTCATTGTGCCTAACCCACGTTTCTCATGGGAAATGGAGAAAGTGGAGTGATGGAGTAGTGGAGTCGTGGTAATTGTCACACGATCAGGTAAAGCCCACTTCTCCATCATCACTAACCGTCCATATCTTCCTGACACGTTCTTGTGATGGCGCGTTGCACGCTGCACGCTGTAAACCGCCGGACCAATACCCCAGTATGTATCCCCCAGTTTGTGACATGATTGATGTCTCGATCGTGGGACCCACAGGAAGTAGCATATAATGCTAAGTTATTTGGGAAGTCGATACTTATAAAATATCGTGTGTATTCTATGCATGTAATGCATCGAATATATTTAGCACGTATGAAACATCGCTATTTTAAGGCTTAATGGAATAAGTCGCGGATTAAGCGCCTTAAAATAGCATCACGTCCAACCATCTTCGAGTGATCTTTTGGAGGCTGTACAGGTAAGACCTGATTTGGCCAATCACTCCGTGTGGAAGAGTGGTGGACGGTGATCGTGGTGATGCCTCACTGGTCGCCTAACTCCTGTCTTAGGCTGTTCGTCCAAGCTGGCAAAGTTGGACAGACGAGATGACTTGCGACCCACATCTGCGACCGTCGGATTAGGGTTTAGGAGGTGCTCAAACACCAACCTTTAGCTTGGTCGAATCCAAGCATGAGACACGTTTTTGGCAGGACCGATCGGTCATGCGTGTAGATGGCATGCCGAAGTAGGCGTACGTACCTCACTGTCCCATGGAGATGCGACCTAAGCCACTCAATTTGTCCGGCAAAGTTGAGTGGGCGAGATTAGTTTGCAACAAAAAACCGCGCGACCATGCCTAGTTTGGGCGCACGAATCGAGGCACCAAACCGTGGCCGGTCTTGGCCGATTGGTCACACATGTAGACGGGACCATGATGATTGTATTGACATGTTTGTGACCCTTTGAATCTACATCTACACCCTCCATATATGCCTGCGAAGATGGACGGATGTGACTGATTTGCGACACATGTGATGTGCCGCAAACCCTAATTAGGGTTTCATGTCCATGCTACTTCAGATGGAAGAATTGGTAAGCCACGCTCCTATTTGGGGAGGCCGATCATGTGGGGCCCACATTGAGCCGGTGGTGATCATGCCAATACCTTCCCGAGGGTTATGGGTCCGATCTAAGCCATCCAATCAAGTCGGTGAAGTTGGATGGTCGTGATCAATTTGAGACCTTTAGTGGAATTTCCTGCGACCCTTTAAACCTCACGCCGGCCGAACTTCGGGCAATCGTACGTGATTATGTGGTTAGGTCAGGGGAGGATCGGTTATGCAGGCGTGAAGGGGGCCCGCCGGTGTGCATGACTACGCTTGTCCAACCGGCCATGGGACGATCCACGCCGTCCAACCATGCCGGTGAAGTTGGACGAACGTGATGAATTTGAGACTGCCATAGGAGGCCTTTGTTCGCACGACTCCTCCAATCCGCTCCATACTAACATGGACATCCAACTTCAGGCTGGTTTTCGGTGGTAGTTTAGGAGGCATGGTAGGTATTCGACCGACCAGGGAATAAGCAGGCCCGCTGGTGGTCATTAAGGTGGTAGCCTTCTCCTGCTGAGGATCGTCTAGACTGGTTAAATCATGCGGCCAACTTGCGTGGTCGTGATTATTTCTAAGACTGACATAGACAGTCCAGATGCTCGATCAGATTAGTATAACACGCCGAGAGTTGTATCATGTATGGGTATTTCGTGCATGCCTCACTATTAATACTTGGAGATTCGTGTTACTCTGCTGAGAGTAATACTCAGTCGTCATGTCGTACTAATAATGAGAGTTCAGCGGAACAGAAATACAAGGCTAGTCATGTATTAATTGATAATGCTATAAATTCAAAGGGTATAAGGGATTGTTGCTACATGCTCCAACCTGGATGAATTAGTAAAGTGGAGAAGTATTCATCACTTATTAATGGCTTTATCCTTTGCCGGATGTCAACATATAAACTTGGTTTCACAATTTTAGCCCTGAACTAAAATCCACCATCTACACTTTATAAACCCCTTGATGAATGCATTTAGTTTCGGCTATACGATTGCATCTAAAAAGTTGATATGTGCTTTCTTTTGGTCATGAAGTGTCTCTATGGAAATTTCATTAGGATCCCACTAGTTTTCGTACCTTTGCCAATTTTATTGACAAAAAGGGGGAGAATTAATGTGTAGTTCACACTACAAATACATATGGTTTTCGGATCATTATGTAAGGGGGAGTGGTTTTCATGTGAGATGAAGTATTGACTAAGGGAGAGTGATACATATCACCATAGTATTGTTGTCAAAGTTGTGATACAATTGAACATTGATGTTGTGTAATAATTGATGGTTATTTTCAATGATGTTGTAGTAAAAGGTTCGTTGAGACTTTTGAAGGAAGATTTTTTTAGACTTAATTTTTATAAATAAAAATAACAAACTCAATTAAAAAGTGTTGTAAAAATTATGGAGAGACCGCGGCTAGGATTCCACCATTGGTCGATATTAGTGATTTAATAAAACAATAATTATGCAACTCAACATTCAAATTGATTCTAATAGTATTGCCTAGACATGTAGATTTTCAAAAGAATATATGTTAATCCAAGCATAGAATATCAAAACCCTAAAGCAAGCATATTCTATCAAGAGAAAATACACCTAACTAACTAAAATCATATAATCAAGTTTTAATTCAAAGCAAAACTCATAATAGAGTTGTTATAATTAATTAAAAATAGAAATGTATCACTTTTACCGAAACAACGACTTCCTCCATAGCCCCAAGGATTGGGGTCTAGCTCCGCATATTGGAAACACACTCAGAATAATTTTTCATTGCTCAAAAGTGTTTACAAGTGATGAAATGGGAGAAAATAATGATTAAACCGGTTTTGCTCTAAACGATCCCAAAACTCTCCATCCCCCCCCCCCCCCCCCCCCCCCCCCCCCCCCCACCCACCACTGATACCCAAGACACTCTTATTTATACTGTGAAGCCAATCTTAGGTCGAAAATCATCTGAATTACTCCAAAAGATCTTTGCATTTAATGAAAGTATTTCACAAGAATATTTCCTCTCCATTTTCACACGTCTTCTGAGTTGTATGGTATATCCAAATCTTCTCATTTAATTGAGCCAAATAATGAAGAGAATATCTTCAATTAATTCCGTGAATAATTCCTTCCCTGTTTCGAAAATATCTAAAAGTATACGATTTCCTTCCATTCAAGACACGTACAAAATCTTACTGTCATGGTAAGAAGATAATCATGTCTTAAAGACACAAATATCCCTATAATATCATGATCAGAATCTCACACAGTTGAGATTTCTTTTCCCGCCAAATATCTTTCCCGTGAAGAAGAAGATGGGTGCCCCCTATCCGGTCCTGGCGTGCGAATAGCAGATGCCATGAGGAGTGTCTCTGATTAGCTGCTTGCGTGCAAATATCCTTTGGGTACCCCTTATCATTTGGGCGCCTCTTATCCAAAAGTGAGAGTCCGAATAACACGTTCCTTCCGGTGCTTTAGACGACTTTTCAAGCCGATTTTTCCAAGAATGTTTATTTCCAAAAATACCTAAAAACACATAAAATACCATAATAAGTACAAAAATCGAGTACCAACAATACATGAAATTAAGGACAACGTAGACACAAAAATGTGTCTATCAAATACCCCCAAACTTATTATTTGCTAGTCCTCGAGCAAAACTAATCTAGAAAATAAAATGACTACACTTAGCACGTGCAGCAAGCTGTTAAACCGCTAGGTGGCCCTAGCGGCGGAGTGTTGTCTCCGGAGGGTTTACCAGAGGTGTACCCACAAAACCTTTACTCCAGACCCTAGCTATCTACGCATTACCTTGGGGAGGCACTAAAGAATCTCCTTGGTTGGCATACAATCATTGACTATAGGAGGAAGTACCCTGATGCAAAATTCCAATTGTTGTACACGAGTTTGCACTCAAGCATACTAAAATTCATATAAAGTGACAGAGCTCTATTCAGATAGTTTCTAGACATCATAAACCGGAGTCAACCAATCACATGGATAGATTAAGAAGATGGATGTAGAGAAAAACGTAGATGATGTTAACTAAGGTGAACCTATCCTAATGGACTGAGATACTGGTCTGGACTAATATCAACACACTGGCATTTACAAGGGAACCAGTGGTCGATAATCCTAACTCTAGGTCAACTCAGCTGGCATATACAAGGGTACCAATGGTCGACTTTATTGTATTTATTCCGGTTGGTCTAGTGGTCTGGTCTCAATTTTTGTTTTTGATCTCAGTCACTCTATTTCACCCTAGCAATGGTAAAAAGAAAAAAAAAAGAACTGATCAGGATTCTTTCGATGTTTCCATCACGAGGATATGGTGAAACTACCATGTTTTCTTTTTTTCTAACACCTGAGCTCTGTGCTTTTATGAATAGACTCTTCTAGATGTTTCCATCTAATCAGATTGGTTCCTCAACTCCTACAACCAAAATTCTTCCATCCACTTAGATTGGTTAGTGCCATCCTTAATAAACATAAATTTCTAGGCTCTGGAGTTTATTTATTGCAGCTAACAAAAAGTTTCTTCCCCACCCCCAAACTTAAATCTAACATTGTCCTCAATGTTCTAAAAATGAAATTAAAAGCATGAACAAGGAGAAACTGTTACCACTTGAGGAAAACAAACAAGGAAGGATATTACCGTGTCGCATGAGCGCGGGTGCCTCCCAGTAAATGCTAAATTTAAAGTCTCTAGCTAGACATCAAATACCTCAAAAAGGATTGCCACCTTCCAAAGTCGTATACCAATAGTCGAAACAATTGTGGTCCACAAGACAAAATAGAGCTAACACAAATATGAGACAACAACACTGGTTCAGAAAAATAAAATAAGGAGCACATCCTCGTCTAAGGTTTCTGTCAAGACAACTGGGTTTATCTGGGTAGCATAATTGAGCTTCTTATGTGTATCTTGATAAATAGATTCATCCGAAAAACGAGTCTCTAATACCTGAGTTACCTCCTGGACAATATCAGGTGGATCGGGTTGCGGAGTCTGAATAGACTCAAGTGATATCTCAGATGCACAAAGCTCGAGTCCCAAGTTAGGGACTCTAATTAGGGATACGTGACAATCATAAGAACCATCACTACCCCCAAACTTAGGGTTTTCACTACTCACAGACAAACCTCTAACTATTGCTTGAATTTCCGGATCTTCAGAGTCCTTAAAATACTCAAGAGATTCTTCCAATTCTCCACCCCCAATATTATGGTTATCATTACTCTTAGAAAGACCTAACACTACTGCCTGAATTTCAGGGTCCGTAGAGTTTTTAAAATACTCAAGGGCTTTTTCTAAAGATTGATCACACATCTGGTATAAGAGAATGGTTTCCTCAAATTCATTTAAAGAATCTCCCAATAGAGTATCATGCCAATTATCCTGAACTAAATCCTGAATTAAAGTGTTAATCATATTCACTTCTTCTAATTCATCATTCTCAGAAGGTTGTCTGGTAACATTATAGACATTTAGCTCAGTGGTCATATTAACAAAGGATATGTTCATAAGTCCGGTTCTACATTTGATGACAGCGTTAGCTGTGGCTAAAAATGGGCGACCTAAAATCACCGGGATTTGAGCACTTGGGTCCTGAACTGGCTGGGTGTCAAAAACAACAAAATCCACTGGATAAATAAACTTATCAACCTCTATCAGAATATCCTCTATGACACCACGAGGGACTTTGACAGACCTATCAGCTAATTGTAGTGTCATTTTGGTCGGTTTCAACTTACCAAGACCTAGCTGGGTGTATACATGATACGGGAGTAAGTGAACACTAGCTCCTAAGTCAAGTAATTCCTTATCGACAGTGTGGTTACCAATTGCACAAGATATGGTAGGGCATCCAGGGTCCTTATACTTAGGGGGTGTTTGGTTTAGAAGAATTGAACTTACTTGACCAGCTAAAAAGGATTTCTTATGAACATTAAGCTTACACTTTATTTTACAAAGATCTTTAAGGAACTTGGCATAAGCAGGCATCTGCCTAATTGCTTCTAATAAAGGAATGTTGATGTTCACCTGCTTAAATATTTCCATTATCTCGTTGAAAGTTGACTCCTTCTTTGTTGGGGTTAACAACTGAGGATATGGGGCTCTAGGCACAAAGATAGTCCTATCAGGAATTTCTTGGGACTCCTTAGAAATTTTTTCAGTTTCCTCAGTTATGGGTTCCTCTTGGGAAGTAGAGGGTGGAACTACAGTATGTTCACTAGGCATGGCTACCTTATTGTCTATTGTTTTACCGCTTCTGAGGGTTTTTATCGAGTTCACATGGTTTGATGATTCCTCACCAACTAAAGATATTGATGTACCCCCCTAGGATTGGCTTGAGTTTGACTAGGAAACTTACCTTCTTCTCTCTCACTTAAATACTTAGCTATTTGGCCGACTTGAAGTTCTAATTTAGCAAGAGTCTGGGAATTATCCTTATGGTTCTGCATGGTTTCTTGTTGAAAGCTAAGGTGGTTAGCTGATAACATATCATGGTTCTTTACTAACATAGTAAGAGCTTCTTCTAAGGTAGAGATCTTTTTCTCAGAAGTGTTCTGAAACTGGGTTTGACCTGAAGGGTTCTGAGTATAACCAAAACCTGTGGGAGGCTGAGTATTACTAGGATGACCTTGATTCTGGCCCTTGGACCAAGAAAAATTAGGATGGTTTCTCCAACCAGGGTTGTAAGTCTCTGAGTATGGGTCAAACTTCTGACGGTTCTAAATCCTAGCATTGTTATAAACAGCACGAGCTTGCTCTTCACTAACCTGACCTTCCCAAAATGAGTTATCGGGTTCTATTCCACAACTAGATACTTGAGAGGCTCTATTAGGTTCAACAAGGGACTTATTTTTAGACTGACCCATTTCAAAAGCTTCTAACCTTCTAGACAAAGCATCAAACTTAGCATCTGACGCAAAACTTGTATCTACCATACTGGTGCTACTTCTATTAACCAAGATTCTTTTAGGGGGTTCAACACAAGACTCCCACTGTTGGGATTTTTCAGCGACAGCTCCTAAGAAGGTAAAAGCATCATCAACATTTTTACTAGTGAACTCACCAGCGCACATAGACTCGACCATGGATTTGGTCGAATAGTTTAAACCCTCATAAATAATTTCTACAAGTTTCATCTTATCAAATCCATAGTGAGGACACTGGGATAAGAGATCATTGAATCTCTCTAAAAACCTATAAAAAGACTCTCCCTCTTGTTGCACACTAGCACTAATTTTCTGCCTAACAGCTGCAGTTTTATGCTTAGGGTAGAATTTCATATAGAAAGCAGCAATAAGTTCCTGCCATGTTTCAATGGATTCAGATGGTAGGTTGTTCATCTAGGTCTTGGCTTTATCTCTCAAGGAAAAGGGGAACATCTTAAGTTTCAAAACTTCATCAGTAAGGTCTTTTATTCTAACTGTCCCACAAATTTCCTCAAAGTCCCTAATATGAAAATAAGGGTTCTCATCATCTTTTCCTAAGAATATAGGGATCATCTGAAGAATACTAGGTTTTATCTCGAAATTAGCCGTATTGGCTGGCAATTTAATGCACGAAGCTCGGTTGGTCCTAGTTGGGAACATGTAATCTTTCAAAGTTGTCATTTTTGGCACATCTGAAGTACTAGGGATACTTTCTTCACAGAGAGACAGATTCTCAAAACTGAAGTTTCCAAAAACGGGGTTCTCAAAAGAAGAGTCTTCGAGCTCCCCGCCTTCACAAGAAGAGCTACTAGGTTTATCACTAATCAAACGACCTAGAGTGTTTCTTTTCCAAGCCCGCTCTCTAATAACCTCGGGCATACACTAGAAAAACAAAAGAAAAAGAAAAGTCCTAAAAGGAAGGGAAGTTCTATGCAAACACAAACAAGGCTGACTTCACCACAACAAACCTACTGATTTCTAGCAAACAAAAAGCATGATGGCTCCACTTAGATTGTTTCTAGACCAGCTTCTAATCCTTCGAAAGGGAATTCGTTACAATTAAGCAAACCCCTCTGGAATCAATCCGAGTCAAAGTAAGTTGAATAAAGGCGAGGGAAGCTGCGTGGAGCTTTGATACCCAAGGCCTCACCGCATTACAAGGCGGCGCAGTCACGCATTCAACTCACAGAAACCATCATGAACTTCGAAGTATGCTTAAAAGAGTAACCAATATTTTTCGAACGACTTTCCTATTAAGCTCGTTACCCTATAGGTATCGTTCTAGTCAGTATTTTAAGCTTAGGTTCGCGTTTGGTATCGTTTTCCTAAGGCGGGCAAGAAGGAGAACGGTGATGAAATCCGAACCCTTATCTTGTATGGCCAGTCCTTGCCCTTTACTAGGAAATTAAAGCAGCCGTATTCAGTTCCTCGAAATATATTCACACGAAGGAAGACAGTAACTCGCTGACAGGGGATTCGCGAGTGTTTCGACAAACTTACCTCCCGTTCCAGACGGGGGATGAACCGTTGAAGTCGACTCGGGCCACGACTCCTATGTCATGTACGAACCCGAGGGGCCGAGGCGATATCACAATCGCCGTCCTTCTCTGCAAACAGTTTAATATTTAATACTACCCTTCCGTAGGGTTAAAAAAAAAAGAATGTCCAAAGTCCAAGTCCAAAGTCCAAAAAAATAAAGTGCAAAAGAAAAAGAAAAATCTAAAAAAATAATATCTAAAAAAATAAAAATGTCTCTCTTTTTTTTTGTCTCTTTTTT
This sequence comes from Papaver somniferum, assembly GCF_003573695.1. Classification (NCBI taxonomy): domain Eukaryota; kingdom Viridiplantae; phylum Streptophyta; class Magnoliopsida; order Ranunculales; family Papaveraceae; genus Papaver; species Papaver somniferum. The sequence continues at coordinate 211,340,401 of NC_039358.1, forward strand.
TTTATTAAATAAAAAAAATCTTCTTCTTTCGCTCCTTTCGCGTTGCCTTTTACTCCAAGTCTTTAAGTATTCACCAAAACCTTTGGCAAAATATTCTTTCGCTCCAATTCCAAATTCTGTAAGGAAAAGACAAAAACCCAAAAACGTAAAGAATAAAAATAAAATAAAACAAATAAAAACCTAAAAAAGAAAAAAAAAATCTAAAAACTCTAGCCTAAAGACAAGTCCGCGTCGGCGGCGCCAAAAATTGATGGTTATTTTCAATGATGTTGTAGTAAAAGGTTCGTTGAGACTTGTGAAGGAAGATTTTTTTAGACTTAATTTTTATAAATAAAAATAACAAACTCAATTAAAAAGTGTTGTAAAAATTATGAAGAGACCGGGGCTAGGATTCCACCATTGGTCGATATTAGTGATTTAATAAAACAATAATTATGCAACTCAACATTCAAATTGATTCTAATAGTATTGCCTAGACATGTAGATTTTCAAAAGAATAGATGTTAATCCAAGCATAGAATATCAAAACCCTAAAGCAAGCATATTCTATCAAGAGAAAATACACCTAACTAATTAAAATCATATAATCAAGTTTTAATTCAAAGCAAAAATCATAATAAAGTTGTTATAATTAATTAAAAATAGAAATGTATCACTTTTACCGAAACAACGACTTCCTCCATAGCCCCAAGGATTGGGGTCTAGCTCCGCATATTGGAAACACACTCAGAATAATTTTTCATTGCTCAAAAGTGTTTACAAGTGATGAAATGGGAGAAAATAATGATTAAACCGGTTTTGCTCTAAACGATCCCAAAACTCTCCATCCCCCCCCCCCCCCCCCCCCCCCCCCCCCACTGATACCCAAGACACTCTTATTTATACTGTAAAGCCAATCCCCCCCACTGATACCCAAGACACTCTTATTTATACTGTAAAGCCAATCTTAGGTCGAAAATCATCTGAATTACTCCAAAAGATCTTTGCAGTTAATGAAAGTATTTCACGGGAATATTTCCTCTCCATTTTCACACGTCTTCTGAGTTGTATGGTATATCCAAATCTTCTCATTTAATTGAGCCAAATAATGAAGAGAATATCTTCAATTAATTCCGTGAATAATTCCTTCCCTGTTTTCGAAAATATCTAAAAGTATACGATTTCCTTCCATTCAAGACACGTACAAAATCTTACTGTCATGGTAAGAAGATAATCATGTCTTAAAGACACAAATATCCCTATAATATCATGATCAGAATCTCACACATTTGAGATTTCTTTTCCCGCCAAATATCTTTCCCGTGAAGAACAAGATGGGTGCCCCCTATCCGGTCCTGGCGTGCGAATAGAAGATGCCATGAGGGGTGTCTCTGATTAGCTGCTTGGGTGCAAATATCCTTAAGGTACCCCTTATCATTTGGGCGCCCCTTATCCAAAAGTGAGAGTCTGAATAACACGTTCCTTCCGGTGCTTTAGACGACTTTTCGAGCCGATTTTTCCAAGAATGTTTATTTCCAAAAATACCTAAAAACAAATAAAATACCATAATAAGTACAAAAATCGAATACCAACAATACATGAAATTAAGGACAACGTAGATACAAAAATGTGTCTATCAATAATACTATGACACTGTGTAACAATGATTGAGAGCTTTTGTTTTCTCATTGTTATGGCTACGGATCTTCAACAACGATAACGCTAATTTGAATTTCTTTGGAGTACTTGGAAGTGACGAAGATTTCGAGTAATGTTGAAGAACCAAGGAATGCATGTGGAAGAGAAGCTGCAAAGTTTATTTATTTTGTATTCCATATGTATTGATAGTTTTGTCACTAAACTTGACAAAGGGGGAGATTGTAAGAGCACTGCTCGGTCGAACTCGCAAGTGTTGCTATCTCAATCTTGTTTTTCAAGTTTAGTTGCCAAAACTATAAGTTTCGATTTCTAGTCTACTTATAGCTAAGTCTCGGACTAGGATAGAAGGTGTAGTTGAACTTCATCGACTAAAAGATATGTGGAGACTTGAACTCATCTATCACTCAAAAGTCTATCTATTTTATCTTCTATATTGAGACAAAAATCGTATTGCTATACGGACTTCAATTATACACATTTGCTATTTCGAGCCGAGTTTATCTCGCTTATCTATTTCTCGAAATATGTGTTGGTAAGCTTTCGCTTTGGCCAAGTTCATCTTTACTAGTGAAGAAAGTCATGTGGATCATTTCAATATCTTGAAAATCGCTTTGATGAAAAATAGTGTGTGAATAACCTCTATTTAACATCCTCTAAGAATGTTTCAATGATTGAAATGAGAGTTTAGAATATATAACCTTGAATGGATATAAACATTGTATGTGAACTCATACTTGTGTAAGTCCAAAATCCTTGAACTAAAGTATGCATACTTTACTGGTTCAGGATGTCCGGAAGTTAAGTCCACGTACCCGTACACGTACTGCCGGAAGTTCACATCCCATGAATTTCTGCTGGAGTTTGTGAACTGAAAACAAACTCTATCCGGGTACTTAAATATGCGTACCGGTATGCGTACTTGAGTGGGTTATTTTCTAAAAACGGTTTATTCGTGAACTAAGACATATATAAACTAAGGAATGCATATTTGCAAACCGTGGCTATAATGTTCATGAATCGATTCGAGTGAATAAAAATCGTTTTTGTTTCGATTGTGGCTTATATACTTCTATTATATCTAAGCAATTACAACTCTCTAACTAGTTCGTTTGAGTCATTTGAACTAGTTGTGGTGAAGATGAATAAGGTTGATATGAAAGTGCTCATATGGCTAACCATTGGTTAACTAATGTTGAACCAACTAGGTGTACACGTTTAGGTACGGTTATACAAACCTAAATGAACGTGCATTTTATTTGTGTTTAACAAGCCAATATTCGATCTAACGGTTGAAAGATATTAGCTTGAATCTAATCAAGTTTTCATCTAACGGTGAATATTGAATGCTTTGTTACCAAGGTAGCGTTGATTGCAAACCCTGATTTGAAGACTATATAAAGGATAACTCTAGCAACTGGGAAACCTAATCCCCACACCTCCTGTGTGATACTAGTTATATAAGCTAGAGTCGATTCTCCTTTAACCTTGGGTCGTAGCAACTCTTAGTTTTGTGTGAGATCAACTAAAGAATCAAGTGCATAGTATCCTGTTGGGATCAGAGACGTAAGGAGCGCAACTGTACCTTGGATCAGTGTGAGATTGATTTGGATTCAACTACAGTCCGGACCGAAGTTCGTTTGTAGTAGGCTAGTATCTATAACGGCTTAATACAGTGTGTGTTCTATCTGGACTAGGTCCCGGGGTTTTTTTGCATTTGCAGTTTCCTCGTTAACAAAACTTCTGGTGTCTGTGTTATTTATTTTCCGCATTATATTTTGTTATATAATTGAAATATCACAGGTTGTGCGTTGAATCGATCAATTGGTAAATCCAACCTTTGGTTCTTGATTGAAATTGATTGATCCTTGAACATTGGTCTTTGGTACCGTTCAAGTGATTTCTCTTGTATTCAGTTAGACTCGCAGATTGCTATTAATTTGCTTGAGTAAGTATTGAATCTAGAAATTGAGATATAACCCCTTGATATATTTTTCTTAAGATTGAGTCTGACTGTCTAGTTTATTCTCTTGAAAGTATATTGGAGCTAGTCCATACAGATTGCTAAGCGAAATATTGAGTGAGGTTGTTCGACCCCCAATTTTTCAAGACTTCTGAGTGATAGATGAGTTTTAGTTTCCACATACCTTTTGTTGATGAAGTTCTTCCAAGATCCCCTCAGTAGATCTTCGTCTTCAATCGATGAACGTCGTGAAGTCTAAAGCTCAACTACACATTCTATCCTAATCCGAGACATAGTTATAAGTAGACTAGAAATCAGGACTTATAGTTTTGATAAACTAAACTTGAAAAACAAGCTTGAGATAGCAATGCTTGCGAGTTCGACCGAGCAATGCTCTAACAATAATCGATATCATCCTTAGATATTATTTTTCCAATCAGACTATTTGACCATTTATTAGCAGCAACATCTATTTCATCTTCAGTGATTAATCCACCCCTAGCATGACTGACTTGAGCTTGACCCAGATCCTGAAAACGCTTTGTGAGAGCATCCATTTTGAGTTTTAAGCTTTGAGACATTTCTTAGTATAAGAAGGCGCAAAACTTTCCTTGAGAATAAAAGTCTCGCTTTGCAGGTATAATCTTATTCTCTAGACATGCTAAATATACTAGGATCCTATTAGGGTTTGGTTGACTGTTTCCTGAATTAAAACGGAAGTTACCAAGATATAGATTATTTGCTAAGATTTTTGAATACAACTGTGTAAAGAAATCCGCATGAAAATAAGGCTTTATTTTTGGAAGGTGAAATTCAAAATTTTGAACACGCTAGGATTGCGCCTTTGAGATGATAACTTTTCCAGAAAAACCCTTGGATCTATGAATTCGAGAAACAAGAGATCTTGATTTTGTTGATTGATTTGAATGACAAATTGATAGTCGTAATTGATGGAAGTGAAACATATTGTTTCATGGATCATGAAAAATAAGAATAAACTTAAGAAAACCACTTCAAGGAGTGAATTAGATCTATTAATGGATTTGAACATGTTCATATCTTGGATATGAAGAACACTAAGAGCTTCTCCAATGGAATGTATGTGAAGATAAATGTCAAAGTCCACATTGGATAGACATTCATTTTCACTAAAATTCTTCTCCAACCCAAACTTCTTAAATCAATGTGAAGATGACATGGCTTCATTTTTGTTAGACATTGTCAAGGTGAACGTCGAGTTTTAGACATTCACCTTGACAATGTCAAGCTATCCTAGTAAGCTTTTTCTTACCTAAATTAATTCAAATATATTAAATAACCATTTTTAGCTCTAATAAAATCTAAAAACTACTAAAAATATAATTTATATTTAACCCATAAAAAATCACAAACAACACCATTGGAGATGAACTATTTTTCCTCCCTAAACTTAAGGAAAAATTGGAATGAGGATATCTTGTTTCTGTTGCCACCTAGGAAACACATACAACCACCATTGGAGAAGCTCTAATGTTCTTAATGAATAAAAGTGAAACCAAACCAGAGCAATCCAAAAAAGACATTTGGGAGAGAGAGGCTCGAACTCTCGACCTCAGGATCACTCTGTATAGAGCCATTAATGGAGTTGAACATGTTTATATCTTGGATATGGAGAAGTCTTAATGAGTAAAAGTGAAACCAGAGCAATCAAAAAAATACATTGAGGAGAGAGAGGCTCGAACTCTCGACCTCAGGATCACTCTGTATAGAGACATTAATGGAGTTGAACATGTTCAACCCAATCATGTTATGATCTTGCAGAAAACTCCCAATATTGCCGTAAAAGACCAGCCACAAGTTATGATGCTGCATTAGATGATGCACTAGATGAAAGAATTCAAGAGACACAATTCACCCAAATGTTAAATAATAGTGATGGTTTTACTTGTGATGAAGTGCAAAGGATGTTGGGAATAGAACCGAGTGATTAATGGATTTACTGTGGTAACATAGATGTAGTCTTGATGGTGTATGAATTCAAGAATGTGGGAATGAATGTTTCTTTAGTGTATGAATGTATTTTCTTTATGTGTGTGTATGAATATCATCTCTTTTGTATGAATGTGTTTTCTTTTGTCTTTTCTTTATATGTGTGTATGAAAATCTTGGAATGCTTACAGTATTTGAGCTTTGTTTACAGGTGCAATATGGACGATGAAAATCCGATAAGGAGGTATGTACTAATGACATATGGTATCGATCTTAGCATTGGTTATGATAGCGAGGAGAGAGAAATTATGGTGTACCAGTATATGACTCAAAGAATGCATAGGCTCTTCCAACCGGTGCCTCAAGAAGTATTGACGCGACAAATGGTGGACAGGCAACGAGAGGATGGAGATGCAAGGATGATGCATGACTACTTTGGATCTAACTGTACTTGGGAACCTAAGAATTTCCACCAATGTTTGGGTATGTATCGACCTCTTTTCTTACGTATTCTAAGTGAAATAGTTGTTGCGGATCCTGCTTTTGATTTCCAAATTGATTGCACCGGAAAACTTGGCCACTCTCCCCACATGAAGATGTATGCCGTAATAAAATGTTTGTGTAAAGGCATAGACGCTGATAGCACAGATGATTATGTCCGTATGGGAGCGCCGACCGTCTATATGTATGTGAAGAGGTTTACTAGGGTAATTGTTCGGAACTTTGGTCCAAGGTATATGCGACTTCCTATAAGAGAAGACACAGAAACATTATTGGCAGAAAATGCAGCTAGAGGGTTTCCTGGAATGCTTGGAAGTGTTGATTGTATGCATTTTCAGTGGAGGAATTGTCCAACAGCATGGGCAGGTGCGTTCCGTGGACATGAGAAAAAACCTACCATCATCTTAGAAGATGTGGCATCATATGATCGGTGGTTTTGGCATGGTTTCTTTGGAACGCCAGGGTCGGACAACGACTTGAACGTCTTGGCTCAATCTCCACTTTTTTTATGATGGTTAATGGTTTAGCATCTCCTTGTAATTACCGCATCAATTGCCACAGATACGACAAGGGTTACTACTTGGCGGATAATATATATCCACGATTGTCTTGTATTGTGCAGTCATTCAAAATTCTTCTTCCAAATCAGCCAGCCAATACGTTGTTCAATAGATACCAACAAGCGAAGAGAAAGGATGTTTAAAGGGCTTTTGGAACTCTCCAAAACAAGTTCCAAATAACAAAAAAGCCAGCAATATATTGGGATAATGAGGATATAAACTTTATTATCAAGGCTTGTTTGATTTTGCATAACATGGTCATTGAGAATGAAAAACGTAACTTAGATTGGGGTCAAGTCGTGAACGAACCAATACGACAGGTTACTGGAATACCGAGGTCATACCACGAGTTAAGGAATGATGAGGCATATCTCCAACTCCGCAATGATCTTGTTCAACATATTTGGATACGACATCGACTAGGTCTCAGAGACGGTGAAATGCCACCAGAATCTTCCCCTCCGCCAACAGATGATCTTGACGGTTCGGATGGTGAATTCGATCCTACCGATGTTTACCCACCAGAAGAACAACTTTAGTCTTTTTTCGAAAGATTTCGAAGAACATCTTTAGTCTTTTTTCGTAAGATTTCAAATGAACTTGGTTGCAATCCTATGATTTCTAGATTTTAAAATTAAGAAATATTAAGATTTTCATTGTATTATTTATGGTTTTCATTGTTTTCAAAAGAGAAGAAGTTATGGATTTTCAAAAGAGAAGAAAAAAACTAAGTATGGAACTTGAGGAATTGGCTTAGGTTCTGGATGTTTTTCAAGAAAAGCGCAAATAAGAATAGCGCCAAACGCTATTAAGAATTGCGTTTCATTCCTAACCATTAGATATGTAACGGCTCTTTCTAATCAACGACTCACAAAAAAACGCCATTAACAATAGCGTTTCAACGGCTATTTTTTTGAATTCGAAATTTTCCCTATAAATTGATCACTTCTCAGCTCAGACCAAAACCATTCAATCTCTAGATATTTCTCCATCTTCTCTAGATTTTTCCAATTCAGACTTTTTTTTTAACCATGGAAAAATATCTTACACCCGAAGATGTTGCAATCACCAAAGCTTGGATAAGCATTACACTTGATGGTGTTGCCGGAGTTGATCAAAAATCAAACTAGTTTTGGGAGCGGGTATTTGATACCTATGTAAGCAGCTTTGGGAATAAAAATGACAGAACTGTTCATACGTTGCAATATAGATTTGGTACCTTGAAAAAAGATGTCAAAAAATGGGTTGGTATCTTAAGAAATTTGCATAGAAACAATGCAAGCGGATGCGAAATTGATGATCTTGTAAGTTTTATTAAGATTTCTTAATGTATATCATTTTATTTTATTGAAGGATTTCTAACTTGGGTTTTTGTTTGTTTTTGTAGGACAGAAAAGCTAGATTGGAATATAGTAAGGTTAGCAAGGGAAAACCTTTTCAAAATGAAGAGGTGTACCGACTTTTCAAAGCCCATGTTCTCGGATTCAATCCCAAAGAAATTGATCCTACTCAAAATGTGGAAGATGAATCAGATGCTCCTAGTGTTAATGCTTCAACAAGTAGTGCTCCCGCAATAAGCGACCCAAGATGGCATGAAGAGGATGGCCCTCATCGACCAACGGGGAAAAGGGCTCAACAAAGGGAAGCTTCGGAGCTATTGGCCATCAACGACGGAACTGAGCGTATTTTGAAACATTTTAGTGAAGAGAATGCAAAGAAGATGGAAAGATTGGATGGACAAGAAGAATATTTATTAACTATTGCAGAGACAAAAAAGAAATCCTTGGATTTGGCTTTGGAGAAACATGAACTCGAAGTGTTGGATGTGGTGGTTGAGACTTTGCCGGAATGGAAGCAGCAATTTATGTTGGATAAACAAAATAAGATTTTGGAAAAACATGGTTATCCTCCTAGAACACTTGGTTATCCTAGAACTATGTAGCTTCAATTATTATTATTTATTTATTTTTTGCAATTTGATGTAGTGGAATCAATGTAGTTGAAGTATTTTTAGTATCAATCAATTATATCTTCTTTTTGATTTGATTTGATTCAATATATGAAACCAAAAAACTAGTTTGTTCAAGAGAAAAAAAATGAGAGAGTAGAAAAAAAACTAAGTATAGGATTGGGGAAGTGGAGTGGCTCCTGGATGTTTTTTGTGGTTAGCGCAATTAAGATTGGCGCTGAAAAACGCTATTTTTAATAGCGCTGAACGCCATTCTTTTTAGCGCTTGACTTACGCTATTTTGATTAGCGTTAAACGTCATTCATATTGGCGTTTCTTGTCCTCTACTGCGCCAATCTTATTGGCGTTCAGCGCCATTCTTATTGGCGTATCGATGGATTCCACGAACCCTTCCACCAAACCATGGAACGTTGCTTGGATTTTCTGTGGAACACCCCAACTTGGAGGCCACTAGACTTGACATTCCATGAATTTTCCACACTTGTAATAGGTTGGATTCCACCATAAGACTTGCTCTAAATGAGCACCTCTATAAAGATCACATTCTGGTAAGCAGTCAATTTCACGTCCTCATAATTTCTGGGGCACAATGAAGATTTTAGGCTGCTTACTGAGCTTTATTTTGAACGATTTTTTGGGGACCATGGTTTTTTGGGGGGACCATGGTTTTCTTTTGGGTAAAGGCATTAGAAATAATTCTAGGTCACCCCATATCTAGTTAGTTATTTAATACCTAATCTACCCTCTTAATTAATTTTAGGTTATGATTAGTGAATGATTTAGTTAAAAACAATTAGTGAGATTAAATTAAAAGATGGGTTTATTATTAATTGAGTAGAATTATTGAGAGAGTAGAGTTAGAGAAGATGAAGGAGAAAAACATGGAAAATAGATTTTTTTTTCCAATTCACTAAGTTTGAGTATTCAAATGATGAAAACTCATCTGATTCTTCATCTCCATCCTCTCCTAGAATATTTGTTAATCTTCAAAATGATCCGGATTTGAACTGGATTTTGAACAGTTCGGTTACTTTATATGAAGAACAAGTAACCGAACTCATCTGAAGCTGTAGTTCGGTTACTTTATATGAAGAACAAGTAACCGAACTCATCTGAAGCTGTAGTTCGGTTTCCCCGTGAGATGAACAAGTAACCGAACTCATCTGAAAGTGTAGTTCGGTTATTTGTTCCAAACACGCAGGTTACCGAACTCTCTAATAATAGAATTTCTAGGAGTTACAGCGTTATGTTCGGTTGGTTCTCAACTAAACGAACTTTGGTGTACAAAGTTCGGTTGGTTCGCAAACTGCATGCACTTTTGATCTAACCGAACTTTACGTAATATAAGAGTATATAAGTTTACAAAGTTCGGTTCTTTCGCAAACTTGAACCTAACAGCTAACCAACCGAACTTTGAGTTCGGTTTCTGCGATAAAATTATGAAGTTACCGAACTTAACAAACAAAAAAAAATGTGAAGTTCCAGCGTCTATTGGCTAAGTTCGGTTACTTTGTAGTTTTAAAATTTTTTGCGAAAAAACCGAACTCTATTGGCTAAGTTCGGTTATTTTGGAACTCAACATAGTGGCCATAACAACACAGTTCGGTTAGACTGGATTTGTTTCTTTTTTCGGTTCTAAAGGGTGGAGTTCGGTTACTTTGTAGTTTTAAATTTTTTTGCGAAACAACCGAACAGAGAATTCGGTGACTTAGTTTTAAATCCAATAGAACCGAACTGTTCTTCGTGTTCTTCATTTTCAAGAAGTTCGGTTAGTAAACTAGGGTTTTTTGGAAAATCGGCCTAACCGAACATGGCTCTGTAACTCCTATTAAAACCCATTTTGATGATTTCTATTCGATTGAAGCAATCAAAATCAAATTAAAGTGAAGGGTTTGTTGGAAAATACCTCCGGAGTGGTCCCATGGAAGAATCAGGCTGCGACTGGCGTCTTTTATACTCGATAAAATTATCATGTTACCGAACTTAATTGTGATTGCATTGATGTTGTTACATTTCTTAAATAGGCGGTGGTGGTGGTGGTAATCGGTGATGGTGATGGTGGGTGGTGGTGGTGGGAGGAGGTGATAGTTATATATATATATGTGTGTGTGTGGTTATTAGGTTGATTTTAAATTAAATTAGGTTAAGGAGGAGGTGGTAGTTATATATATAATTGACGTTAGATGGATTCCACGAACCCTTCCACCAAATCATGGAAGGTTGCTTGAATTTTCTGTGGAAAACCCCAACTTGAAAGCCACTATACTTGACATTCCATGAATTTTCCACACTTGGAATAGGTTGGGTTCCACCATAAGACTTGCTATAATGAGTAAAAGTGAAACCAAACCTGAAAAAAAGACATTGGGGCGAGAGAGGCTCGAACTCTCGACCTCAGGATCACTCTGTATAGCTATGAGACCTACGCGCTAGCCAACTGCGCCACCGCCCCTTGTTGGGGGAAGCCCATGTTTTAGTTTATTTCTCAAACTACAATAGTATTTTTGCTTACTCGACTACTTCTCTGCTGTTCTTAAATTGGAAAAACCCAAGAAGAAGTCTTTCAAAACTGCAACTTAGTCCATACAGTTTTGTCCAAGATTAAACCTTCATTAATTTTTATCCTAACTGGTTAAGAGTCCATGTAGTAGGAGCACACTCTGATTTTATCTAACTTCTTCTTCCATGTTTCTGAACCTTCTTAGAAGCTCTACTAATGTCACTCAAATCACTCAAATTCATTCTCAAATCACTGTAAATGGCATTGCTCTTCATAGTCATTTTCTTTCCAAACTCATCGAGCTTCGATTAGTCGATTATGCACGTGCTTTCTTTAATCAAATACCTTCACCAACTGATTACTCATGGAACTCCATGATTAGACTTTATACCCTCAACGGGTTTCCTCAAAAATCTATATCTTTGTACTCTGAAATGCTAAAGAATGACTGTAAACCAAGTCATTTCACATACCCATCTCTGTTTAAGGCTTGTTCCTCATGTTCTTCAATCCAATTAGGAGAACAGATACATACGCATGTTCTAAAGTTTGGGTTTCACTATGATTTGTTTGTGAATAATTCTTTGATTGATATGTATTGCAAGTGTTTCTGTATTGATTCTGCACAGCTTATGCTCGATGAAATGCCTGAAACAGATGAAGTTTCTTGGAATTCTATTATTTCGGGGTATGTTAATTTGGGGGAGATGGAAAAGGCAAGGGTGTTGTTCGAACAAGTGCCTGTTAGAAGAAATGTTGTTTGTTGGACGTCTTTGATTAATGGGTATGGAAGGAAAGGCAATTTAAATGAGATGTTTTCTTTGTTTTTGCAAATGCTCGTTTCTGGAGACGAAGATGTTGAACCTAACTCTACAACTATGGTTTGTCTTCTTTCTGCATGTTCAAGTCCTTCTGATTCTAAACTGGGACTGTGGGTTTCTGTTTTTATAGATGTTAATCGAATACCTGTAACTACAATCTTGAGTACTGCTCTTATAGACATGAACTCGAGATGTGGTGATTTGGATACGGCACGGAGACTCTTTGATCGGATGTCCTGTAATAATTTGGTTTCATGGAATGCTATGATCACTGGTTATGTTCAAACTGCACGGTTCGAAGAAGCAATCAGATTGTATGATCTTTTGCAGACCCATTCTGTGAAACCAAATGAGATTACAGTGGTGAATGTCTTGTCTGCTTGTTCTGGTTTGGGTGCATTGGAACTTGGTAAAAAAGTCCATATCTACTTGGGTAGAAACGGGTTAGATTTGAATGTGATCGTTGCTGCTGCTCTTGTAGACATGTACACAAAATGTGGGAGAGTAACTGATGGTTGCTTGGTTTTTGTGAAGACGCCAAATAAAGATGTAGCCTTGTATAACGCCATGATCTTAGGCTTAGCATATCATGGTCGTGGAAGTGATTCTTTAGCTGTTTTTGCAGAAATGGAAAGAAATGGATTACACCCAAATGATATTACATTTATCGGAGTTTTATCGGGTTGTAATCATTCAGGGTTGGTCGAGGTGGGAAGATATAAATTCTGGGATATGGTCAAGAAATATGGGTTGAGTCCAAAAATTGAACATTATTCTTGCATGGTTGATCTTCTCGGCCGAGCTGGGTATCCCAATGAGGCTTTTGAGTTGATTCAAAACATGGAGATTTCACCAGATTCATTAATTTGGAGTTCTTTGCTTAGTTCTTGTAGAATTCACCGGAATATCGAGTTGGCTGATAACATTGCTGAAGTTATCCTGTCAATCCAGAATCCAAATTCGGGTTCCTGCATTTTGCTATCAAACATTTATGCTTCTGTTGGTAGGTGGAAGGATGTTATCAGAATGAGGAGATTGGTTAAGGAAAAGGGAGATAAGAAGCCACCGGGTGCTAGTTGGATAGAATTAGATGGTAACATTCACAAGTTTGTTGTTGAGGATATACATCATCTGCAGTCTAAAGAAATTTATGAAATACACAAATTTCTGACAGACCAATTGAAAGCTGAAGGATATGTACCAAAGTTTGCTTTTACTTAAAAGAAGGTTCATGGTATGCGATACTATCTTTTCTGTCATTCAACTGAAATCCCATTTAACAGAAGTACTTACTTGCCTAAACAAGGAGTTATAATCCTCCAAATTGCAGATAGAAAAAAGTACAAATGAAGATTTCCAATTAAGGTGTCAGCAACCAGCGACGGCAGTAAGAAGAAAAACCTACTATATCAAAATTTCAGTACTCCAACTTTCTGGTCCCGATGCTGCTTTTGCTGGGGTCTGACAATGTTTATGGCAAAGCAAAGTTCCGGTTCGGGACCAGCAGGTATACGGAAACACCAGATTTGCACCTTACATCCAGGAACTAATGCCAATTCGGCAACCAATTTATTCCAGTTACCTGTAAAAACCCTGTTTCCAAGACTAGGCCAGTACTTGAAATCAATATCCCAAACTCTTGGAATTGGATCAATCAATCTAGTTTTCAATCCTTTCTTATTATATGATACATCATATATCATCTTTTCATCTTCTGTCATGATGCTATCTAACAAGGCATAACAATCAGTTGGCAGAGATAGCCTATTCTGGGTCGTTCGAATGTCACTCTGGTATAGAACTTTCTCCGTCAACCACGTTATATTTGTACCATCAACTTCATCGATTGCTTCTTTTATGTGATCAGGAATCAACTGTGCAGTCTGAACCCCTCCGCCCTGCGGTTTCTTGATCTTCTTCGTTATTTGATCATAGTACTGACGATCTTGGTTAAGTTGGTGAGGGACGTGTACAACCCGGTGTTCTTCAACTTTTTGACGCTTCATTGATGTAGACGAACTCCCTTGAAGACATTGAAAGGAGGTATTATTGGTCTTCTTCTGAATGTAACTAGAAACCTCCTCCTCATCCTCCTCTCTGGGCATTGTTCTTTTCTTTTTTGGAATATGGGTCTTCCAGGGAATGAATCCTTCTTCCTCAACCGTTCTGCTGCTGCAGCTACCTTCAACCTCATTCAGTAATGATCCTGCTGGTGGTGGTTTATTTAAGTCTGGTATTTCCATTTCCATCTCCCTTTGAACAAAACACTTTACGCCTTCAAGCGAACTTAAACCCATCTTCTTAAATTCAAGAATCTGTTTATCTTCGTAATCTTCATCTTTATTTTTTCTTCTTCTTTTTTCCTTTTCCTCTGTTAATTTCTTCAAGAAAGCATCATCATCTGAACTCGTTATGAACCCAAGTATTGTATCCCACCTCGATTTACTGCTCATGGGACTTACTTCAATCTTCTTGCCCTTGCCTTTATCTTCCATGTTTTTCTTTTCAGAGAGCTTTTTTCTAATTTGCTGGAGAATTGAATGAGGGAAGAAGAATGATGATCACTGCATTATACAATTAAACCCCCTTTTTTTTACAGAATTCAAGAAGTATCGCTATACAGAATTAGGGTTTCTAAATTCGATCTCTTTTTTTCTTTCTTTCCGTCTTTCTTTCCCAGTTTTTGTGATTGCTCAGAGAGTTTGATTCAAGAACAAATACTAGTACTTCAAATTTATAGAAATACTGGTACTTCTAATTTGAAGCCCGTGTTTTTCAAGATTGCTAGGGGGTGTCCCGAAAATTACACAGGGGTGTCCCGAATCTACAAAAACTATTGCAATCACATTTGACTGGATTTGTACACCCCCGTGTAATTTGGTACGCGCCTCTAGCAACCTGTTTTTCTCTCTCCATGTTAGTACAATTTTATCCCTTCTATTTCGGTCGTTTTATTGGAAAGCAAGAGTGACAAGACCGGCCAGAGGCGCCAAAGACTGCAGAGAAAATCTTCGAGTATGGCTAACAATTTGTCTCTTTCTCTTTTGAGAGAAAAAAATACACGATATTGGTTAAAAAGACCAAAATCAATAATTCATGGGTGAAAAGACATCCAAAATTTGATACTGTTTAAATGGACAAAATTTAAAAATACCCAGGATGTAAACAGTTTCATCCTACACATTTTCAAATATTTTTTCTTATTTTTAATTTACATCAGGATGCAACCAGTTTCATCCTCGCTCTTTTCTAAGTTTAAGCCAAGATGAATGCAGTTTCATTCTTGTTATTTTTTTTTGTGTCCATTTCACCCATTCTAATTTTTACTCGTCCATTTAAACCGTGTTTTTAAAATATTTAGACAAATGACCCAATTTCTGAAAAAAAATAAGGCAAATTAAAAACTAACTGTTGCAAACTATGGCTTCTCAATTAGTACAAATCAAGGTATTCAAAGAGTAACCTGCAAATAACATAGAATGTAAAAACCAATTGAACAAAGTGCATTTAACAAAGATGATTAACATATCCATTCTAGTGTTTTTAAAGTCCGGAGGTGTGTTCATTCCAATTATTTCACTAAAATGCGGAGGGTAATACCCTTCTGATCTTCTTTACCCTGCTGCTGCAATTCTTATTTGAACGTTCTCGAAGATTAACCTTAATATTTTATGCAAAACCCATTTTACACCAAAACTTTTCGAGAAGTAATGCCAAAATTTTCTAGTTTCAGGGAAGTGTAAGAATAAACGGTTATATGTTTCCCGGACAACTACACATAAGAGGCAAATGCTAAAATCCTGGTCTCCGCAAAATATTCAAAGTTGGAGCACCCCCTTAGCAAAGTGTCCAAAAACGGGGGAAAAAAAAAACATCTTCAATGGGGATTGTGGGTTTCAGATCTGTTTGCACAGAAAAGAAATAAAACCGTCCAGATCAAGAGAGGAATGCCAACTTGCAACTAAAAAATCATAACCAAACTTAAATTTTGTGTCATCTTTAAGAGAAGAATTATGAACTCAAGTGACAAAGCTTTCAAGAAGCTGTAGTAAATTGGCAACTGCACCCACTTCATGCTTATTTAAACCCCAATTAGATTTAAAATCTCATGACTAGATATCATTTCGTTAACTAAATAAGCTTAGACCTTGATAAATTGAATATATAGTTGGAAAACTTTCCTTCAAGGTATTGTCACTAATTTGTTTTTTTCTCCATTGGGAATTTTTATTTCCATTTGCGGCAGAGGGATTTATTCACTAATCTCGATTTTTTAGTCTCAATTCCACCGGCAGAGGGCTTTATTCACTAACCTCGACTTTTTAGTCTTAATTCCACCTTTAAACTTAGGAAGAACAACTCGGGACAAAATCACCCAACTTCTTTCCGTAGTTGTAGCTGAAGAACTCCATAAGAAATATTGCATGATCTTTTCAAGATCCTTTGCCAAATACATATGCATTTTAAATTCTCATAGTCTTTCTTTTTCTCTTTTTGGCCTAGGTAACTTCAAGATTATGATAAATAGGATTAAGGTTGGTATAGATAAATTCAAACAAGAAGTTAACGCAAAGGATCTCATGATCCATGATGATCTGAAGTATGCTCATCACAACATAACATAATTCTATTGTTTTATGCATCCTCCTTCCCAACAACTGGGAGGATCAGACACTATATACAGGGTAGAGTTTTGTATTCCTATTAGAGGTATGATGTGATCTTATCTATGTGCTCAAGTGATAAATTTTTCAAAAGAACGTGTATATCCATCGCCATGATATGTAAAGAAAGACAATAATTGACATCTCTAAATGTTGAGCTCTAATCCATGGAGATGTGCCCACTACACAACTCATCTTCTGTATATGTTGGTTCAATGATTAATTAAATCCTTGTGACAAAGCATTATTGTCTTTCTATCACCTTCATTCACAAGTACTTAATTATTAACTCGAAGCTACCCCATCTCTGATAACGAGTCCAAAATGTAATGACACAATGGGCGTATCAATCCTTTTTATGCTCTTACGTAAAAATCTCCCTTCCTGTCTGTCTTTTAAGCAAGAGACGAGAACATGACCTATGAGAATTTCTACCAGATGAAATAATCTGAAAATTATGCTCTAAGATGACTATCTAATCATAATGTTGATATTTAAACTTAATACGTCAAAATGATGAATAACTTCTAGAAATTTCTACCTATCAATAGTTTCACAAGTATTTTGCCTTGGATCTAAACTGAGTTCGCGTGCCTACTTCTTAGTTACAGACAATTTCTTAACCTAATGGCCATTTTTGTTTCATGTCAGTGTTAATATATTTCCTATAAGCGCAAGCCTTACTTTTCTAATCTTGGAAAGTTCCGGAACTGACATAGGAATCCCGTGGGGTCTCCTAGTTGTGTTGAGTGCTTGTTTTTGTTAAGGACTCCTCTACTTCTCGATTCTCTATCATGAGAAACTATAAATATACACTTGTTGTATTTTTATCTTACAGATGTTTGTGCGAAACTGTCTCCTGAAACCTCAGAACACATGGATACTCCATGTATCTCCAATTGCACAAAGGAAGGAAGAAAAGAGAAAGAAGAAACTATTTATACCGATGATCTTATTGAATTTTTTCAGTATCCTCTTACCATATCATGTCGCTTTGCCTATCAACATATAAAAAAATTAAGTATAATATTCAGATGTCATCTGAGTTACTAGATATTTTGAAGTTGTGTTTGATCAACTGGTGGCTGCTAAAAGGGACCAAGAACCTTTGATATCAAAAAAAGCTTGTGAAGATCTTGCTTTTCTGAAATCTCTAATTGGTACCTATATTAATTAGCAGATTCACCTTCCTCGTTAACCTTTTGTAGGAATTTATTTTTATTGTTTTAAGGAGGCAAAACTATCTTTCGAAGTAATCTATTTATGTTTCTACTTTAGCTACTTCAGATATTATCATCTATAAGCCAATATGGAAGTCTATTCAGTTAAACTTTGTTTTGATGATGATTGCAATACCTAATCTTTATCGATTATTTTGAGTATTGCTTAATTTCTGAGATTTTCTATTTGCTTTTTGTCTATTAGAACGGCTATCTCATATGTTTTCATACGTTAAGCTCTTAAACCTTTCGTAGCTGACAAAAAAACAAGCAAACTATTTTTAGAATTGCAATATTAGTCTTCCCATGATTACACTATCTGAATATATTGCAGGGATTTTATAAGATGGTCTTAGTCAATGCTTTACCTTTGTGCGTCTATAAAATGGAATAAGATTGACACTTTAGTCTCTACGTCCATATATGATTATGGATGTAAAACCCCGAAATTCGGCTGTGGTTGGCCAAATGGAAAATTAGTGATGGTTTGTCCTTTCCTAACACCGAGGTCTGATGGGTTCACTTGACTGAGTTGTGGGGAAAAAACTGCTTAGTTAAGTGTGCTCGGAAGGGAGTAGTCACGGGTTGGGTGATCTCTCGGAAAGTTGCTGCTGGATGACCTAAGTAGTGTCATTAAAATCTCACACTGCTGGATAACCGCAAGAAGAAAGTGGAAACGATATCGGTGTTAGTTGGGATACAACTAGGGACCGTACGCTTGTGCTCGGATAAGATAGAATGCTAGGCCGTTGAGCTAGATACTGGTCTCACAAGAGGCAAAGAACGTCTTTATTATACCGAGGAATTTTCAGCATAATCGGCTACAGAGTTGGACGAAAACTCTATAATTAAGCTTGCTCGGGCAGGAGTAATCCAGGGATGGGTGACCTCCTAGGAAGTTGTTGCTGGATGACCGCAGCGATGCCCCTTCAAACGCGCACACTATCGAATAACCGTAGTGGCTAAGTAGGGATAATATCGGTGGAGGGACAGGTCATTACAAGTGGTATCAGAGCCGATGATGGGTCTCCTGCCGAGGGTGGGAAGGTATGTTGGACGGGGTTCGTCCAAGTACTTTTCTCATGAGGGGCAGGAAAAGTCGGAGGTCTGGGCTTGAATATATTCTGGAGTCGAGGACGTCTTGTAATACCCCGATATTCGGCTGTGATTGGACGAATGAAATATTAGTAATGGTTTGTCTTTTCCTAAGACCAAGGATGATGGGTTCACTTGACTGAATTGTGGGAAAAAAGATTCTCAGTTAAGCGTGCTCGGCCGGGAGTCACGGGATGGGTGACCATTCGGAAAGCTTCTGCTGGATGACCGCAGTAGTTCCATTAAAAATCTCACCCCGTTGGATAACTACAGTGGGTAAGTGGGAAAAATATCAGTGTTAGTTGGCATACAACTAGGGATTGTTCGCTTATGATTGGATAAGAGAGCATGCTAGGCTGTTGAGCTAGACACTGATCTCACGAGACGCAAGGAACGTTAACATTATACCGAGGCCTTTTCAGCATAATTGTCTCCAAAGTTGGCAAAAAATTCGGTATAAGCGTTCTCGGGTGGGAGTAATCCAGAGATGGGTGACCTCCTGGGAAGTTGTTGCTAGAGCGATACATGTTCAAAATCCCACTGTCGGATAGCCGGAATGGCTAAGTGGGCACAGTATCTGTGGAGGGGAGGGTCATTACAACAGAAAATATTAATTCTTATGTGAGTTACATGGCTCACATTATGCTGAGTATGATGAAATTTGTCACGAGAAACGACACAGAGAAATACAGATGGATTTAAAGCATCCAAAGAATAATTTGTGTGTCGGTTCATGCAATGATTTAATGTGCTTCAATTCATGTCTTATATACCATCGTGGACCTTATTATATTTGTAATCCAATCACCAGAGAGCATACTTTCCTTCTAAATTTTCAAGGAAATTACTTATGGAGCGTTCGGTTATAGTTATTAAACCACAGAGTACAAGGTTGTTGGGATGTATATACGAATCTTGGGAAGACTCAAATGTTGGAATTTTTCTTCAGAACTATACTCTTGGTAGTGTCAATGGATGAAAAATGGTGCAAAATATGGACATGAATATGACGAAACAAGTTCAAGTATGTATCGGTGAATTTGCAAATGAAGTTCTTCATTGGTTGGACAACACAATGATTGTTATTGATTCCGATTTGACTAATGAAATGTTTAATGAACTTCAATCGCTACCACCTTGTTTGACACAAGATGTTGTTCCATGTTATTCTATTGTACTAAAGGTTTTAAATGGTGTTCTAACTGCTTCTCGTTATTACATATACGGTCGTTCTAAAATATGGTTATTGAAGAAGAATATAGATAAGCTTGATCTAGAGTAAAGAGTACAGTTTCAAGAGTACCAGATGTTCTCGATTTGGGTTAATGAAAAGTGGTACGCTTCTATGCTATGAGATTTTTTTGTTATGATTCAAAACCTTCATCTGCCAATAAGGTTGTAAGTTTTCGCAAGATAATTATCCAACATGTTATGAAAGAATACTCAATTTTCATTAAAAGTATTAGGAGAAAAGGGTACAAAAACAATAGGATTTGGTGAAAAACCAAGTTCAAGCAATGAAACAAGAAACACCGAAAAACTGAAAAAGCCGCAAAATAAAGTACAAAAACAGAAGTTTCGGATGATCATTTCAAAACCGATGATAATTTTACCTTCATTATTTTTTTTAGCATTTTAAGGATTGTGATTACAAGCGATCTTTTCTGAATTTAACTACTTGTCAATATATGCTAATACTATATCACTTATTAATTACTCTTGTAGCATTTTATTGCTATAATTTTTATGCATTTTTTAATTTAGTTTTAAAAAAGAATGTAAAGCTAAGTTTATTGAACTTATTTTTTGTGTATTAAAATTTGTTTTAGACAATAAAATTTGTTTTAGACAAAGTCTGACTAGTATTTGTGTTGGAAATATCTTGAGAAATAAAGAACTTTTGTTGTGGTCCCTCTCTGCCTTCTAAAATATAAACCCAGTTCTTAGTTCTGAAAGAACTTTTTTTTGTAGTCCCTGCCTTCTTAAATAAGGGCTTTAAATTTTGTGGTCTCCTCCGATCGATAATATTTACATGATTTGTTAAGGGAAATGTGTTTTTACATGATTTGTTAAAGAAAATATATGCTTTTATCTGTTTCATACCATCAAACATTTGGCTATGCATTTGTTTGATTCCCGAAGTTAGCCGGTTGAGAATTCATTTAATGCTGCCGAAAAAATTGAGTTTATTATCACTTGGAACCCAAAATCACTTTCTTGAACTCGATTTTCAAGATTTTGTGGAGGAATTTCTTTTTATAAAAAAAGAAAAGAAATAAGAGAAACGTTTTTTTTAAAGTTTGTTAACCAACATTTCTCGTGTCAAATTATTTTTACTGGTATTCTCATTTTGGCTTGTGACTTTTTTTTATTAAAGTTTTTCGACGATCACGCCTAGGAATAACAAAATTCTTAAATATGTGTAAATCTTGGAGAAAATCAAAAAAATTTAAGTGGTCTTATGGTAATTTTCAAATATACAAGACAATACGATGCACGAAGAGGCATCATAACTATTTGATGCATTTCTTAGATGTGAAATGTAATGCAGTTAGATGTCTCCTAACTTTTTTTTACACGTTTTCTGGTATATAAGCATAATGCAATACATATATGTTAGATTTTGAATTATTATTTAATTTGATACTTTTTTTGTTTCTGATAAGAGATACTTTCAGTTTTTCAATTTGGCCTATTTTTAGGCTAAAATGAAAAAAATGAAAATATCTCTTTTCCAAAAACAGAGAGAGTATAATTTTATTTTGCAAATTTCTTTTACAAATCGTTCCAAAACTATCTCAAAATCGTATATCTCTAGTAAGGGAAAACAAAATCATTGTATATGGATGTTTCGGGAAAACAAAATCATTATGGTTAAAGCCACGAGTCTCCCTCAAGTATTTTTCAGCGTATGCCTAAAAGTGAAAAGAAGGTTTCAAACTTTCAAGGGAATTTATATGGAAAACTTAAGAAAATGTCCATGTGGAGAAATGTATTTAAGAAAATCCCCACATTTTTTTCATTATTAATTTAATGCCCATACCGTTACTAATTCCGTCTGGTCCCTCCAATTTAGTAAAATATCGTTTACTTAGTCAATTTCTCATCACATGAGATGAAAAATTGGTGGGCGCAATTACTAAACTGCCCATCACTATAGAGCATCTTATATCGTCCATTTGATAATCGAACGGCTCAAATAATCAATGAAAAATAGATCTTGTTAAACCGGTGTTGAAGGACATCGGCTAAAGATAAAGATTTCTCCTCCCACCTCCTTCTCTCTATCGGCAATGAAACACCCTAAAAAAAACAGATACATTAGTATATCAATCACTAATGATACGTGTGCATCCCTTCAAAGACACCATCAATCACAAATCCTCGTCTACATTCCAAAACAAATAAAATCCCTCGTCTAGGGTTAGAAACAATGAGAAACCTAAAAGGTAAATTTTAATCTCACGGATAAATCCAAAGGACTATAAGATAATATTCAAGAATCAAAAAGTGCATCCTTACATAAATTATCACGAGGATAATCTCGTCGCATCACGACTCAAAATGGAAATGAATTCTACGAGGAGGTGATGATGTTAGGTGGATGACAGCATCCCCTATCCTTTTTTCCTCTCACTCTTCTAAATGAGAATCCTATATTTCTAATGGCGTCACGGGTAAGTAAAGACTCAAAAAAACTGGAAAAGTTGTTTTCACCTTTCACTCTCACTCTAGTGCCATCAACACAAAGATAAGTGCTGGGAATGAAAGATCACTAGTACTATTTCCGTTAAATCGGACTGAATCGACTGATCCTACTAATTAATTATTCTTATCAGACAGCTGAATAAAACCGATAACGTTATGGCCCCAAGGCAATAAATAGTCGGAATTAATCCGACATACTTTAAAGAAAATATTTTTACAAAAGCATAAGAAAACCAATTGATGTACCATAGCATCGATTTACAATCGTTCTCTTAACTTCATCTTACATCATTAGACTAGACTTTATCAAACCGGGGTACAACAAGAAACGTGCATAAAATTGTTCTATAAAGTTGAGAACTTTGAATTCTAGATTCTATAATTAAATTCTATAAAGGTTTTCTGGAAGTTGGTAAATGTTCGCCAATTGAGTCTGGAAGGACTGAATTGTTGTCTAAAAAATATTACACCCATAATTAAAAACATGGAAGTTAGGAGAACAAAAATCTCTGTTTTAATTTTTTATTACATATTCTTCCACAACTTTACCATCCTACACAATCGAATGCACTAGGTGGAAGTTGAAACTATTAGAAGAAACTAAAATCTAGTTTAGTCTGCAAAAAAAAACTAGCACAGTTCTAGAATAACGTTTACTCTTATATTTCATATGCGGGTTATGCTTTCTTTATGAGAAGGCCGAAATAGATGGGATAAAAACTGTAATAATATGGGAAAAATAAGGGCTTTAAATTTGTGATCTCCTCCAATGGAGAATATTTACATGATTTGTTAAAGGAAATGAGTTTTTACGAGATATGATTAAAAAAGAATTTGAAATTGGGGATAAAAAAACTAATTGGGGGATAGAGGAAAAAGACAAAAACTGGATCTAAATATCAAATCAGGGTACCCCTTATCAAAGTATTTTTTTAAATCCTAATCTACCCCTCACTAATCAGGTTTAGTGGTTAATAATAATTAGTAAAAATCTTAAGTATTTGTTAAATGATTAGTGTGTATTTGTATTTGGGTGAATGAGATGAGAGTAGAAAGATGGAAAAAATTTTTGAGAGGGAACTTTTTTTGGTGAAAGTGGAGGATGATTGTGAAGAGAGAATTGCTGCTAAGAGGTTGAAAATTTAATTTTTTTTCTTTGAATCCACCATTGTTGCAACTGAAATAACTCGGTGCCGGCATTGTATTCAACCGAAAAAACCATGCCGGCATTTGTTGGACATTTTCATAAATGTTTGCCACTATCCGGGGGAGTCTGGGGGCGCAGCCCTATGCCGGCACAGTTAGTTAATTCTTAAGCATGCCGGTACCTATGCCGGCATGGTATGTTGCTTAAATTTCTATGCCGTCACATGATGAAAAGTATCCAGGAAACTTCAAATTTTTTTCACTTGACTACCGGCGTTGATAGATTTCTATCGAGCATGCCAGCACTCAGTTCCGGCGTTGAGTGTTAGTTATCAAGTATGCCGGCACCATTTTCCGGCATGGTCTTCATCAATTCCGGCATGATATTCATCACTTCCGGCGATGTATTATTTTATTTTATTTCCGACATGGTCTTCATCACTACCTGCATGCTCTTCATCTATGCCGGCATGGTCTTCATCACTACCGGCATGGTCTTCATCCATGCCGACATTGGTCTTCATCACTTCCAGCATGTCTTCGTCACTTCCAGCATGGTCTTCATCACTTCCAGCATGGTCTTCATCAATACCGACATGATATTCATCAATACCGGCATGGTCCTTATCGCTTAAAAAAATCGTTTTCAAGGGAGTGGGGAAATGTGGAAAATTTAAAAGGGAAGAGAATTTGAAAGGGAGTGGGGAAAATTTAGAGTTTGAAAGGGAGTGGGGAAAACTCTAATTTGGAAGGAAATGGGGTTAATGGGGATATGATTTTGTTTTTTGATTTTAAGTTTTTGATTTTTATTTTGAGGGAAGGGTATTTTAGTATTTTCGCCCCCAAAAACACTCCTTAGAAGACGCCTTTGGTTGGGGAAAGTAATTCATGTCGCCAATTAATTTTTTTATCCCAATCGAGGGTTCTTAAAAAACATATATGCTTTGATTTGTTTTACACCATCAAACATTTGGTTATGCATTTTCCTGACTCCCGAAGTTAGCCGGTTGGGAATCCATTTTAACGCTTCCAAAAAAACTTGAGTTACTTATCACCTGGAACCCAAAATTAAGCTCTTGAACTCGATATTTTCAAGATTTTGCAAAGGAGTTTCTTTTTATAAGAAAAATAAATAAAAAAAGAGAAACGTTTTTAAAAAAACTTTTTTCTTAAGTCTTATCCAACGTTTTTCGAGTCAAATTATTTTTACGGGTATTTTCATTTTGTCAAATTATTTTTACGGGTATTTTCATTTTGTCTTTGTGACTTTTTTTATTAATGTTTTTCGACGATTATTCCTAGGAACGACAAATTCCTTAAATAAGTATAAATCTTGGAGAAACTTAAATTTTTTATGTGATCTTAAGATAATTTTTAAATATATAAGACAATACGGTGCACGAAAATGCATCATAAGATTCATAACTATTTGATGCACTTTTTTAGATGTGAAATGCGATGCACCTTGATGTCCCTAACTTTTTTACACATTTTCTGGTATATAAGCAGAATGCAATAGATATATGTTATATTTTTTTACTAGTATAGCAAGCACGCGCGATGCACCTGCCATGCACCTGCCATTCCGTTTCCACTTCCCAGACAAATCAAAATTTTCATTCAATAATTTTCCAATTACAATACCTATTTATGTAAAACTTTCATATACTACAGCAAGTAAAACAATAATATCAACAACAAACATAATTCTATCGTACTCTATCATTCTAAGGCAACAACAGGGGAACAAAGACTTCCTTACCGGCCATTGCCACAAAGAGGTATAGTTTGGATCAAAAAACATACGAAAAGAACTTTTATAACTTGTGCTTTGTGTGCCAATTCTTATGATTCAAAAATGATAATAGTGGAGAATTTTTTGGCCTGCCAACCTCGTGAATCACCTTAATAATATCTTGCCACAACAATTTCTAAAGCATTAGACCCTGTTTCGTATGCACATAGACGATGAATTTATTAGGTGACTTGGGAGCATTTTATAAAGACATGATGTTTTCAGTTAGACATGGCCAGAAAGCAAGACTGAAGCGCGGTTTTGAACACCTTTGTTATCACTGATAACTACCTGACGTCTACTGCATGCATTAACCACCATGCCGGCCTAACCTAGATCGCAAATCTTATCTGTGAAATCTTATTTAATAATGAATTAAATTAAAACTACTTTTTGGACAACAATTTGAGATGTAAAAGTAGATACCACATCAAGAACTCTTTTTGGGTCAACTAAAAGCCTTTACCGTAGTATAAAACTACTGGATCCATTATCCTGAAATTCACTTATACTTAGAGTCCAAAAAAAATGGAACACATACTCAAAATAACATGATAAGCTGCAATTAGTAAGGCATAATTGAAGCAGCAGCTAGTCACCTGTTTCCTTCCATCCATCCTGGAAAAGGTTCCTTGTAAGTACTTCCAATGACACTCGGACGTATTATGGCTACAGGTATATCCCCTCTCATACTGTTGATCATCATTTCTCTCATGGCCTTCGTGAGCACATATGTGTCCTGCCAATCGCCCTGTTAAAATGACAAACCAACTTCCGGTTAAGAATGAGCATTATTAAAGAAAGTTAAAACCTCTAAGTGTAATATGAACTCAAACTTGTATTTTCTTGAGATGATGGAAAGGAGATTTTGTAAGCAGAGAAGAAAAAAACAACAACCTGTATTACCTTTCTAAACCCAATTCAAAATTTCTTGGAAAGTCTCTTTTGAATGCAAAGCCAACTTCATTTCAGCTTCAATATCTAGCAAGGGTGGAGCTCTTGCATGGGTATTAGATGTGAGTTGTTCCCTTGCTAGCCTATCCCCGATGGAAAATGGTTCTGCCAAGATTCTACCTTGTCTTTGTCCGTTAAAATAGGTTGTCAATGAAATGAAGAATACATCTATATTAGTAAATTATATTTCAAACTCTAAAATATGAAATGAAGAATACATCTATATTAGTAAATTATATTTCAAACTCTAAAATTCACGAATTATGAATCTAAATCGTATATTAAGTTTGTTTTGATTGGTAACTTGTATTCTTACCAGTTGATACTTGCAAGAACAGTTGAAGTTTCTTGCACCTTTTTGCGAAGTCATAAGTCGAAAAGTCCTCTAAGTGTTCATATTCATAGCAACATCGTACCTGCAATCATGAAACTACCTGTGTGAGAGAATACAATGCATGTGTCGGTGTATGTGGCTTGCCTAAGCTTTCTGATACTCGGTCCTTTTCTTGAGATGTATTGCTCATGTTCCTAACATTTGGAAAACCATAATAAGTTCTGCATTTGAAACATCCGCCACCATCACCACAGCTGACCACCAACAACAAACACACTAACGTGCAAAAACAGACATACACATTAATTCAAAGCATATGAATTCTGAAAAAACCTGAAAAATTTACAGACCCAGAAACAATCTTTCACCAATTTCCGTCAAGATTCAGTTCAAGTAAATTAAAGATAGCAAATTAAAGATGATCAACGCAATCCTTGCCTGACATTCACAGTTCCCAGTTCTAGATTTAGTTTCCTATGAACATAAGTGCATCAGCCTGTGTAAATGGACAACCTAATCGTGCGATTCAACTCTGGATTTTAATCTCAAACCTCAATTCAAAATCCCTGAGATTTCAATTTTTTCAGAAAAATCGATTTGGGGATTTTGCAATTGAGTTACAAATGAAATCGAGTAATTGTCCTTCAACAGACAACCCAATAATCTGATTCAACTCTGGATTTCAATTGAAATCTCAAACTTCAATTCAAAATCCCCAAGTTTTCAATTTTTTGAGACAAATCGATTTGGGGATTTTGCAATTAGTTTGAGCTAAAATCAAGTAATTGTTCTCTAACCTAGCTTGGGAATCAAGTGATATTGTAAACTATATGGTTCAATGAAATTACGATCAATTGAGAGCGAAATTCAGAATCAGCAGATCGAGTTCTTCTTGTTTTCTTCGACGGATTTTTGGAGAAAAGACACAACAAATAACCAAATACCCTTTGGTTGGTAAGAAATGACGAAAAACTAAAGAAGAGGAGGAAAAATATGGAGGGGTAACGTGGTCATTTAACTGTGAACAGTAGAAAAACACCTCTTTTCTTTCCCAGTTTAATTGGGGCCATTGGAATTAATCGGGGGCCATACACTAGAGGACAAAAAAGGTCACCAGAACCTAATTTGGGTCACCCCTTATAAAAATATTTTTTAATGGCTAAAATGCCCCTAAATGATTGCTGTTAAAATTTAATTAATTAGTGATAATCTTAATTAATTAGAGTTTAAACTTTTTTTTCCAGATTTTTTTTCTGCAATTTTTAGACTAACTTTTTTTTTCTGCCCAGATAGTATGAAAAATCGTCAAGGTATTAAAAATTTTCATTGACGATCCTCAACAGTTGTTAATGTTTAGACTGTTTATGTGACGACTCTAAACTGTCGAAGATTCATTAATGACGGAAATGTACGACAGTTTTGGGTCGTCATAAAAATGATCAATTCCGTGACGACTCTTTGGAAGGGTCGTTACTGTTTTGGTTACGCATTTGACGACTTAAATAGTCGTTAATGTTTTAGAAATGTCGTTATAGACTGTCGTTGATCTCTAAAAAGAGTCGTTAGTGTATGACAGTTTAGAGTCGTTATTGTTTTGATCATGATGTATATGACGACCCTAAACTGTCGTTAATGTCGGTGAAGCGTCGTTAATGAAGGTCGTTACTTGAAAAAAAAAATATTAATCAAGGATAAAATAGTATATTCATCTTCCGATTTTTACACCCCTAAAAAATTTCGGGAGCAAACAAAATTCCATGACCGCTAATTGGAAGTTATGGCACCAATTAAACTAGATTTTCTTTATATTAGTAAGATTTGCCTTTAATCTTATTTTGCAAATTTCTTTCACAAATCGTTCCAAAACTACCTCATATAAAATCTGAATTAAATAAAGTAGTTACATGGCTTCATTGTATACTCACAAATTTGAATATGGAAAGATTAAGTTATTGGCTTATTGTTTATAAGAATCTTACACAAAATCTATAAGTCAGGGGTATAACAATTTTAGTTTCAGTATTTCATCCTCCTAATGAAAACACATGAATTATTCCATCATATCAGATCTCCTGCTCCAACAAAATACCCTAAAATAGTTCTGTAATTGGACATTAAGAAAGCATATGATAGTTTGGATTGAGGATTCGTTGAAGCTGCTCTGAGGAATTTAGGATTTCCGGCTAAGTTTATTGGATATATTATGACTTGCATAACAATTGCAACGTATGGGATCAAAATCAATTGCACAACGAAAGGAAATATCAAACCGACGAGAAGATTGCGCCAAGGCGATCCTCTTTCACCTTATATCTTCGTTTTATGTGCTGAGGTTTTATCCACCAATCTGGGAAAGCTGGAATCACAAGGCAAACTTGAAGGCTTGCGAATCTCGAAAAAAGGTCCACCAATTCTCTATCTAATGTACGCAGATGATTTGTTAATCACTTGCAGGGCCAAACCAGATACTTGAATAGCGCTTCAACAAATTTTGCACTCCTACGGTACATCTGCAGGCCAAGAAATCAATAACAGCAAGTCCTACATCATCCATCATCCAAATCTCTGGCCCAACACAATGCTTGAATTAGAAACTACCATCCAAATTAAAACTTCAACAGATCCAAACAAATACTTGGGAGTAACATTCAAGCAAGGAAGGAATTCAACACATATGCATGTAGAGTTAATGGAACGAATACAAAGGAAGGCACAGGGATGGATCACCAAATGTGTCAATCAAGTAGGCAGAATTATACTCATCAACACATCTCTCACACCAACAACTAACCATGTGATGCAAACTAAGCTACTACCAGCTCATGTGCATAAGAAAATGGAGAGAATTACACAGAGTTTTTTTTTTTGGGTCATGATATCCAAACAAGGAAAATACATCCAATTGGCTGGGATAAGGTGACAAAAACTAGGAAAGATGGAGTCCTGGGCATTCGAAGAGTCACAATGAGGCGCTACTTCTCAAGAGAGTGTGGCACATGTAACATAACCATCAATCAATTTGGAAGAAAATGTGTGAGGACAGATACTTACACAACCATCCAATGCTGTAGAAACAACAAAACAGTCCTAACCATCAAGCAGCAAGCCCATACTGGAAGAATTTATCTAACATAGCTTTTGTTTTGCAGGAAAAATGTTTCAAACAAATTGGAGATGGCCAAACAAAAAATATCTTTGCAAATTGGATTCATCAACAAACCACACCCATCATCACTTCTTTACCTCATCAAACAACCGTAGCATCTCTCATCCATCCAACCTCCAACTCATGGAACCACCGAATAATATTTGAGTCATTCGACATCATTACATCCTAGAACATCATCAACATTCACTTACCCAGACATCCAACTCAGGATAAATTCATTTGGCTGTATGACAAAAATGGAGAATACACTGCAAAATCGAGTTACAAAATCATCACCACTTCAATCAACCAAAACCTTCCAAACCAACCAACCACATCCATCAACCCGGTGGACTACAATCAAATTTGGAAACTTTATGCTCCACCGAAAATAAGATTTTTATCATGGAAAGTTTCTCTAGGAGGATTTCCAACCTTTGACAAACTCCATCACATCAAACTCACACCCACAAACCTATGCCCGATTTGTAACAATCATTGAGAAACCGAACAACACTTTCTTTTCGAATGTACCCAAGCTACTCAGGTGTGAAACCTTATCATTCATCACCTCCCTAGAAGTCCAAATAATTCATCAACAACAACACCCATTAAACCAAATAACATCAATCAAGTACTCGATAGCAGATTATCAGTAACAACAAAAGGCACCTTCGGCTATACACTTTGGCATCTCTGGATCGCAAGGAATTCACAAGTCTATCAAAGGAAGAAACTCTCCATTGAAAAAATAAAAGATATAGTTCTCACAATGGTTGCAGAGTATGACTGGGAACAACAACATATAATTCCATATAGCCCCAATCAACAACCTCAGAAGATAAAGAAGACTAGATACAGAGACTCAACAATCATGGTAGGATGGAAGGCTCCAGAAGCACAATGGATAAAAATCAACCTATACGGAGCAGCTAAAGGTCATCCAGGACCAGCAGGAGCAGGGTGCGTATGCAGAACACATACAAGTTAAGTAGTTATAGCATTAGCAACAGCTCTAGGAAACACAACAACTTAATGGCAGAGACATGGGGTTTACTACTAGAAACAAGGATAGCCAGGAAACAAATGTCGCACAAAATTTGGTTCGAAGCAGACTCGTTGTCTCTAGTGCAAATGATAAACATTGACA
This sequence comes from Papaver somniferum, assembly GCF_003573695.1. Lineage (NCBI taxonomy): Eukaryota > Viridiplantae > Streptophyta > Magnoliopsida > Ranunculales > Papaveraceae > Papaver > Papaver somniferum. The sequence continues at coordinate 211,371,532 of NC_039358.1, forward strand.
GAGGTGGTACACCTTGGTACTTAACAGGACTGCTACAAGAAATTAATAAACTGATGACAGAGATGCCACATGTAAAATTCACACATGACTATCGAGAAGCTAATCAGGTGGCGGACAGGCTAACAAATGAGGCGATCGAACATCAACAACAACATCCTACTACATCGGCAACAAGAATTTGGGACAACAATTGTCCATTTTTTATTTCCAATATTGTAAACGATGATAGAAACGGGGTGAAAACTGCCCGCACTATACGTACTTTAATACTTTAAATTTCAATCTAAAAAGGTCCCCCTTTAAATAGGGGGTTCCCAGTTCAAAAAAACAAAGAAAAAGAAAAACTTTATCATCATACACAGGGTTGGAGTTGCCAAGCCCAATCGTAATTATTTAGGAAAGATTTTTTGGGGACCATGGTTTTTTTTTGGGGGACCATGGTTTTATTTTGGAAAGGCATTAGAAGTAATTTTAGGTCACCCCATATCTAGTTATTTATTTAATACCTAATCTACACTCTTAATTAATTTTAGGTTATGATTAGTGAATGATTTAGTTAAAAACAATTAGTGAGATTAAATAAAAAGATGAGTTTATTATTAGTTGAGTAGAATTATTGAGAGAGTAGAGTTAGAGAAGATGAAGGAGAAAAACATGGAAAATAAATTCTTTTTCCAATTCACTAAGTTTGAGTATTCAAATGATGAAAACTCATCTGATTCTTCATCTCCATCCTCTCCTAGAATATTTGTTAATCTTCAAAATGATCCGGATTTGAACAGGATTTTGAACAGTTCGGTTACTTTATATGAAGAACAAGTAACCGAACTCATCTGAAGCTGTAGTTCGGTTTCCCCGTGAGATGAAAAAGTAACCGAACTCATCTGAAAGTGTAGTTCGGTTACTTGTTACAAACACGCAGGTTACCGAACTCTCAAATAATAGAATTTCTAGGAGTTACGGCATTATGTTCGGTTGGTTCTCAACTAACCAAACTTTGGTGTACAAAGTTCGGTTGGTTCGCAAACTGCATGCAATTTTGATCTAACCGAACTTTACGTAATATAAGAGTATATAAGTTTACAAAGTTCGGTTCTTTCGCAAACTTCAACCTAACAGCTAACCAACCGAACTCTGAGTTCGGTTTCTGCGACAAAATTGTGAAGTTACCGAACTTAACAAACAAAAAAAATGTGAAGTTCCAGCGTCTATTGGCTAAGTTCGGTTACTTTGTAGTTTTAAAAGTTTTTGCGAACAAACCGAACTCTATTGGCTAAGTTCGGTTATTTTGGTACTCAACATAGTGGCCACAATAACACAGTTCGGTTAGATCGGATTTGTTTTTTTTTCAGTTCTAAGGGTGGAGTTCGGTTACTTTGTAGTTTTAAATTTTTTTGCAAAACAACCGAACAGAGAGTTCGGTGACTTAGTTTTAAATCCAATAGAACCGAACTGTTCATCGTGTTCTTCATTTTCAAGAAGTTCGGTTAGTAAAATAGGATTTTTTGGAAAAATCGGCCTAACCGAACATGGCTCTGTAACTCCTACTAAAACCCTATTTTGATGATTTTTATTCGATTGAATCAATCAAAATCAAATTAAAGTGAAGGGTTTGTTGGAAAATACCTCCAGATTGGTCCCATGGCAGAATCAGGTTGCGGCTGACGTCTTTTATACTCGATAAAATTATTATGTAACCTAACTTAATTGTGATTGCATTGATGTTGTTATATTTCTTAAATAGGCGGTGGCGGTGGTGGTGGGAGGAGGTGGTGGTGGTAATCGGTGGTTGGTGGTGGTGATAATCGGAGGTGGTGGTGGTAATCGGCGGTGGTGGGCGGTGGTGGTGGTAATCGGTGGTTGGTGGTGGTGATAATCGGAGGTGGTGGTGGTGGTAATCGGCGGTGGTGGGCGGAGGTGGTGGTTATTAGGTTGGTTTTAAATTAAATTAGGTTAAGGATAGGTTAGTCATTTCAACGTTTTAGGACATCCCTTATCACTATAGAGAAGGTGGCCTAATAAAACCATGGTCCCCTCAAAAAAACCATGGTCCCTAAAAAATCATTCTTATTTTGGATTCTTTGGGTATTAGTAGACTTCCAAGCCCATTTGCACCCCGTAGCGAATAACATATTTTCCATATAAAATTATAAACCTATAATCCACGCTAAAACTAGCACCCGTTAAAAGTGATACTTCCACCATAACATATTTTCCATATAAGATTCAAGGTCCCCGCCCCATATCCGGACCGTTGCTTCCATATTATAAGGGTTTCGACTTTTATGCAAGAATTTGTGTCGAATTTTATACTTCTACCACTTAGTCGAGCTTTCTTACATTTATTATATTCTTGATCGTTCTTGTATATTCATCACTTTCGTTTATTTGTTGTGATCAGACATATTCTTTGATCGTTCTTGTATCGAAAGGACAAAGTAGAAAAACTAAGAAATCATTTAAAGATTCTTTTTTCACCTTAAGATGAATTTCTGAATTTAAAATTTTAGAATGCATTATTCTTATGTTATTATTTTTGTTTGCTTCATATTTAAGTTTTGATAATTTATGTATTAACTCCGTGTTACGGGTAACCCATGTAAAACCCGCCCCAAACGGGTATTCCCCATACCCGCCCCGCCCCAATTAATGTGGGTAACGGGGCGGATATGGATATTTTTTTCACAAACGGGGCTGTGACTGGGATCGGCAATACCCGCCCCACCCCAATTTATGTGGGTAATGGGGCGGGTATGGGTATTTTTTTCACGAACGGGGCAGCGATTGGGATTGACAATACCCGTCCCATGACCATCCCTAGCTAAAATGTAAATGAAAAAGTGATAGTAATATTATTATTTTTTGCAGAAATAAAGGTTGGCTTCAAATTTTGTGGTAAGAATAGTGGATTTGCCCCAATGGCCTATGCTTTTTAAAAAACGAGCTCTAAATCAGTATATGGGTCGATGGTACTATTATTTTTGTTTGTTTTCGAAATGTATAATCCAAATTCGTTCCTGTTAGATGAAAAAAGCATCCAGAGCCAAGCAAAGCAAAACAAAACACTAGATTTACGGGTATTGTTTCTTTTAAGCCTTTGAATAAACTAGAAGGGATTTATGCAGTTACGTACTATCACTAAATCATCTTGTTATATATGCATCGCCGCGAATCAGGTATTAACATGCCAACAGTACCTCAACCGTGAAGAACAAATACCCTTTACCTTAATCATGTGCAAAAGATACCTTTTATGATCTCTCTCGGGATGCACCTCATGGAATGCAGCTAGTCCTTCTTCCAGAAATCCTTGGACTGGTAATGAATGCGCACGCAATGCCAAATGCATCTCACAATTTGTTCTTGGGTTTCACGAAAAATATTTTGGTGGACTCTTGGTTGAATGAACGTTCAGGAGTAAATTTATGAGCAGCCACTAAATTGTTGGCAATGCCAACTTGGCATCGGGCTGGTCCAGCTGTCCTTCAAGGCTGAATAGAAGGGACAAAACTGTAATAATACGGAAACGAAAAGGGATTCAAATTATGGCCATAAACCGTTAACAGTATCACTTTCCATAAACTATATGAAGTAGAAGAGAAGTACTTCTAATACGAGGAAAACTCTTTTCAGCATCTGGTTGCATGCAGTTAGTATCTTCGAATTCCAATCAAACTCCGTCAAAAACTTGGGCACAAAGAAAGAGCTCGGAAACGAAGTACTTTTATAACTAATTTTGGGCTATACATATAAGGAATCTTATTGGTGGGCTTAAGGTATAAAATATAAATTAATTAGGCTAGAAAAAAAGGTTCCTTGTTCAACAATCTATCGTTCACTCTCTAGTCTTCAGAAAACTCAATCTTCTCTCTTTCAAACCCTAGAAAAAAGAACTGTCAATTCAATTTACTTTCTCTGTTTTCTCTTTTATCTGCCATTACGTACTTCTATTACTCCTCTGATCTAGTAAAGGATTGGATTTCATGATGGGGAGATTTGATAATCTACCTGAAGAGATCATGTTAGAGATGTTGACTAGGTTACCAACTGAATCTGTCCTGCACTGCAAATTGGTTTGCAAATCTTGGAAGGATATTGTTCGTCTTCCATTGTTCTGTCAGTTGCATTTAACTCATCTTAATTCTGCTGATAAGGGTTTTATTATCCGGACTTGTAGTCCAGATTTATTTTATTATGCTGAGTATGATGAAAATTGTCACGAGAAACCCTTTAGTAGAGAAAAAGAGATGTGTTTATATACTCCAGTTGGATTTAAAAATTGTTCTTTTATTGGTTCATGCAATGGCTTAATGTGCTTCAATACATGGATTAACGACCATCGTGGACCTTTTATCTGTAATCCAATCACCGGAGAATATGTTATCCTTCCAGATTCTCAAGGAAAGCACTTATGGAGTGGGTTTGGTTGTAGTTCTTCCACCAATGAGTACAAGGTTGTTAGGATACACGAGTCTTGGAAAAATATATTGCTCAAGCATATTCTCACAATAATACTCTAGTTTCATTAAAAGTGTTAGGAGAGAAGTATACAAATACAATGGGATTTAGTGAAAGAGCCGGTTCAAGTAATGAAACAGGAAACACTGATAAACTGAAGAAGTCGCAAAACAAAGTACAAAAAAGAAGATCCGGATGATCATTTCAAAACTGATGTGGCAGAGAGAGGTAAGTATTTTCTATTTACCAAAAATAAAAAAGAAAAGAAAAAAAACGAGTTAATTCTTTAATTCTTACTGCCTTTGGATGTACCGACGGTTCAGATGGAAAACAAAACTAAAAGTAAGTCAAACGTTTCCTATTCAGTTTCTTATTCTTCTTCCTAAACCAAATCTAGGGTTTCTTCGTCTTCCTAAAAGAAAGGGTGTTCCTTTATATACCCCTAAAAACGCTAACGGTACCCTCTACAGTTAGTTATGGCAGTTATAAGTTAGTTAACATAAAGATTTTCTAATTTTTTTAAATTTTGTTTAACCGTACCCCTCTTTACATAATAGCCATATATAGCAGAATATATAGTATCGACAAAAATGAATGAATCCCCGTATATGCGAACAAATAAAATCTTTCTTCCAGAATAATTATAAGATTTAATTTTATTAGATCATTAGATGATATATACTATATGTCATGGAAGAACATACAGAAACCCCAGATAACTCCACTATGGAATCGTTAGAATCCCGTTTGGAATGTTTGGGGATCGAACCATATCGTCATGAGGTATGATTTAATTACTTTTTCTAAGATAATAGTGTTTTGAAATCATCTTTTAAGTTGTGCAACTGAAGTCATTTCTTCCCTTCAAAAATGATGTTCTAGACCCAATGGAAACTAAGATCTTAGTTACTCTGTATATGCATTTAACATATAGGCATAATTTTCTACAGGGATCGTCGTCGTATATCGAAAACCATTATGAATCTACTGGTCTAGTGGAGACTGATCTTGAAAAGCCTCAACCAATATCTCCTCTAGCACAAGAGTCTTGTGATTTGATGGATGAATTCTCTACTGATGAGGTACGGTTTCAATTATCTAATGGATTTTAGATTACCATTAAAGATAATTCTTTGCAAATAAATAACTATATATACTACTGCAGGTATTTGCGAGTCGTGAAGAGGTTATTAAATGGTGTCACGACAAGGAAACAGAGACAAAAACAGTAGTTATTATTAGGAAGTCCAAGAAAAAATCAAAAATACAGGGCTCTTTCATTGTAATGGCGTGTGAAAGATTTGGGGAGTATAAAAGTGTTAACAGAAGTGTTGAAAAAAGTGCGGTAACACGACGTCTGAGGAGAAAACCGAGGACGACTGGAACAAAAAATATGTAAATGTCCTTTTCGGCTAAGAGCTACATGTTTTGATGGAACGAATTGGCGATTACGGGTTTTAAATGGCGAACACAATCATCTGCCTTATGAAACACTAACCAGCCATTCTTTTTCAGGTAGGTTAAATCCTGCTGAAAAAGATTTGTGCATTTCTTTTTCCGTTGGTGGAGTGAAGCCCGCTTTAATTCTATCTACGCTAAAGAGACAAAATAAGAAAAATGTTTCAACAGCACGAATAGTATACAATGCCAAGTCCAAATTCAGGACGAAAGTAATGGAAGGGCGAACAAAGATGCAAAAATTGTTGCAATTGTTAGACGAACATCATTATGTGACATCTAACCGGAGAGAAGACAGCTCGGGAAGAGTTTTGGAGTTGTTTTGGTCACATCTAGATGGTTCAAGGCTTGCACAATGTTTCCCCACGATTCTGTTACTAGATTGTACTTACAAAACGAATCGATGGGGTATGCCGTTGTTTCATGCTGTGGGTGTGACATCTACCACACAAAGCTTCACTATTGCGTATTGCTTTATGTCTTCGGAGAAGACGGAGAATTATATTTGGGCTCTAGAGCGGTTAAGGAAGTTGTACTCTCCTAATCATCTTCCATCGGTGGTTGTCACAGATGATGATATACGACTACAGAATGCTGTAAGTTTAATCTTCCTTAAAGCTACGCGACTTTTATGCACATTCCACATCTCCTGTAATGTGTCAAAACATTTTGACAAGGATATACCCAGTGAGGAAACAAAATATCTATAAAACATCAAAAAAGATTGGAAGAATGTCTGGAGGTCCGCAAACCATGCAATGTATGAGATTGATTTGACTTACTTTCTCAAGACTTGGAGCATGAAATATCCTACCACAGTAAGTTATTTGCGTAAACAATGGTTGGCTCGTAAAGAACAGTTCGTTCATGCATGGACAAATAATATTTTACACTTGGGTATTACCACAACAAATCGAGCTGAAAGCGAACATGCAGCATTAAAAAAAATTCTTCAATGCTCCACTGGTGATTTTCTCAAATGTTGGCAAGATATGGGCAACCAATGGATAACAAGCGTTATCAATATCCAAGCTTCATTAGAGAAAAGTAAAACCGTCGCGATACACGCATATAACCAAAGCCCGGTTACAAAGAGATTTGTGTATAAAGTGTCTCATGCTGGCTTGCAGTTGATTAGTGTGGAACTAACTAATATGGGTGAAAGTCGTTTTGGGGGAAATGCTTGTGTGTCATCCGGAAAACTCATGGGTTACCATGTGTTTGTGAAATCGTCAACAACCATAAGAATTGTAATCCTATTTCTATAGATTCTATACATGACCATTGGAAGCAACTTTCTATGGTTCCTGTACATGAAAAGGTGGCAGAAATTTTCGTCTGGGAAGATCAGAATGAAATATGAAGCTTGCACAGAGTTGCAAAAGCATTTTATGTTGGAAATGCTGATAGAGATTGCAGATCCGGGTAAAACAAATATGCAAGAACCTAAAGAAAAATTTGCAAGCAGGGGTCGTCCAACTATTGCACAAACAGAAGCACAAAAGAAGAGAGATGCATCTACAAAGAGGGATCTTTCTGATTGGGAAAGACCATCTACCGGAAAGGCTTCTGCAGCAGCATCAAAGAAAGTGCAGCCACGAAAGAAGGCAATGAAATCTCATGTAGTGGGTGATGAGTTCAATAGTATTGACTTGCCGGATCTGAATGCACCACCAGATTTGAACGAAGTAGCAGAAAATGGTGTTCTTCCCAGTAAAACAATGTCGAAAAGGAAGAAAGCACAATGTACAAACGAGCCTAAACAAAGAAGGAAGTATACGAAAAAGATCAAGACAAACAGTCCGGATATATCGTATGACGACGAGTACTTGCAACATATGGTTAGAGGAATAAATCTTTATAATCCAAAGATTCTGACTGATGTTGTGGAGAGGCTGGAAAATGTTGCACCTGATGGGCATTGTGGATTTCGAGCTTGTGCCGAAATGTTGGGGTTGAGTGCTGATGATGGATGGAAGACTGTCAAGATAGAAATGGAGCGAGAACTGACCATGTACCCAGACATGTACGTACCTATAATTGATGGAATGACGGAATACAACAGTATACTCCGCACTATCCAATATAAACAACCCATTGCAACCCGTAGGTACTGGATGGTTTTTGCCCGACATGGGATATATTTTTGCCTCTGCATTCAAATGTATTTTCTCATCGTATTCGAATATGGGATGCGCAACATGGTTACCGTTGAGGACCCAACCTCCAGAAGATTTCAAGGTTGTGACGATTTTCAATCTCGACAACGAACACTTCGTTAAGGCAATATTGAAACCGGGTGCTTCCTTACCACATGTTCTCAACGGATGGAATTCTATATGCACCGAGGAGGCTCTATTGTGGACTCCACACATGGAAATGCTGCATCGAGGATGGGAAAATATCGAGCAAAAACAACCTGGGCAAGGTTTGCATGTTATAGAGGACATAGACCTCGACGAGAATTTGCAGGTTATAGAGGACATAGACCTCGATGAGCCTTTAATATTGTAAGTGAACTTATGTTATTTCTTACTTTTTGATGCTGCATTTGAAATTTGTGGGGCTTATATTTCTTTTAACAGTGACATGATTATATGTTTACTACTGTACATACACACTAAGTAATGAAAGAAGCGTGAAATCTTGGTGGAGCTTGGCCAGGTGTAGCTAAGACAGGAGATGAATTTGCTGATGGAGTTGCAGTTGGTCTTGTGCTTAAATTTTCAGAAAACTTGTTCTTTCATGTTCATTCATGTTGGCTTTGTTGGATTCCTTCTACTTTTCTTCCTTATTTTGGATTACACTAGGATTATTGGAGATTGTCGCTCTCATTTCTATTTATTATTCTCTTTGTTTGAAAGAAGTTAAACACTCCCTGACATCAGTTTGGAAAACTATATATACGTTTCTGTTCTTGGATTATTTTTGCTTCTGTTATTGGTTTTTTTTATATGAAAGAAAATAGAGAATGAAGAAGAAAGAAAGCTTGTTCTTTTGATATGTGTTTGTTGGCAGTGTGCCCAACACTTAAATTTTTAATCGGCCAATGAATAACGTGCACGCGAAGAAGAATCTGGTAATTGGGATGAATCACAACTTGTTCTGGTTTCCATCACAAGATAAACTTATTGTTGTTCAATGAGGACTTTACTAAAAAAAATCCCATCCATCATCACTATTAATCGATCAAAAACAAATAAATTTTATGATGAGTTTCACTGATGGACTTCGTATGGTTGATGAGATGAATCTCACGAGTCTTCACCAAAAACCCTAGCGACCCAGTGTGGAAGATAGAATATACTGTGTATATAATTGTGAATGAAAAGATATCAGTAGTTTATCGGGGGTACGCAAAAATTTTTTTTGATGGGGTAGATAGATTACCTCGGAGGGTAGGCAGATAAAGGGGTACTGTTAGTGTTTTTAGGGGTATATAAAGGAGTACCCAAAAGAAATCTAGGTGTTCTGCTATAAGAAACCGTTATCTTCGAATCTTCGAAAAGAAACAAGTTTTGTGATGGTAGTTCCATAGATCACTACCATTTTATCTCAAAGTTACGAACAAGGCAAACTTAAAAACCCAACTATTTAATTATTGTATAAGAGTTTTTGAATGCCAAAATCATCGTTTGATACAAATCGTATTTTATGGAGTGTCTACAGTTGTTGTTTCTCTTCTATTAGATTTGGTAAGCATTCTAATCAGGAATTTTAATAATTTTAAAACAATAGCTTATATAATTGATGCGTGTTCATGTTCACAGAAGTTTTTATATCGTAAACTTGTGTCACGTTTATAATACATCTAATCTGAGTTTAAGTGTAGATGATGCTGAAAAGGAAACAGTCGAGGTACTCGCGGCAGAGGAAATAGAGGTCGGGGGACTCGGTCGAGGCACTCATGGAAATGCCCGTCAAATGAGTAATAGTGCTTCTACTTTTTCTCCTCTTGGCATGTACATGCCTGTTCCTGCCGGAGCACAATATATCAACCCTCATTGTGTGAGTAGTTTGAATTCCCACTATTATACTCTTTTCTGTTGCTATATTTTCTATACTTTTAGTTTCCCCTCTAACAAATGTAGTTTTTGTATCATTCTAAAGCCAAATATGAGGACAACCGACAACATATACGTTCATTACGAGATTAGAGAACCAGATTCCTTCCTAGAACAATTAATGGTAAAAAAAAATTTGCGTCATCTGAAAGTTGTTAAGTATACTCTTATGAAAATTTAAATCTTAATAATGTCATTTGTTCTGTAGTAGCAGGCGCAGACCCCTGGAATAGCACCATGGCAGTACTATGGAGGAATTAATAATATTGGAGCAGCCTGTAATAGCACCATGCTAAACTATGGAGGAATTAATAATTTTTGAGCAGCATGTACATACCCCTGTAATAGCACCATGGAGTGCTATGGAGGAATCAATAATTTTGGAGCAGCATATAAGACCATCGCCTACATGATCGAGCTTTCATTCCAACTGCATCGCAGACACCTTCTAGTGAGGGGTTTATCCAAAGGCGGAGTTAGATTTTATGGGGGTGTGTATCTTGTTATATTTTCATTTGGTTTTAGGTTAATTATGTGTAGCTTCTTTATTAATATTATGTGTATGGCTATTTTGAATCATTATTCCTGCATCATCAAGTCTGGAAAATGCGATACTACATACTAAATCATGCTTTTATGAAGAAATTTAATTCATGTACGTGCAGCATAAGGCTGGAACATTGAATCTGTTATTTGCGGTAGGTTTGCATAGTCTGCAACACCAGTAAGTGGAGAGTAAGATAAAGACGTGCTTGTGCAATCGACATAATCCGTCTACTCAATATTATCTATTGTATTATACTAAAATTCATTTCATCAAAGAAAAAATATATTTACAGATCCATAAATTTACAGATTATGTGAGTAGCTTTAATGAGTTTGCAGGTTACACGTGCAAATTAACAACAAAACTAGCCAAACTGCCAATCCTTTCTTAGGTTACATTAGATTTACTGAGGTTTTGAGACAGCAGCAAAGACACCTCCAATAAGAAAATCGCCTTGCAAAACTGGCCAATCCTTTCTAAGCTGGTGCTTGTACAAATACGGTGAGGCACTTGGGTTTGCCAAAGATAGATGTCGGCTAACTTGACATGTGTGGAATGCCCTGTCGGTGTTTGCATAAGCATAACGCCTTTGGTACATAGCACCTAGTGAACTAACACCCTGCGAAAGGCTGGAACCAAGACGGAACTGGACGTCATGGAATTGAGGCTTTTCACCCTACATGTTTTCTGGAAGGAAAACAAAACTGGTCAGGTATACACAACACGCAATATCATTAACTGTAGCTATCCATAGATGAAATACTCCATCGAACAAAATGATTGTGTCCAACTAAGAAGAAGCTAATAAACAAGCATAAATAGCTTCGCTCTAAATAACGAATAAATATCAAGAACATTGAGCCATAACTAGGCACCAGGCAAATAAGAATTTGAGGATGATAAACTACCTAATTAATTAAGAACATGTGAGAAATATCAAACCAAAAAGATGATTTGATATCCAAAGTGAGAATCACAATGAATTTGACAGACTCCAAACAACTTGCAATGGGTTAAAATTAAAGCCACAAAATGTCATCAAGAGAAAAATTTTAATAAAACCTAGCAACATAACATGTTAAATAATCGAAAACTGTAGTAGTTATTTCATTTGTGCACAGATCAAAACCGAAAGAGATATAAAACCAAACCGGGACAAACTTCATCAGCTAAAAATAACATAAAACTTCGTAATTTTTATAGTTCGCCGAACTCATAAATGATCAGCAACACAGCTATGTCGCTTAAAGTAGATCATAATTATCAATTCTCTAAGCATCTAGGCGTAGATCTTGTAAATAAGTCCGTAACATATCAAAATACCAGAAATCTATGATTTAATCATGTTAAGCATAAAGATTAAACCACAGAAACGACAGATCTATAAGCAAAACTAAGAAAAATAAAACAATTGTAGATAAGGTAATCACTACTAAGAAATTATGTGAGATCTAAAATCTCTCAACTGAACCTAAACAGAAATGATACACTATTTGAATCTAATTAATAAAACTAGAAGTAAATCAATAGATGATTACTCGAAGAGATTGAAATGAAGATTAATGGGATTTAACGATTTTTACCTGAGATGTAGAATTAGGTTTTCAACATTGCTTCTCTTCTCTGGCTGCTCGAAAACAAGAATAACAGGAAATTAGAGACAAAGATAGTGGTGACTTTGGAAGTACCGATACAGAACTCATCTGAACCGTAGGGTATATCCAACGGAGATAGAATTAAAAAATTTTCTTTCATTTTCCTGGTGACGGAATAAATAAAAAGATTTTTACCTCTCTCCACCACATAACATCACGGGCAATCTGCTGTCAAGAGGCTGTTCAAGTATCAAAATCGCCTCAACCGTGAAGAACAAATACCCTTTACCTTAATCATGTGCAAAAGGTACCTTTTATGATCTCTCTCGGGATGCACCTCATGGAATGCAGCTAGTCCTTTTTCCAGAAATCCTTGGACTGGTAATGAATGCGCACGCAATGCCAAATGCATCTCACAATTTGTTCTTGGGTTTCACGAAAAATATTTTGGTGGACTCTTGGCTGAATGAACGTTCAGGAGTAAATTTATGAGCATCCACTAAATTGTTGGCAATGCCAACTTGGCATCGGGCTGGTCCAGCTGTCCTTCAAGGCTGAATAGAAGGGACAAAACTGTAATAATACGGAAACGAAAAGGGATTCAAATTATGGCCATAAACCGTTAACAGTAGCACTTTCCATAAACTATATGAAGTAGAAGAGAAGTACTTCTAATACGAGGAAAACTCTTTTCAGCATCTGGTTGCATGCAGTTAGTATCTTCGAATTCCAATCAAACTCCGTCAAAAACTTGGGCACAAAGAAAGAGCTCGGAAACGAAGTACTTTTATAACTAATTTTGGGCTATACATATAAGGAATCTTATTGGTGGGCTTAAGGTATAAAATATAAATTAATTAGGCTAGAAAAAAAGGTTCCTTGTTCAACAATCTATCGTTCACTCTCTAGTCTTCAAAAAACTCAATCTTCTCTCTTTCAAACCCTAAAAAAAAGAACTGTCAATTCAATTTACTTTCTCTGTTTTCTCTTTTATCTGCCATTACGTACTTCTATTACTCCTCTGATCTAGTAAAGGATTGGATTTCATGATGGGGAGATTTGACAATCTACCAGAAGAGATCATGTTAGAGATATTGACTAGGTTACCAACTGAATCTGTCCTGCACTACAAATTGGTTTGCAAATCTTGGAAGGATATTGTTCGTCTTCTATTGTTCTGTCAGTTGCACTTAACTCATCTTAATTCTGCTGATAAGGGTTTTATTATCCGGACTCGTAGTCCAGATTTATTTTATTATGCTGAGTATGATGAAAATTGTCACGAGAAACCCTTTAGTAGAGAAAAAGAGATGTGTTTATATACTCCAGTTGGATTTAAAAATTGTTCTTTTATTGGTTCATGCAATGGCTTAATGTGCTTCAATACATGGATTAACGACCATTGTGGACCTTTTATCTGTAATCCAATCACCGGAGAATATGTTATCCTTCCAGATTCTCAAGGAAAGCACTTATGGAGTGGGTTTGGTTGTAGTTCTTCCACCAATGAGTACAAGGTTGTTAGGATACACGAGTCTTGGAAAAATATATTGCTCAAGCATATTCTCACAAGAATACTCTAGTTTCATTAAAAGTGTTAGGAGAGAAGTATACAAATACAATGGGATTTAGTGAAAGAGCCGGTTCAAGTGATGAAACAGGAAACACTCATAAACTGAAGAAGTTGCAAAACAAAGTACAAAAAAGAAGATCCGGATGATCATTTCAAAACTGAGATCTCTAGGTAAGTGTAATGATAATTACCCTCATTAAAATTTTCATCATTTTGATTACAAGGGATCTTTTCAGAATCTAATTACTTAACAATATGTGCTGATATTATATCATTTTCTATTATATTAAAAAAATAAAATAATAAAAAAATAAAATATTACTCTTGTAGTGTTTTGTTGCTATAATTTTCGTGCATTTTGTGATGTAGTCTTAGTTAAGATTGTAGTGCTAACTTTATTGGACTTATGGGAAAAGAGAGCTTTTCCTGTAGTCCCAGTCTTCTAACTTTATTATATATTCTATTCTTATTCTCAGCTGATAGCCTTATTACTGTTGTCATTTCGAGATTTAGTGCGTGATTTTGAGTTGCCGAATTAGGAATACGACAGGAGTGTTAACTATCAATAAATGTAACAAAAACTGTTGGCTCTAGCAGGCAGAATCTTGTTACTGTGTGCAAAGGGAACGATGCTGTTCTAAAAGAGTTGAAGACCGTAAGAGTCTGGCTAGAAGCTACTCGAAAAGATCCTTTTTTCCTTTCAGATACAACTGCCAGACATGGAAATCAAACTGCCAAGTGATATATTGGTGTCTAAGTGGCCTTCAATTTTTTTACTTGGCATTACAATCTTGCATCTCCTTTAAATTTTTAACCTAGCCTCCTCTAATTTTGTACACATGAAATTGAAAACTGGTTAATAAACCAAATGGTAAATTGGATGTGTACTGACTAACTAAATATGTATGGAGTCTCCAATTTACTAGTCACACTTCAGGTTGTTTTAGTAGGTGTTTATGGTGAAAACCAACCGTTGTTTAGCTCATGGAATTGACAATGTTATGCGTAAAATTTTATGACCGAAATTAAAGTTAGATTACCCTTTTTGTGTTTGGATTGTTATATCTCTTAATTTTGTTAATAGAAAAACGAAATCTAATGTCATGGCCTCATGGGTGCATCTTTCGGGGTCTGACGAAATCTATGTTGCAAATTTTTCCTGGTTATAGAAAGGTGCATCTCTTGGGGTCTGTTGTAACTTGTAATTATGTTTCATTAGCACTTGTTGTGTGTTTTAGTTTTCTGAAGCCATTAAGTTTGTAATAGAATTTTATTTTGACAAAGGTAAAGCTGAGACAGCCCAGCCCGCCAACACCATCTGCAATTACTAGACCTCCTCCTCTCTAGATATCCTGTTTATTTGAGCTTTCTGATTGCTTTGATATATCTGTTGAGTACTGGATTTTCATGGAAAGTGACAAGTCTTCAAGTCCTCCTATTCAATTTGTTCACATTTACCAGTTCATGCTTCTAAAACCTTTGCATCTAGAATGCAAGAAACCATAGACAAATCAATTGTTGACTTTGAAGCTTACATCTGTAATCTTGCAACTCATCTAGTGCGGAAGTTTACCAGCACTGTGATCAAGATTACTACCTAATGGCGATGTTTCTTTATAAGTTCTCCTTGTATGAGGTTCTTTGATGCTTTCCTTGTGTGGTTCTGTTCAATATCAAGTAGAAATTTCAGAAATTGAGTCTTTTATTCAAATGCTTGGATTTAGTGTTTTGAGATTAGTCCTTCAAGTTCTGAGAGAATTAGTGTTCCAATTTTTAATACTACATCATCAGTGGTTCAGTTCTTGTTTGACAAGTGATGCAATTTTTCGCTGTTTCTGGGTTGAGATGTGTAAATAAGGAATATTTGTTAATTGCATTTCCAAGTGTTGTTATACTTCGGTAACTGCAGCATTTCCACATTTGCAAGTTTATTTCCTACAATCTGTGCGCAGAGTAGTGTGCATGTTATCTTTGTCCCAGCAGTTGATCTTGTAGTGCTTGGATGACAGTGTGTGACGCTCTGGCATTATAGTTTGTGAAAAATCATCACAGCACTGTTGGCGTTTGATATTTTGGCTTCACTGAAGCATCTTAATGGTCTACAATGGTGTTGAATACTTGAATGTGGATGCTGTGCGTGTCTTATAGAGTTCCATTTCTTGCCTTTCTCATTTGCACTTGTCATCCAGCTGAGACTGTTTCTCATGGGCAAATTTCTTTGGCAGTGGAAAGATTTTGTTGTCATCTCAAGTATAATAAAAGATTTTAACGTATGAACAAAATCTTGAGTTGAAAATGCAAGAGAAACTAAAATCTAGTCTAGTTGGCGGCTCTAAAACTAGCAATGTTGTGGCATCGGGCTGGTCTACCTTCTGAGAGGAAAGGCGCTTTAACGTCCGAAATAAAAGTGACAAAACAAGGGCTTCAAAATTTGGTTCATATAAACCGTTAGAAGCAGCTTTCCATGAACAATCTGAAGAAGTACTTCTAAAACGAGGAGGATTCCATTTAGCAGCTGTACTGGCTGCAGTAGTTATGTTCTTCGAATCAAACTCTGAACAACCAAAAACTTGGGCTCAAAGAAGGAAATAGCTCAAGTTTGGAAATCCTGTTTCTATGTGGACTCCAAATAGCAATACTTGAATTTTATAAATAAGGGTTTGTACAATGCAGTGTTCATTCTATTCTCTAGCTTAGCAATAGAAAAAACTCTCTGAAAAAAAAGTATGGAAGTTAATGGCGAGGGCAAGAAGATTGAATTGAGTCCCGTGAGCAGTAAATTGAGGTGGGATACAATACTTGCGTTTATAACGAGTTCAGATGCTGATGATGCTTTCTTCAAGAGAATAACAGCGGAAAAGGAAAAAAGAAGAGGAGAAAATAAAGATGAAGAATACGAAGATAAACAGATTCTTAAATTTAAGAAGATGGGTTTGAGTAATTCTCTTGAAGGCGTGCAGTGTTTTGTTGAAAGGGAGATGGAAAGAATAATGATGAAAGTTGAGGAAGAAGAAGGATTCATTCCCTTGAAGACGCATATTCCAAAAAGGAAAAGAACAATGCCCAGTGAGGAGGAAGAGAAGAAGCATACCACCACGGTTCCTGATTACATTCAAAAGACAACTACTACTACTACCATTCAATGTTTTCAAGGGAGTGGGAGTTCTTCTACATCAGCGAAGCATCAAGAAGAACACCGCATAATAAAAATCCGTAAACCTAAGATAGATCGTCTGTATCTACTGCATAAGCAGATAGCGAACAAGTTGAAAAAACCACGCCCGGTACCAGCACCAGCACCAGCAACATCACCAGAACGGAAGAAGAAAAACGTTCGCAGGGGGGTTCAGGCTGCAAAGTTGCCGCCAGTACCGCAACCGATTCCTGGTAACATAAAAGAAGCAATCGATGAAGGTTTTGGTACAAATATAACGTGGTTATCGGAGAAAGTTCTGTACCAGAGTGACATTAAAAAAGACCAGAACAGGCTGTTTCTGCCAACTGATTGTTATGCCTTGTTAAATAGCATCATGACAGACGATGAAAAGAGGGCATATGTTGTGACAAAGGAAAGTCACAAGGGATTGAAAACTAGAGTGATTGATTCAAAGCTAAATGTTAGGGATATGGATTTTAAGTGCTGGCCTAGTCTTCGACAAATCGTTTTTACAGGTAGCTGGAATAAACTGGTTGCCTGCTTGGCGTTAGTTCCTGGAGATACGGTGCAGATCTGGTGTTTCCGTGTACCTGCTGGTCCAGATATGAAACTATGCTTCGCCATAAACATTGTCAGACCACCACCAGCACCAGAACCAGATATGGATGAAATGTAATTTTTATATAGTATATAGTTATCTTCTTACTATCGTTTTCGTTGATCTGCTTTTTACTTATCCGCAATATTATTATACCGGAGATTGAAAATCTTTATTTGTACTTCTTATTTTTATTTTATCTGAAATTTGGCGGATTATAACTCCTTGTTGGCAATTACTTTTGTTAACTGGGACTTTCAGTTTTAACCCTGTATATTGAAAACAGACGACAAACAAATTACATTGAATACCATCAACCTTGCTTTTAACAAAAATCAACATTTGGTATGCACCCGTCAGCTTTCGGTTGGTCTGTCAGAAATTTGTGCATCTCATAAATTTCTTTAGACTGCAGATGCTTATATCCTCAACAACAAACTTGTGAATCTGGGTGTACTTAACTATTGGATTTTCCTATGCCGCTGTCCTACTAATCTTACTAAACGCCTGTATAAGAGATGCACTTGAAGTTTGTTCTGGACAGTGGATCTTCGCGCCTAGGGAGCCTTCCACAACATGTAAGCATATGAGCTTATTGCTTGGGGGCACGCTTTGGTTCATCTTTTTTTCTTTTCGTCACTCTCTGGTCTCCAAAAATCGAACCCCATTTCTTCTCCTTCAAACCCTAGAATAGAAAAATAAATTGTCAATTCAATTTACTCTCTGTCGTCTCTTCGATCTGCTACTACTTACCGTTACTCTTCTGATCTAATCAAGGATTCGATTTCGTTATGGGGAGATTTGACAATCTACCAAAAGAGATCATACTTGAGATATTGACTAGGTTACCCACTGAATCGGTATTGCGAACCTTGGAGAGATATTGTTCGTCTTCCATCCTTTGCTGAAATGCATTTAGCTCGTCGCGGATGATGATTCTGGTAAGTTCGGTTTTATTATCTTGAGTCGTGAACAAGTTTCCAAAATTTTATTATACTGAGTATGATTCAAATTGTCACGAGACACCAGCCTTTAGAGGAACGAGAATGGATTCAAACCCTCCAGTTAGACATTGTTATATTGTTGGTTCATGCAATGGCTTAATATGCTTCAATTCATGGCTTATAGACGAAAATGGTAAAGTACATGATGGACCTACTTATATCTGTAATCTAATCACTAGAGAATATATTATCCTTCCTGATTTTGGAAGAAAGTTCTTGTCGTGGACTGGGTTTGGTTGTAGTTCTCCTACCAATGAGTACAAGGTTGTTAGGATAGACGTGTCTAGGGAAGACCCAAATGTTCGAATTGTGCAGGTATACACTCTTGGCAGTGGATGGAGAACTGTGGGAAAGATGGACAACAAGAATATGAAACAGGTTGGGAAATGTACAGGTTGGCCATGTACTATATCAACTTTCAGTTTTCATTTAAGAAGATTAGATTGTTGTAGTTGTTCTGTGGTCTGCATGAAAGTAGCCAGCATGGAACTGCAAAAAAAAGAAGAAATTAGAAAATTCATAAACCTTCTGTCTAATAGATGTCTCCGAGCTAGAATTCTCTTGTAACAGTTTAGATGTGAAATAAAATTTTGGATGTACCACAAAGCTCTATGTGTCATTTTTTATCTGAACTGTCAAGTGTTCTCACCTCGTTGGCTGATGGATACATCATCATTAGAAGATGTCTGTGAATACCTGCTTGGTATGGTATATCCCTTGGTACTTCATTGTGGGTCTAGTAGCTAGTCTTCTGACGTTTGGCTCATTTGTTGATTTGCTAGCTGTTTGATCCAACTGCACGAAAATTTCATGTGTAATGTGATTGTTGGAGTGTCATTGTTTTTTCTCTTACTGTTTCATTGTTTTTCTGGGCGTTGATCATTGAGTGTGTTTGAGTTTTCCTCTTTTTTTCATAGCCTTACTTGTTTGTTGGTTGGTTATGCATATTTTCTCAAAGCTGATTTTATTTGGCATTGCAGCACCATTTTCTGAAACAGATGCTGCTTTAACTGAGAGATAAGCCAGAACATTCTACTCAGTATTGTATAATGCTCAAAACTGACGATCCAAGGAGGCAAAAAGCTGGATAGGAGGAGTGAAAAGAGAATTTGTGGTCACATGTAAGATGACCGGCGATACGTCATGGTATTAGTATTATCCTGACACCTTAATTGGAAAGCTTTATTTGTACTTTTTTTTTAACTGCAGTTTGGGGGGATTATAACTTCTTGTTTGGGAAAGTATTTCTGCTAAATGGGATTTCTTGTTTATTTAAATGAGGGTGACTCTCTAGCAGCAGACCAACAACCCATATCGTGCATGCCATGTTTGGCATTGTTCTGGCAGATGTGTTGCCACATCTTTTCCATCCCGTAGATGCATATATTGTTAATCGTGAAATGATGATGCTATGAATAGAGCATTGTTTTGCACAGAGATCTCATACTCCGAACTCTTTCTTTCTCTTCTTCCAAAAAAATTAAATTCTAATCAGACTCTGAGTAAGTTGATCCAAAATGGGAAAAAGCTCCATCAACATGACTTTCTTTGCTGCTCTTCTCATTCTTACCATTGTGATTTCTTCTGTTGGTAGGCATTTTTAGCTTAGCGTTGTTAGCTTTGGTAGTTTTGCCTTGCTTTCTTTATTTTTCACAGTTTGTTCTTTCTTTTCTGTACATCCTTTTGGTTGGTATTTCCTTGCCGTTAAAAACTAAATTTTCTTTTAGAGCATCTCCAATGATAGGTGTGAAGGTCTTAAAAAGACACGACACTTAGGATTTAACACTTTTTTAACCAAAAATTAATCTCCAATGCTAAGGTCAAGGTTAATGAAAATCATGACAAGAATGCCATCTGATAAGAAGGGGTAAAGGAGTAGGTCATATCTTCATGACCCTGGGTCTATTGACACATCACCAAAGATGTTTTTTCCCCATAATTATGAGACCTTTCCAAAATTGATTTCACGGTAGGAAGACTTTAGCATTGGAGATGAAACTTAAGGTAAAATGTAAAATTTTTATTTATTTTAGCCACATAGAAATCCCCCAATAAAAAAATATTAATAAGACCTCCACATAAAATGACTTCCACTCTTAGCATTGAAGATGCTCTTAATGACAACGTAAATATCAGTTGGTATAATTAAAAATTATTCGCACATTATTTCTCTAAGTAAGTGTAGTCCCATTTTCTATCCCAAAGTTCTCACTAATTTACATAAGAAGAAAACAGCAATAACATAATTTTTCGGCCGTCATTTTGCAAGATATAAATAATAGATTACCATTACTTTTCTTCTATATTGATTATGAAATTCGGCACTTGGATCTCCTCACACTCTCAAATTCACATTATCCTGAAAATGTCTCTTAAATATCAATTATGTTACCAATTGATTTTTGTTAAAGAAATACTAAGATCCAAAATTGTGAAATATTGTGAAAATAAAAGTGTCAACGAGTCACTTTTCATATTAAATTTTTAATTCTTACAACAATGTAAGATAAAATATTTGCAGACGTTAATGCTGGCTTTAGAAGAGATGGTATGGGCAAAGCCAGAGATGGTATGGGCAAACTGCGGGGTTCCTCTAGTTACCCTTCAGGACATCTTACTCATGGCGCGTCCATGCCTCAGGGTCAGGCTCTTCCGCTGCGAAGACATCTGTAATATCTTTCCTAAAGGTGTAATAATACATTGATAAAGACTAATGCTGCATTCTTTTACTTTCATTGTTTTTAGCACACTATACAGCGAATATTGTTTATATTTGCGCATGTTTATTTCTTTCTCTCCTTGTGTATTCCTTGTTTTTTTTTTATCAATATATACTTGTTCCACGTACGTAGAGTCGAGAAATTTTTTGATGGTGCGAATGCCGATGGGGCATGGGGACTAATAGAAATTCGATATTTGTCCCTTTTTTCTTTATCATTTTTAGCTGATTAACATTTTTACTTTGTACTGCCCTTCACCAAATGTAATCAAATCTTATTACCTAACCGTAATTAGTCTGGCATTTTTAGGGGCGACCCCGAAAGAATAAGGGGCGACACAAAAAAACAAAAAAGATCACCCAAACGTAAAATGTAGCCATCCCTTATCTCCCGTTTTTTAATGGCCAAACTACCCTTTACAATCGGTAGATAACTTCATAATCGGGAAGTTAATCCACAATCGGGAGTCAATTTAGTTTATATAACTTCCGAATATAAATTATCCCCAAAATAAAATCCTCTATCTTTTGAATTTTGATTATCCTATAATCCATAGTAAATTTTTTTATCTTGACTCCCGATTAAAGTAGACCTTTGGTTAAAATGCTACCATAATCGGTAGTGAATTTAGTTTATTTAATTACCGAATATAGAGTAGCCCCAAAATAAGATTTTGCAAAAATTCTCAATTTTTTGAATTTTGGTTGAACATATAATTGATAGTGAATGAAGTTATCCTGACCTCCGATTATACAGTAGATCTGTTTACCGAAATCCTATCATAATCGACAGTCAAGATAGTTCATATAACTAGCGAATATAGAGTAGCCCAAAATAAGATTTTGCAAAAATTCTCAATTTTTTGAATTTTTGTTGAGCCTATAATCGGTAGTAAATGAAGTTATCCTGACCTCTGATTATACAGTAGATCTCTTTACCGAAATCCTACCATAATCGGCAGTCAAGATAGTTTATATAACTACCGAATATAGAGTTGCCCCAAAATGTGATTTTGCAAAAATCCTCAATTTTTTGAATTTTGGTTGAGCCTATAATCGGTAGTAAATGAAGTTATCCTGACTTCCGATTATACAATGACTCTCTTTGCAAATATCCTACTATAACCGGTAGTCAAGGTAGTTCATATAACTACCGAATATAGAGTTTCCCCAATGTAATTTGCAAAAGTCCTCAATTTTTTGAATTTTGGTTGAGCCTATAATCGGTAATAAATAAAGTTATCCTGACTTCTGATTATACAATGACTCTCTTTGCAAATATCCTACCATAATCGGTATTCAAGGTAGTTCATATAACTACCGAATATAGAGTTGGCCCAAAATGTGATTTTGCCAAAATCATCTATTTTTTGAATTTTTGTTGAGCCTATAATCGGTAGTAGATGAGGTAAAATCCTGACTTCAGATTGTACATGGCTCTCTTTGCAAATATTCAACCATATTCGGTAGTCAAAATAGTTTATATAACTACCGAATACAGAGCAGCCCCAAAATGTGATTTTGCAAAAATCCTCAATTTTTTGAATTTTGGTTGAGCCTATAATCCGTAGTAAATGAATTTATCGTTAACTTCTGATTAATAGCAGCCCCAAATGCTTATTTAGCACAAATTTATATAATCGGTAATATCTTTGTGTTACTTAACTACCGATTTAATATTAACAATCATACACAAAACAACTTCTGATTACGGAAGGGAATTAACGTATTCTTCTATCTTTTGGACATCCCTTAACCTTGACTATGAGTTGGGAATAAAAAAATCGCCCCTAATTTTTTCGGGTCGCCCCTAAAAATGCCAGGTTAATTAGAGTTTAACCTAATAAAGGCTAAAATGTTCTTATTACGCCTTTGGAAAGTGCTATTTACCCAACTTAAAATTCCAGATATCACGATTATCAGCGGAGCTTTTTCTGATGAAAATTATTTATCAAAGATTACAAAGAAATAAAGCCCTAATTATTATTATTTTTAATCAGTTGATTTGTTTCCATGGCCATCAACAATCGTCAGATTTCCATTTCAAACTCTGTTGGCAGAAAAAGAATTTACGAACTCTACCATTATCAAGAATTGAGTTTCTTTGATAATAGTACAGAGAGGTAAGAACCTCTATTTATATTTACAGGGAGATACAATATCTAGGGAATCAATTATAATTAAGATGATTGACCCTTGATTGACTCTAACGTATATCAACGCTAATTATTTTAGTAAACAAAATATATGATATCAATTACACAACTTCAATCACTCTTGACAGAAGATATGCAGCTGTACATGACTTGTTACTATGTACATGCCAATACCCCCCCTCAAGTTGGAGCGGGTGCAGAAATTTGACAAACGCCCAACTTGCTTACTAACTTCGTGAACTGGTTTGCACCAAGAGGTTTCGTAAAGACATCAGCGGGTTGTGCAGCGGAAGCGATAAGGCGTGGACTGATTAGTTTCCTTTGGATTTTCTCACGAACAAAATGGCAGTCTATCTCAATGTGTTTGGTTCATTCGTGGAAGATAGGATTCTCTGCAATGTGAATGGCAGCTTGACTATCACAGTAAACAGAAATAGGGGAAGTAGAAGGAATGCGAAGATCATTGAATAAATAACGTAACCACTGCAATTCAGCGGTTAAAGTAGCCAAAGCACGATATTCTGCCTCAACAGAAGAACGAGATACGGTTGGATGTTTTTTTGATTTCCAAGAAATGGGACGATCACTCAGTAAAACAAAATAGCCAGTTGTAGATCGACGAGTGGTAGGACAACCAGCCTAGTCCGAATCAGTAAATCCTGTCAACTGTAAAGAACTACTGGAAGAAAGAAGAATGTCATGTACTAAAGTTACCTTAAGATATCAAAGACCTCGGATCGCAGCATCAAAATGTGCAGTTCGAGGAGAAAACATAAATTGACTTAAATAAGTAACCACATAATTAATATCGGGCCTGGTTACCGTAAGATAAAGTAAGCGACCAATAAGGCGCCTAAACTGTGATGGGTCTTTAAGTGGAGCACCATCCGTGGGTAATAACTTTATATGTTGTTCCATAGGAAATGTTGATGGCTTTGCCCCGGTTAGGCCAGAGTCACGCAAGATATCAAGAATATATTTGCGTTGACATAGAAAAATTCCATCAGAAGAATGGGAAACCTCTATTCCCAAAAAATATTGTAAGCGACCCAAGTATTTAACTGAAACAAAGTTTCTAAACGAGAAATTAGACGAGAAATAGCAGTAGAATCATTTCCGGTAATCATAATATCATCGACGTAGACTAAAACATATAGAGATAAAGATTTTCGATGAAGAGTAAACAATGAATAATCAGCAGTAGATTTCTGGAAACCCTCAGCAATAAGGGAGGATGAAAATTTCGCAAACCACTGGTGAGAGGCCTGTTTAAGACCGTAAATAAATTTTTTTAAACGACAAACTTGGTTAGGTTTACCAAATCTAGGTGGAGGACGCATGTAGATTTCTTTATCAAGATCACCTTGAAGAAATGAATTGTTAACATCAAGTTGGTGTAAATGACAACCTTTTATGGAAGCTAAAGAAAGCAAAACTCTAACAGTAACTAACTTTGCAACAGGAGAAAACGTATCATGATAGTCCACCCATTCAAGTTGGGTATAACCTTTTGCAACCAAATGAGCTTTGTATCGCTCAATACTACCATCAGATTTGTATTTAATTTTGTAAACCCATTTGCAACCAACAATAGACTTACCGGGAGGAAGAAAATCCATCTCTATCCAAGTGTCATTGTCCTTCAAGGCCCGAAATTGTTCAACCATAGCATTGCGCCATACTGGAATCTGCATAGCAGCCTTAAAAGAAGTTGGTTCTGTTGTGTTCAAAACTGTGGTCGAGAAAATTTTATGAGAAGGATTAAAATTATCAAACGACAAACAATTTGTAAGAGGATAAGGTTGAGATTGGGAACACTCAACAGAAGAACAAACATAATCTTTTAAGTAATAAGGTAAATTATGTGATCTTTCCGATCGACGTAAAACATGATTAGAAGAGTTAACAGGATCAGCTGTGTGATCAAAATCAAGTGTGGGTTCATGAACATTACTAGTTTGAGAATCAGGTGGAAGTTCATGGATGTGGACACTTTTTTGGGAAGGGGATGCTGATGCATGAGTGTTAACATTAATTGGGAAGTCCTGAAGTGGTGAATTGTGTTGGTCTGCTGTAGTATGTGAAATGGGAGAAGATGGTGTTGTAGACAAAATAGGTGCGGAAGCAGGTGAACGATTAATAGTGGAATCTGAAGGGTATATATTTTTATGTAAATGTGGTGGAAAATCAAAGAAAAAAATCATCATCTGTAGATGACGTAGTTGGAGATGGTTTTGAGAAACTAGTCTCATCAAAAGGAAAAATGTCTTCATAAAGGACAACGTCATGAGAAATAAACTTTCGACGTCTTTCAATATCATAAACAATATATCCTTTTTGACCAAAAGAATACCCAAGAAAAATGCAGGGTGTAGCCCGTTGATCAAATTTAGTTTTAATGTTGATATCACCCAAAAACACTTAAAGCAGAATAATTTGGTGGTGTACCAAACAATTTTTCACGTGGAGATATATGATTTGAAAGCTGTGTTGGCATTTTATTTATTAAGCAAGTTGCTGCCAATAAACATTCCCCCCAAAATTGAATAGGAAGGTTGGAATGAAAACGAAGAGCACGAGCTACTTCAAGTAAATGTCGATGCTTTCTTTCAACAACACCATTTTGTTGTGGAGTATAAACACAACTGCGTTGGTGAACAATTCCCATTTTAGAAAAATAAGCTTTAAGTTCCTTTGATAAGAACTCAGATCTATTGTCGGATCGAAATTTTTGAAGATCAGGAATTATAAATAAACCCGACCCGGTAGACACACGACGAACAAGTTTCTTATATTGAGCAATAACCTGGTTAAAAAAATAAAATAAATATTTTAAAGTTTCTGATTTTAATTTCATCAGAAAAACCCAAGTACAACGAGTGTAATCATCAACAATCGTCAAAAAATAACGATCACTATTCAAAAAAGGAACCGAAAAAGGTCCCCAAATATCACAATGAATTAATTGAAACGGAGATGTACTAAAAGTAATACTTTTATTTAATGGTAAGCGAGACTGTTTTTCCATAGGGCAGATTACACATTTGTGTTCCAAAGTAGAATGCATATATTAAAACGATTAACTAGAGAGCGAAAACGACCTAAACTAGGGTGCCCAAGGAGAAAATGCCATAGATCAAAAGGATTATTTTTCATAAAAGAAAGCACCGAAGAAGAGCGCAATTGATATAAGCCTGAAACCAAATCACCCTGACCAATAAGTTTCTTCGTCGATCGGTCCTGAAAATGACAAGAATTATGAGAAAAAGTAATTTCACAATTTGAAGAAGAACATAACCTACTCACTGAAATGAGGTTATATTTAAAGGATGGTAAATAATCAAACATCCCTTAAAATCAAAGTGGGGAAAAGATTAACAATACCAATATGAGAAATCAAAGCCCTTGTACCATTAGGTAATGAAACACCCATATTAGGCGGGGCAATTTTATAGGTTGAAAATATTTTTAGAGATGAACATGCATGGTGGGTAGCACCTCTATCAATAATCCATTTAGTATCGAAGGAACATAAAAACGTACCAGCGAGATTCATTTTAGGTTGTTCGTCTGCTGTAGCAGGGAATGTCGCAGCAAAAACAGCCAAGCGAGCCAAATGATCAGCGGATAATCCAGGGAAAAGCGGACCAGCAGTAGTTGGTAGAGGACTCATCCCTTGTGATGCATCATGATGTTGTGGTAGCACACCTTGAAGAACAACATAAGTGGTATCCAAAGTTGTGCCATCCTTGCGCTTATATTTTGGTGGATAACCATTCAATTTGTAACAACGGTCTCTAGTATGACCATCTTTATGACAGTAATCACAATAATAACTTCTCTTTTTGTTAGTTTTGGAAGAGCTATCACCTTCATGGCGAGAAACATCAAGGGTAGCCGATTCAACAATCGGAATGGTATTAGCCAAAGATTGTTGAACCTCTTCTTGTCGGACTAAATTATAAATTGTTAACAAGGGTGGAAACTCAATACGTTGCAAAATGTTAGAATGGAGACCAGCATACCTATCATGAAGGCCTTGTAAGAACTCCATGGCTCTATCTTGGTTAAAATGATCAATAGCATCCTTGGAATTAGCACAAATAAAAGTACTTACAGGTCTTATAACATCCATTTCATCCCAAATAGCACGAAGACGACCATAAAAAAACCATCACAGACGAACCATCCTGCTTAATAGAAGCAAGTTGTTGTTTCAATTGATATAGCTTTGGAGCACAAGACTCAACATGCCTGTTCTCGAGATCTTTCCAGAGAAGATAAGCAGTATGAGCATAAGAATCACTATCTTTAATGCTAGGAAGAATAGCAGCATGAATCCAACCGATGACAAGACCATCTGCCCGCATCCACTCTGCGAGTTTGGTCGGATCAGTTGGTTTGTAAATAGATCCATCAATAAAACCAATCTTGTTCTTCACACGCAAAGCTCTCATCATTCCTATCTTCCACGATGCAAAGTTATCACCGTTTAATGGAGGGCTACAAAGAACAGTATTGGGGTTGTCCGATGGATGGACAAAAAATGGATCACGATAAGAAGCAACATCCAAAGAAATTGAAGTTGACTTCCTAGTAGGGCTTGATGCATTAGGACTTTGTTCTCCTTCCATAATCAAAAGACGGAAGAGGAAAAGAAAATGATAAAAAAAAAGTTTCCCACAGGAATTTTATCAAACAACTTAAGATCAGATGTTCCTGCTCTGGACCATCAAGAATTGAGTTTCTTTGATAATAATACAGAGAGGTAAGAACCTCTATTATATTTACAGGGAGATACAATATCTAGGGAATCAATTATAATTAAGATGATTGACCCTTGATTGACTCTAACGTATATCAACGTTAACTATTTTAGTAAACAAAATATAAGATATCAATTACACAACTTCAATCACTCTTGACAGAAGATATGCAGCTGTACATGACTTGTTACTATGTACACGCCAATACATTATACATACATCAGTTGTCCATTGATCAAGTGCTAGCGTTAGCTATTAAGTTATCTCTCGATCAATTTCTACTTTGATCCGTAACTTCTCATTGATATCCTCAATAATAACTAATTAACCATGAAGCCATTGTTAGAAAATTGACACTAAAACAAGGTGAAGAAAAGAATATTGTCTCTGGGTTCAAGGGTCTAATAATAGATCCTTTTAAACAATTATTCGACCCTTCCCAATTAGATTGGCGAGTACAAATATGTCAATGAATATTGACGTCAGGATAATTGAACCCCCACAATAATGTTGGATTCAAAGCTTGTGCAACCTTGACCCAACCAAGAACACATAGATTCAGTTTCTGATGATACTTGTTAGAGAGAAAATGTGTCATACTTTTTTTAGGTGTCCTAAACACAAATGACTTTCTTTGCTGCTCTTCTCATTCTTATCATTGTCATTTCTTACGTTGGCAAGCATTTTCGGCTTTCGTAGTTTTGTTTTGCTTTTTTTATTTTTCACAGTTCTTCCTTTCTTCCTTTTCTGTACATCTTTTTTGGTTGGTATTTCCTTTGTGGGCCCTCCTTTTTTTCGATCAATGCTGTTAAAAACTAAATTTTCTTTTAATAACAACGTTAATATCTGTCGGCATAATTAAAAATTAGTCGCACATTATTTCGCTAAGTATGTGTATAGTAGTCCCATTATCTATCCCAAAGTTCTCACTAATTTGCATAAGATAAAAACAACAATAACATAATTTTTCGGAGATCATTTTGAAAAATAAAAATAATAGATTACCATTTTTTTTCTTGTGCATTTATTATGAAATTCGACACTTGAATCTCCTCACACTCTTAAATTCACATTATCCCGAAAGGAAAATGATTGGTGTACCGTGGAGAAAATCTCGCGGCTGCATCGTGTGAGAGAGGAAAAAAAGATGGACCCCACCTTTGGCCCCACCCCCTGCAAATCTCCTTCAGGGCTTCCCTAACAGCCCTTGAATTTCTTTGCGGTGGTACACTTTCCGTGTGTGTATCATTATTGATCCCGAAAATGTCTCTAAAATATCAGTTAGGTTACCAATTGATTTTTGTTAAAAAATATTAGAATCCAAAGTGCGAGATAGTGTGAACATAAAAATGTCAACGGATCTGTTTCATATTAAATTTTTAATTCTTACAATGATGTAAGATAAAAATTTTGCAGACGTTAATGCTGGCTTCAGAAGTGACGTGTTTAGCAAAGACAGCCGGTGTAGGCAAAGGCAAAGGTGCTGCTAGTTCCTCTTCGGGACATCTGAGTGATAACAAGTACCGTGTTGCGGTTTACATGCCTAAACCGCCGTCGATGCCGACGAGTAGTGTAATACACTGATAAAGACTAATGCTGCATTTTTTTGACTTTCATGGTTTTTGGCACACTATTAAGTGAATACTGTTTATATTTGCTATGTGCATTTTTTATTTCTTTCTTTCCTTATGTATTCCTTGTTTTTTTATCAATATATATTTATTCCGCATACGTAGAGTGAACATGTAGAAATTAGTGATTAAATATTAAAGAATCCTATTGTTGAGACCGCATGGAGACAGTTTAAAGCTGAAAAAAGATAAAAACGGGCCATAAAATACCTAGCATTTTTAGAGGCCATTCAAAAAGAATTAGGGATCATATTTTATTCCCATCTATTAAAGGGGTTAAGGATGTCTTAAATATAGAGAATTGTCTATATTATCCCTCACCTTTATACCAAATCTACACATATACTATTTGATTTTATATCCTCCTCTTCTTCTCTTTTCTACTCATTAAATTTTTTCCATCATTATAATTTTGATCGAAAACAAAGATCGTCGATCAAACAAATGTTATGATTAATTGCTTAAAATTAAAACCCAAAATCCATTAACCCTAAAGTTGAAACTTAGAACATCAAAAGGAAAAAATGAGTTAAACAAACAAAACGAATGGATGATAGTAGTTGTGACTCAAAATTAGGATTTGATTACTTGAAATCAAAATTTTGATCAGAAAATTTTCTTGGATTTACAGTAGCAGAAACATAATCGGTAGATAAAAATCTATTTTACCTACCGACTATGGTTGATGTTCTTGAATTTACAGTAGCAGAAACATAATCGGTAGATAATAGTATATTTTACCTACAGATTATGGTTGATGTTCTTCAAAAATGAAGAACATCAACCATAATCGGCAGGTAAATTGATCGTATCTACCGATTATTCGTGATTCAGAATTCAATATCTGTACTAAAAGTTACGTACAATCGGTAGATAATGAAAATGATTAATTACCGATTGTGAAAGTAGAAAATTTCGAAATTTTATTAAGTTTTGAAATTTTGAATTTGGGGCCGTGAACAAAATCGGTAGATAATAAGCATCACTTATTAACATAATTTATTATCGATTATGGTCGTACCAAAATTCGAAAACTGAGTATATTCAGAGGTTAAAGTAACACACTTTACAACCGATTATGGTTGTAGTTCGAAAATTTTAGGAATTTGGCAAAATCACATTTTGGGGCCAATATACATTCGGAAGTTTAATTTACTACCGATTATGGTAGTACTAAAATTCGAAAATTGAGTATATTCGTAAGTTAAAGTAACACATTTTACTACCGATTATGGTAGTACCACAGTTCAAAAAATTTATGATTTTGGCAAAATCACTTTTTGGGGCCAATATACATTCGGAAGTTAAATTTACTACCGATTATGGTAGCACTAGAATTCGAAAATTGAGTATATTCGGAGGTTAAAGTAACACATTTCACTACCGATTATGGTAGTACCAAAGTTCGAAAATTTTAGAATTTTGTCAAAATCTCATTTTGGGACCAATATACATTCGAAGTTAAATTTACTACCGATTATGGTAGTACCAAAATTCGAAAATTGAGTATATTCGGAGGTTAAGGTAACACACTTTACTACCGATTATGGTAGTACCGAAGTACAAAATTTTTAGAATTTTGACAAAATATTATTTGAGGGTCAATATACATTCGGAAGTCAAACTTACTACTGATTATGGTAATACAAAAATTCGAAAATTGAGTATATTCAGAGGTTGAGGTAACACACTTACTACCGATTGTAGTATTAACTACCGATTGTTGAAGGACAATTTTACCATTACAAAATACGCGAGATAAGGGCAAGCTTCAATTTAGATTTTGGTGACCCTATTTTGTCTTATTGTTGGCCCATAATTCCTTTTGGGTGGCCCCTAAAAACACGAGGATAAAATAGTAATCTTGTAAACCCCTCACCAAAATAATTTTGGTAATAGCTAGTGTGTCCGTATAAGCGGCTGCAAGCTAGTGAGTTCCAAATAGACACTTGATAATAGTGGCATAAAGGTAAGGAAAATTATTATCGGTGAGATAAACCAAGCGATTTGGATGGTTTTACGTCGATTGCAAAAATGTACTATGCGGCACCCAAACCTTCCGCAATCTGGTTTTCTCCTATTCTTATAGCCAACGAAAAAAATTATTAAGAAAGACTGATTTTTCGTACTTGACCTGTTTTAATAATTCATACTATCAACGGAACTATCATATTGATTATACTGGAATCTGTCATTTGTTAATTATTTTTTGTTTCGGTTGTATTTACTGGGTTAAGGTAAAGTAACTTATTTTCAATGAAGTCATTTTTAACCAATCAAAAAAAAAGTGTATATTAGAGTAAAAATGAAAATATGGCTGTTCCACTGACATGAGTTCACTCGCCAACAACAAATTTTTACCGAACAAAAAAAAATTTGGATTAAAAAATAAAAAATATATTATAAAGCGTATTTTACCGATCAAAACATTTTTGGATTAAAGTAAGAAGTAAAAAGTTATATACAAAGTGTAGAAGTAAAAACATAAAGTAAAAATTTTAAATAGATGGATGAAGTCAGTAAAAATTGTTTCTTCTTGTAGGGCTTACAACCCATGGATGTGCGGCCCAGAACATATGTCTTTTGGTTTTCCCATCTTCATGTATATATATGTATTACATCCATGTAACCTAAGAACTATTATCAATAGAAATCTTTCTCTTCCTTGCCTATTTACTTTTCCGTATGATTATACTACAAAATGTTATCGAGCACGAGCTCCAACCCTGCAAAAATGGATTTTGATTTTTTTTGGGTTGCTATCAAATACGTTGGAGTCATTGGAATTAATGGAATCGTCATCGTCTAATCAGATAAGTTGGATCCATTTTCTCCTATACATATATATATTTTTTTATATATGTATTTTGGCATATACATTGGGTATATTAAATCTACGATTATAATTGATTTAATCAGGATTAGGGATTATTTTGATTAATAATTTGTAATTGGGAATTATTTGTTTTGATTATTATTTTGTAATCAGGTACTAATCAAAATAATTAGAGTTATTATTCTAGTACTGCATAGCTAGGTTCTAATATCGTTTATTTATTGTTGGGATTTGTGCTTGCGGATTTAGTTTAGGTCGGTGGGAAATACTGGGACAAAACTTTGTCTGTTCGCGTGAAAGAGATGAAGAAACAGACGAACAGTTCACCCGACCCAGACCAATTCAGTCCAGCCAGCCAGGTCCGGTCCATCCAATCCGGCCCGATCCGGTCCAGCCAATTCGGTTCGGTCCACCAACCCGGTTTGGTCGAGCCAATTCGGTACGACCTGTTCGGGTCCATCCCATTCTGGCCCAACCCGGTTCACCCCCAATCCGGTCCTATTCCAGCTTGTGTCCTGTTCCGGCTTTGGTTTTGGGGCGTGCACGACTAAGTTTGTTCCGGTTTTGTGTATGTACGGTGGGAACCAAATTTTGAGGTATGTAACTGTAACGAGTTTTTTTTTGTATGCTAGGCTTATTTATTCGCTAGCCTTACTTATTTGTGTTCAGAATATGCCTAGTTTTATTTATTTTTGTCTTAGAATAAGTCAAAAGCATATAAACGGTCAATTTAGATTATTTTTATTGATCTGAATCATTAAGAATTTTGTTCTTAATGTTATTTGTTCTCTTGAATATGATATTGGCTATAGTTGAATGGTGTATTTTGTTTAATTGGTTGTACCAACTCAATTCCAATGTATTTTTCTGGGGTTTAGAAGTACATGTGCACCATTATTGTGTACTTGATATTTTCTTCCCAAATTTGAAATGTTCCGTGGGATGCAATCCACTGGCTCGACTATTAGGAGTCGGTATTTTCAAAAGATACATTGCAAATAAAATCACATGTATTCCAAATTTTGTGGAAGAACTCACAAAAGGTGAAATGAGTCAGAAAGTTTCCATTTCTCTACTTCATCCGTGGTACTAACGAACCAGTACATGTGTAGTGAGATTCTCTTGGCTTTTTGAGATAATAAATATTCTGAAATTAAGCTAAATGTAGAGAAATTGAAAATGGAAAGAGCCCCGAAGTAATGAGGGTTACCCGTACCGACTCATATAAAGCATGTGAAAAGGGACATATATATCATGAGACAAATTTCTTTCCCAGCACCAAAGTATAGGTATCAATTGAACATTGAACATGGGATCAACTAAGATGTAATTCTAGCTCCCATCATAATAAAAGAGTTAGAAATGCACCTGGGCACAGGTGTTGGTATATACAATGTAATGCGTATGTGTGCCATAGTAACAACCAATTTTCACATCAACTTTAATGGAAACAAGAACTTTGTCTGGCTAATTCCCTATCTTATCGAGCGCAAAACTGCTCATTTATTTTTGTCAAGATAGAAAAAATACGTCGCAAAATCTCTAAATGTATCAAGAGATAATAATACCTTGTTAAATTTCCAAGTAACCCGTGCAAAGGGATATCATGTGGAACATCAAAATGATGAGAATGTAACTGATTGCATCTTATATAGTCTCTAATATATTTGGAAGGAAATATATTTTAGAGAAACTAATGAGTCAATCTAGTGCAATGTAATTCACTATAATATTTGGATTATTGAATCCATGTTGACTCTGATGATGAAATGTTGGAAACTGACTCATACAGGCTTTGGATATAACCATAAAGAAACTTTGGTTGTGACATGATGATTGTTTTGAAAGAACTCATACAAATATCACTTTATTTGAGTGAACGAAAATGGGAAAAAGATTGATAGAACGCAAAGTGACGGCATATCTCTCAATAAGTGTTTTCCAAATTACTAGATACACAACCCCCTTCCCATTATGCTTTTAGGTAAGAAAGCATATCACTCATTTCTACAAAGTCTTCAATAAAACAGGATCGAAACCATCCTAAGATGCAAATGGTAAAATTTTCATATTACAAAGAAAACAAGGTGAAATTTAGAAAAATATTCATGCAGAATGCAGACCATTAAAGTGACTGATGGATCTGGTGAATGTTTTGACATTTTGGACTAGTTATAGTTCCCAAGAAATATGCGTTTGAAAACTCCTAGCACATATTACACAATGCGAAGTTCAAAGGCTAACCACCCTTGTTAATTCTAGAGAATTTACATCAAAAGGACTTGATGAATATTGCATATTTAATAGGATCAATATAGAGCATCTTATACCCAATGGTCTCGCAGAGGCTACCATCAAAGGTTACAGATGGTGTCTAAGGAATAGGTTATGCGTACCGACCTACCTTTTATTGCTTTGGGGATATGCAATATTACTAGCATCTTTACTTAATTCATTTTATAACCCAATATTAGTCAACCTTTTTTGCGTACCAGTTGGTAACTGAATTTAAGCCTGACATTTGTGTTATTACGCATTTTTGGTTGCACTATATATATGCCATTACGAGTCCACATCGTACTATGATGGGTCACGAAAATGATTACGTAACTTTGTTGGATATTTACTCTCAACAATTATCCTCATTTTAAAACCTTTGGCAGGAGGTCTCTTACTGCTAGATTTGCAGGTTATCACTTTAATGAGCAGTCTTCCCGTCTTTAGGGGGAGATAAGAAAAAATATTTTCTAAGGGAACAACATGAGTTTTCGTGGTGCATTCCCACTGTGTCTCATATTGATTATTGTACCCCACAAATGTAAATGTGAAGTGACAAAGAATAATCAATCTTAGAAATGTACACTGATTCGCTAAAGTGACAAGATCACACATACCAGCTGCAAATATTCCTGCAAGGTTAGAAATCCTCATTATGGGGTACACCATAGACTAAGGTGTTGCAACTACACTTGGTGGAAGTGTAGTTGAGGTCGTGGCTCCATAAAGGAAAATGGAGAGACCACCAGGTTCGATCAATGCTCACCTAGAAAGATAGTAGATGAGTAAGGCACAACCTAAATTGTATCATTAATGAAATCATCTCATTTGATTGTCTCTGACTATGTCCATGAATCAATAATGGAGGACGCTCCGAAGTTTAATGAATCTAGAGAACAATGGAATCCTGACGGACTATGAGAATGCACATGAGTCAATGGAAGGATCATGCGTGCACAGTGATGATATAATCCATAAATAGTTGCTCTACAAGTAGAGCACAATGAGATCGAACCATGCTTTATTTTGATTAATTTCAAATAAATAGCATATTTGGGCTACACAATCCAGGTAGAACTTAGTTCTTTGGAAAATATACGGGTATTTGGTGTGGTAGTGCTAACCAACCAAGTGTAAAGCCTATTGGACATACATAATTAATTTGTCATAAAACATAATAAGAATAAAGTAGTCTTAAAGTACAAAGACTTGCCATGTAACGCGAGGTTTATCACAAAGTCCTGGAATTATTCTCTTGTAATGAACGTTATAGAGTTATTCTACCTAGTTAGTTTGGTAATTTCAAAAGGACTTGAAATGCAGCATATGTATGTGGTTGTTACGTATCTTTGAAAGAATCAAGAGATAAAAGATATTTACAAAAGTACTTCATAGACTTTTGTTTCCCAAATCAAATGACTTTAAACCACAGAGTCGTTTACAGTTAGATAGAACGCTCACTTATAGATTCAAGCAATCAGACGGATGTGGTATACCCGTCTAAGTGGCTATTTGATTTGGAGGGGATAGCCAAGTAAGTTATTTTTCCTTGCGTATTCATAAGAAAGTTCCTGATTTGGAATTGTATCTATTTAGGTTGATGGTACAGACATGATGTGTACTCTTGATGTGATATGAGACAAGCTATTTAAAATCCGAATTTGGGATGAAAAATCTAGGGAAAGCTCGATCAAATACTGAGCTTGTGGAATATTATTCCACTAGTTTGCATATGTCTGATGTTGTCAGGCAAATTTAACAAAGACATGCATCCTGATAGAACTCCCATGATTGGTCGAGTTTCAAATGTAGGTAAGTAACCATCTCGTCCAAAGGAATATGACGAAGATGTGTTGGGAGATGAAATTCCCATATCTAAGTACAATAGACGCATTATTGTACTTAGTACAATAATGCACTCGATTAAATTTTACATCCTCAGGGAACTTGTTAGCTATATATAGCTCCGCGCCAACACAACGTCATCGGAATGGTATAGTGAATGTAATCATGTACTTAAAAGTAACCATTGACATAAATTTGTTCTATCCCTACAAAGACATTAAAAGGAATGCTAATGAAATTGCAATCCAAAAGTTGTTTATTATGAAGGAACAATAATCTCTTCTCCAACGAAAGTAATCAGAGGGAGATATGGTAGATTATTTTCTAAGTCATTATCAATATTCAGTTTCGAAAAATACATCACTAAAGGAACTCTCTGGAACAACTCTGCAAGTAATCAGGGGGAGATGCCGACATCAGGGGGAGGATCCAAGGATATGATGTCGACATATTTTACTTCGAAATTGAAGTTGTGTTGTACTCTTTTTTCCTTCGATCGAGAATAGTTTTTCCCAAAGGGTTTTGTTACTCGACAAGGTTTTTAGTGAGACAACACTTAAAGTATCAAGTATGTTGAACGCTGAAGACATAAATATCGTGTTGATATTACTGAAAATATATGAATCAAAGAAATGAAACACGATATTCTGTTAAGCAACATAACTTTCAGAATCAAAAACAAGGTCTTATAAACATTCAAGTCACCAAAGTACAGTGTGATAAACTCCTTTTGACTGCATTAGACTAATGAAAATTGTATGACATCAGGGGAAGCATCTAATGGTGTGTTGAACTATTTTCCTTCACCGAGATTATTTTCTCCCACAGGGTTTTGTTACTCGGCAACGTTTTTAATGAGACAACAACAAACAACGGAAATGTAATTTCCCAACTAAGGATATTATCTTTCCCACGAGGATTTTCTGCCTTAAGAGTTGTGAAGCAACTAGTCAACTTCAACGGAGCAAAGTGATCATCTGCAACGAATCACCTTTACTTGCATCCGTCACGTTTTACTCTTTTCCTTCCATCAAGGTTTTGTCCCACTGGGTTTTCCTTTTCAAGGTTTTGAGGCAACATATTTCAGTCCAACTATGTTCTAAGTTTGCTTAATATTGTACTCTTTTTCTTCAGTTAAGGTTCTGTCCCTCTGGTTTTTCCTGACAAAGTTTTGACGAGGAAATTAACTTAGAC
Source organism: Papaver somniferum (assembly GCF_003573695.1). NCBI lineage: Eukaryota > Viridiplantae > Streptophyta > Magnoliopsida > Ranunculales > Papaveraceae > Papaver > Papaver somniferum. The sequence goes on from NC_039358.1 coordinate 211,409,410, forward strand.
TCGTCGATCTTTGATGATAGTATTGCATGTGATGAACTACATGTAAAGTACGAGATAACATGTGAAGTACTACATGTGAAGAGCGGTACCAAGGTTTTGTCCCACTGGGTTTTGCCTTGTCAAAGTTTAAATGAGGCAATTGATTTCAGCGCAAGTCATAAAGAAGAGGACGACATTTGAAGAACTATATTCAAAGCACTTTATATGAAGCACTGCATACAGAGTTCTATTGGACCGCACAAGGGGGAGTGTTGTAGGGCTTACAGCCCATAACATATGTCTTTTGGTTTTCCCATCTCCATGTATATAAATGTATTATATCCATGTAACCTAAGAACTATTATCAATAGAAATATTTCTCTTCCCTGCCTATTTTCTTTTCCGTATGATTATATTATAAAATTTCGAGATTTTTTTTTTAAATAAGCAAAGGCCTTCAAAAAGGCTAATGGCCCTCCTCAACTGTTGGAAGGATCCAAACAGGAGGTGTAGACCAGTACATGGTATAATTTTTTTGTTTTTCCCACTGAGCAAGCTCATGAGCTACATAATTACAGTAGCGAGGTTGGAAGCCAAAAATGCAAGCAGATAACTTGGAATAAAAAAAATAGAATGTCTTTAAAGATAGCATCCGTTCTCGAGTCCCCATCAAAATTCCCAGCTGAAAATTGGTCGATGAGGGATTTCGCATCACTTTCTATGATGATGTGGGTTAAGTGTTATTTCACAGCTTTCTTCAGGACTGCCCAGATGGCTCTACCTTCAGCTTCTTCAGCAGAATGAACATCAAAGACTAAGGAAGCACAAAAGGTTGCTTTTCTTGAGAAGTCTCGCATCACATACCATGCACCATTTGCTCCAGAGATATCATCAAAGGCACCATCAGTGTTACATTTAATCCAACCAAAAGAGGGGGCATCCATTTATCACAAATACTGACATGCATAGTAGAAGGGATAGTCAAACTAGGATTCCTAGTTTTCCTAGTGAGGAGCATAGCTCTGGCTCTAGCTAGAAAAACAGTGAAGTTTTCCTTAATGTTTTGGAAGATGAGGTTGTTTCTAATGTTCCAGAGAGACCATAAGATAGCCACAAAAGAGACATTGGTCATCCTTAGAGAGCTTAGATTGAGGATCAATTAACCAGAAAAGAAGCCAGTCAATAAAAGATTTGTTTTGAAAAAAATTGTGTGTTTATGCTGAAATCAGAGATGAACCAGACCCTACTAGCAAAGGCACAAGTGACTAAAGCATGCATAACGGTTTCCTGAGGATCAGAACACCTAGGACAATAGTTCTAGTGTGAAGAATAGTTCTAGATGGCAAAGCATTTCTAGCTGCTCTCCATAAAAAGGCCTGAATTATGTAAGGGAATCTTGCTCTCCAAATATGCTTCGTTTTTACAAGGGGGAGGACTAAGGACTCTGAGCCCCAAGTAGGCATATTTAGAGGAAAATTTTCCATTCTTTGAAAGATCTCAAGCCCTCCTGTCAGGAGTGCAAAGCTGGCTTAAGGGAATATTGATAATCTTCTGAACAGAAGCATTATCAAAATGGGTGTTAAGTCTAGACACATCCCAAGTTCTATTTTGGGAATCAAAAAAATAAGCAACTTTAATACTAGGATCAGGAGGAACAAGAGGGTTGGGTGTGCCAGAACCCAGAGAAGGAATCCATTTGTCACACCATGGGTCAATGAATTGACTATCCCCAACAATCTAGTCAATAAAAGGTTTTATAAGTTCCTTTATGGCATGCAAACACTTCTAAGTCCAAGAGCACTTGGCAGTACACTTGGCATTCAAGAAATCAGTTTTAGGAAAGTATTTAGCCTTAAGAATAGTGGTAAGTAAATAATTAGGATTTTCTAAGATTCTCCAGGCATTCCTAGCAAGCATTGCTAGGTTGTTTAATTCATCCTTTCTGAACCCCTGACCTCCTTCAGCTTTGGGGGAGCATAAAATATCCCAACCAAGGAGGTGCAACTTTGTATCCTTGGGATCTAAAGTTTCACCTCACCAGAATTTGCAGAGGTGAGAATCCATTTGTTTACAGAGATGTTTAGGAATAAAAGAAGGTCCCATTTGAAAAAGAGGAATAACTTGACCAATGTGCTTGATTAGAGTAGTTCTAGCAGCTTGGGATAAGAGCTTATGAAGACAGATAGAAATCCTGGCATAAATGGCTTGGAGAATACCCATATGGGTTTGGATTTTAGAAGCTTGGAAAAAATTAGGAGTGCCAAGGTATTTCTCCTAAATCCCTTCTTTGTCCTATGCTCAGGAATTTTCCTGCTAAATAAAATACCAGATTTTTCAAAGTTGATTTCTTGCCCAGAGGCTAGGAAATACTTTTTTGAAGTAGCTTTAGAAAACAAGAGAGAATCATCAGTAAACAAAAGGTGAGTCATTTCAGGGGCCTCTTTACAGACTTTGATGCCTTCTAAAATCCCCTTCTTCTGGAGACTATCAATGTAAGAAGATAGATCTTCAGAGCAGATGATGTAAAGATAGGGAGAAAGTGCGTCTCCCTGTTTTAGCCCTCTTTCAGGTTGGAAAAAACCAGTAGGGCTACCAGTAAGAAGGACAAAATAAGACATAGTAGAGACACACTGGTTTATCAGTTTAACTCAGTGGTTAGACAGACCCATTTTAGTTAAAACCTTTTCAAGAAAATCCCATTCAAGCTTATCATAAGCCTTAGACATAACAAGTTTAATGACAGCTATGCCCTCAACTTTATCATTTTGATTGACAGCATATATGGCCTCATTAGCTAGCAAAATATTATCAGAAATGCTCCTCTTAGGAATAAAAGCAGTTTGATTTTGAGAAATTATGTTGTTCATGAAAGGTTTCAGTCTATTAGAAAAAGTTTTTGAAAGAATTTTGTAAATAAAATTACAAAGACCTGTTGGCCTATTCTGAGTAACCAATTCAGCAAGAGGGACTTTGGGTATGAGAGCTATATTGATATGATTAAAAACCTTAGCAATGTTACCTGTTCTAAAGAAGGTTTGAGTCATATCAATGACAACATCTCCCACAATGTCCCAATGCTTTTGATAAAAAAGGTCCGTAAAGCCATCAGGACCAGGAGCATTTTCCCCCCTATTTGGAAGACAACATTCTTAATTTCCTCTGGAGTTAGAGGCATATTTAAGGATGTGTTGTCTTCTTCACAAAATTTAACAGGAAGATCAGCAAGAATTTCATCTTGAACTTGCCGAGGATGAGAGAATAAAGAGTTTTGAAATAATCTATGAAAGAATTTCCAATACTATCTCTATCAGTTAGAATAGTATTCAAGGAGTTCTTTATCCAGCTAATAGAATTTCTTTTTCTTCTAAAGAGAGTTACTCTATGAAAATATGGTGAATTTCTGAGACCTTCCAAGAGCCAGACCTCTCTAGATTTGTCCTTCCAATATAATTCCTCCAAATTATACAAATACTCCAGCCTAGCTTTAAGTCTAGAAGTATTACTAGTATCAGTTGGATTAGAAAGTTGGAGATTAGATAATTCTTTCCTAATGGTAGATATGTTAGTTTGAATATTACCAAAGGAAGACTTATTCCAATCTCTTAGGCCTTTCTTAGTACTTAAAAGTTTAGCTTTAAGCTTGTAGGCAGGGGAACCTACCACATTAACAGACTAGAGTTAGCAATAATGTCTCTGCAAGTAGGATCCTCTATCCACATGGAAATATAATGAAAGGGTCTAGGCATACAAATATCCTCATAATTAAATCATATATGCATTGGGCAATGATCAGAAGAGTCCCTAGGGAGGTTGTTGACACAAAGTTTAGGACAAAGATCTTCAGCAGTTTGGTTAATAAGACATCTATCCAATCTTTCAAGGATTAAATCAGGACCTTGTTGCATGTTGGACCAAGTAAACCTAGGTCCAGAAAAACCAGGATCATGCAGATTGAAAACAGAACAAAAATTTCTAAGATTTTGAAAATCAGGATCATCTACTTCTAGACCACCATTTTTATCTTCAGTTCCTAGAAGAGCATTAAAATCTCCTATAAAGAAGACAGGTTCATCTAAAGGGGCATTAGTCTGATGACATTGTTGTTCCCGAAAAGCTTGTCTTAGGCTACTATTGGGTTCACCATAAATGAAATGAATATGACAGGTCTAAGAATGGATAATGTCAGTGGAAGTAACATAGATGCCCCTCAAACTGGATGAAACAATGTTGAGATGAACTCCCATCTTCCAAGCAAGAGCAAGACCAACGCTTAAACCAACACAAGGGATGTTAAAAGTACAAGGAAAACCCATGTTTCTTAACTTTCTAGCAGCCATGTCTTTGTTCATTTTAGTTTCAGAGAGGAAAATGATGTCAGGGTTGACATTCTTACATAGTAAACTAAGCTCCTTATTAGCAGATTTTTTACCAAAACCTCGAATGTTCCAAGCAATCAGATTGATATTATTGACAGGGAAATGATTTATGGTATTATGGGCAGTATCAACTAAATGGTTTGGTTGAGGATGATTTACCTGAGTGGTAGAGTCAGATCCACCACCAAGAGAGGCACTAATACCGTCACTACTTTGAGAAGCATTTGGGAGGAATCGAGACTAGAACTAGCAGCATTGAGATGAGAATTATTGCGCACACCATTGTTGCTTGGGGAATTGTCAGCAGGTACATTATAGCTCCCAAAAGAGTGAAAAACTGGTCAGGTATTAAGAGAACATGTAGAGAGGTCAATGGCTGGTAAATCCCCCAATTTGGTAATTGGAGGACACAGTTGAGCATAATCAGGTTCAGTAGAGGTTTGTTCTTCAAGGATAACCACTATACTTTCTAAACTAGAATTAGCTCTGGTACGTTTCCTTAAATCATCCCTGGGATTAATTTTTCTTTTGATATTTGCTAGAACATCTTGTTCATCTGAGTTAACTGTTCCTCTAGTGATGATTGGACTGATATTTGGGATAACAGCAGTTTTGAATCTTCTTGATGAGTTTGTAGTACGAATCGGACCACTAGGGATTGACTTGGAACCAGAAATGGAGGCAACCGCAGTAACATTTTGAGTGGTAACTTGCTTGAGAACAATTGGCAGGCCATTCTCTAACTGAGTCAAATGTTGTTGAACATGACCAACATCAAAGATTTTTAGGGTAGTAGATCTGTTTATAAAAGGACCCATCTGAAAAGTGTTTGATAAGCTCTTCTGAATAGTATTTTACATTCTTTGATCAATAGCTTCTGCTTTTTCTTTGTTGCACACTACAATGGAAGGAGATTCAATTTATGTTTCTGGTATTATCTCAGATTGTTGCGTAATAGTATCATTGGTGGCAGCAGAGCAAGAGTCTACTTGCTTGATTGTAGAAGGCATCATTAGTTTTGAAACATCTGGAAGAACATACTTAATGCAGGAAGCATCGATTTCTTTGATCATTTTCTGCTTCAACTTCCAAGCAGGGCAGTTTTGATCTTTATGATCAAGGATGCGATAGGAGGTACAAAAGTACCTTGGAACTATGATGTGTCTACATTCATTCATGAAAGGTTCACTTCTACCACTTGTGAAGAGAGGAATGCCTGTTGGTAAGGCTTTATGCACTGGGATTCTAATGCACACTTTGACATTCTTCCTAAGAGGATGTTTACCAAAAGGATTTTGAGCTTCAATTAGTTCCCCCATACTGAGAGTAAGTTTCTGTAGATCTTCAAATTCTGTGCATTTATTTGGGACGTTGCATAAAATGAACCATGTGATTTCTTCGTCAAACGTGAGTTGATGGTTTGCAGGCCATCCTTCAACCGGTACCACTTTTAACAACATTAAATAACCACATACAAACCAAGGTTTTTGAGAATTGATTCTGTTAAAATCCTCTTCAGAAAAATAACAGATACGAACTTTGTTTCTCTGACCATTAAAGGTGGTAATGGTAGGATGTTGAGCTAAAGGCCAGTTATTGCATATATAAAACCTGATTGAGGAGGTTGGGATCAAAGTTTCACAACAAACATATCCCTCCATGCACCATTTCCAATTGCTATCAGCTTTAGCTAGAACAACTTTTTTATCGATGAATACTGGTTTGGCAAGTATAGATGGTAAAGTTAATTTCTCAGCCATTTGAGTAGAAAGGATTTTAATCTCTTGGTTCAAGTTTTGAGTGTTCTCAGATGAGTTTGTGATTTCCATGATGTAAGAGAATTGGATATATATGAATATGGATTGATGGAGGTCAGTATTCCCAATAACTAATATAAAATACAGTTGTAGAGAAAAGAATCTCTTGTTGGTGTTGTGTTGACATTGGTTACAAATGATATGAATGAAGGAGAGACAGGGGGTTTGTTTGTTTATGGATTTGAACCTTAAAAAAGGAATGGGAAAACTTTTGACTATGAACTGGAAAGATTTCAGGAGAAATTTGGTGTAAGGTAGTTGTTGTTGTACTGCAAAACTTGTTTTGGGGGATAAAGTTAACATATGGAATGTCATTTTCATATCCTTGCTTTATGGGCACTATCATATTTGAGACATTCACGTGAGTATTATGGAAAGAAATCCATGTATGGACAAACCCAATAATACATTGTTGGGTTTTCTGAGGTAGGTTATGTTGGTGAGATATGACGTAGTTTGAGGTTGTTGGATATTTATTGGGTTTGCCTTTTCTCTGGTAGACAGTGTTGTAGTAATACAAACCGCCAAACGTGATAATAGTAATAGAAGTATCGAATGAGGAGTAAAGAAAGAAATGGAGGGAAAATATTTGGTGTTGATGATGGTTTAGAGGGTATTGTTGTGCTTCAATGGGTAACATAGGTTTGGTTTTGTTGCTAGTAACCCATCTGGCAAACATGCCCCATACCGTAATGGTGCCTCTCAACTGATGTTGCATTCTTCTAGTATGCATAAAACACGAAATTTTAATTAGACCCCAAAACACTTTGTAAGAGTTAGATGACCTACCAATACACCACTTGAAGGAAATTCTGTGGGAAGTTATGGGTAATGAAGAGGTTAGGTGTTGAAAATAGGGATTTATATGGTAATTATGAAGAGGAAGTTTGATGGGGTACGCATGGCTTTGAAGAGGCGTGAGTAACCAGGCGACGGGACTGATAACCAAGGGCCATAAATGACAGTTAATGAGAGTGTTTTTTCCTTTAAAAGGGTGGTTTTGGATGAGATTAGCATAGCCTTTAACAATTTTACCTGAAGAAGAAAGAATTAGATATAAGATCTTCAAGTATGGCGAGTTCCAGTAACCCCCCTCCGGCCAATGTTGCCGCTTCTGATCAATACCAATCAGCCAAAACTCAAGCAATGTCACTCCCCATGCAAGATATAATGAAGTTGAGAGATGAAATTTAGAGTGAAATAAATAGGCAAGCAAATGAGGAGGCATAGAGGTTGAGAGAGGAAGAGGAAAGCAAGAGAAGATAAGAAGAGAGAACTGAGTCACTTTATGTTGCATGGGTTCCAAAGCATTTAGCACGATCTGATCGTAAGGATGAAGAGAGGGATGAGAGGCGTCAGAAAGGACCCAAGTATGGTAGCGCAACTGAGAGCGATACTGGAGAGAATTCTGGTGATGGTTTTGAATATCATGTAGAGGAGGTGAACACCAGTGATGAAGGTTCAGATGCTTCAGAGGAGAAGAGGAAGATGGAGTTTGAATTGTTAAACCCCAAGATCTTTGCTCGAACCATGCAGGAGGGTGAGCCCAGAATTGAGAAGAAGCCTCTTGTGAGGATATGTCCCAGAGTCGCTCGAAGTGAAGGTACAAGTGCTTCTGACGAAGCTTGATGCTGCCAGTGATGATGATGAGAGGAGCAGTGATGAGGAGAGTTCGTCTTATGGTGGTAGTGATACTTCTCCAGCATCTTCAGGCAGTATCTGTAGTGAGAGATATGAGGAGGATGAATATTGGGGTTATGATGACGAGGAGGACTATTAAGGTCCTCTTTTTTTGCGCCGAAAGCAACCGAATCTTCAGAGTTTAAGAAGATTTTGAAGATGATAAGCAAAGTTTTAACAAATTGGCTTTCTCGATGCGTCTCCAATCCTCTTAAACTTCTTGTGAATGATGTTGGGTCTTGTTTTTTGGCGTCTCTGGCTTTGGTAAGTTTGTTTTAAGTTGTTTCTGTGGTTGATAGTTGATGTTGAAGTAATGGTGGTATTGATGATGACAAAGAGCTCTTGTTCTAGAGCTATGATAGTTTTAGGAAGTTTGTTTTCTCGGTAATTTTGTTGGTTAAAGTTCTGCTTTTTTTGGTTTGTAATTATGGCAGATGAACTGGTAGTATGTTAAATGATTTGGTAGTTGGTTTGAATGTAATGACACTTCTTTTTACTTCTATGAATGTTTCCGGTAATTGAACTAGTAAGATAAGTATACATATTGTTGAGTAAAGTAGCAAATTGAATTAGTAATCTCAGGAATAAAGAACTGTAAATGTTGTTTAGCTTGGAAGAATGAACACAAAGTTGCATCTGTGAGGAGAAATTAGGCTGATGTCACAGTGACGGAGCAGAGCTCTGGAGAGAGATCGATATGCCATGTTCGGTCCGGCTACGATGGGGACAGGAAGCATAATTAGAATATGCGGCCCCTGTTATCTAATCGACAACTCACCATTGTGAACGACTTCTAACTAACAAATGGTTAAACAAACTTCAGTAAGACACTTAAAAGAAATTTGACCGAATTTGCTCATAAACTCTCTCTCCTAAATTAACGTTAGAATTTTGGTTGCCTTTTTTATTAATCTCCTGTGATATTTTATCATTAATGTGTGATATTATTTCTATATATATGCAATCATGTACCATGGGTATGTAAAAACATTATTTGACGTTCTATGATCAGATCCAACCTGCTCCATATCGTTCTGCATCAACATGAAACGGTGATATTTATGAACATGAACTAAAAATTCATATGGTGTCGTAGTTGAGTTGATTTCCCTTGGACATTGATCAAAACAAAGATGATCTGATTTATGATTTACCATCGGTTAGTAATTGTTACTATGAATCTATGATGACATAATTTTTTTTCGAGCATAATAAACAGGTGAATTTTTTGAACAATGGCTGCAATAACGGTGAAACTGGAAATCCAGCGAGAATTTAGTTGGTTTAGGAGTAAAAATCGCCCCGACTACGATGTGGTCGGTCCTTCTTTATTTTCTGACACCTATTTAATTAAAAAACCTGCCCCCTCTAAATCCCCGTAACTGCTCCACTTTTTGAGAAAAAGTAGGAAGTTGGAAAAAAAAAAAGGATAAACACTTAGGTAATAAAATAGTTTTTTCAAAGTTTTTCCTACTTTATCAGACGTCTCATCATTTAAAAATGGGCCACATCGTAGCCCACCGGAACACAACAGAAAAGTTGTCTTAGTTATTAATCAGTAAATGTAACAAAGTTTTTTGACACTAGCAAGCAGAACCTTGTCTGTATGCAAAGGGAATGATGTTGTTTAGAAAGAGAGACGAAATATGTCCCTATAATTTTTTGCCCCTGGACAATTGTTTCCAAGGCTCTTAATTCCTCTCTTGTTGGGCCATGTACGTTATCGACTTTCAGCTCTGATTTGAGCATATTAGATTGATGTGGTTATTATGTGGTTTGCATGAAAGTCGCCAGCATAATTTAGTTTTCCTGGAATCCAAGCTAGATTCTCAACTCTGCCAAGATGACCTGATGAATACTTAACTGATTTTGTTTATGAATGAGATAAGATTTTACTTCATGCAGGAAAATAAGAAGCTTAGTGTTGTCAAGGCACTGATCTATTTGGTTCTGACCTTATTTGGGTACCAAATTGGAGGGGGTTTCTTACACCGAAATTTCTTACTTGTTTTTTGTTACGGCAACAATGTGTCTTTAGGGTTAATATTCGAATTGGTGGTCACATTTCGAGTGCTGGGTGTTTTAACGTTTTTAATGAGATGGTATTACTTGTTTGGGGCTTATCAATTTCAATGTCCTTTTTTATCTGAAGTTCCGAACCATTAAGTCTTCTCACTTCCTTTGTTCATGACTTTATGGATTCGTCATTATTAGAAGATGTCTGCGTAGACCTACTTGGTATGTGGATCCCAAACCCTATAGTTCTACTCTCTCCATGGTATCGATCGTCCTCGACATTTTTCTTTGGTGTTAGCATTAGACCTCCATTGTATATCTCTAAGGTACTTCATTTTGCGGTCTAGTGACCTTCTGACGTTAGGCACACTTGTTGATGTTCTAGCTCTTTGATCCAAGTGCACGAAAATTTCTTGTGTAATCTGGTTTTGCTTTTGTTTCCTAGTGTGGTTGTCGGACTGTCATTGTTGTTTTCTTTCTTGTTCTTTTTTTGTGGGAGCTCATCATTAAGTGCGATTGTTTGTTTTTGCCATTTTTTCTTCTGGCCTTCTTTTTATTTGTTGGTTACCACATAATAGGAGTTTCTAAAAGCTGATTTTATTTGGCATTGCAGCACCATCATCTGAAACTGACAATTCGAGGAGGCAGAAATCGGGATAGGAGTGAAAAGGAGAAATGTCATAGTATTCGATGCAGGAACGTTACAGTGTCTTCAGTTTAGGTTGAACAACCAACTTTGGCTATTGATTTTGAAAAGTCTGGTGTAATGGCGGAGTTGTGTTGATCCATACCTTGCAATCTTGCATTGTTATAGTTGAACTGGTTAATTTGACAGAGTTTGCCATGGTTTTGTCTGACTAACATTACTGTTTTCTTGGTTCATTTGCTCAGTATGAGAAACATGTCGTCGTGTTTCTGCAGTGTGGATCATAACAACTCAAAAAAACTAATATGTTTCTTCACCTCATATACGTTTTTTTCTTCTGATCAATCCTCTTGAAACTATGAAACCATTGGTGTTAATGGATTCTGTTCATAGTTATATTAGAATTCTGTCAGTGCTACTCAAATTTGAATCTCTGATTGACATTGGCCATATTATGACTTTTTCCAGACCCAAGTCCACAGAGAAACTAGCATGTTTTAATGAAATTTTCTTTATTCAAGAAAAAGAAGAGTACAAAACAAAAGTGTGATTTTAGTATGCCGAATGGAACTGAAAAACATCTAAAGTTAACATTGCCATAAAACTCCCTCAAAATAAAAAAATAAATAGGACAAATAAAGTTTGTAAAAGCATACCAATGACGATACTAAAAAGAAAATCTTACATTTCATCCATATCTGGTTCCGGCGCTGGTGCTGCTAGTGCTGCCTCTGCTGGTTTGATTTCCGAGAGAAACTGTAAAAAATGAAGTGGTTCAAAATAGTCAAATACTTTCAAGTTGAATAATCTTTGTTTTTTTGACATGAGCCACATTATGTGACCCTGGGTACACAAATTTGGAGTAGTCTTTCCTTCATTGCGTTTTAGAATACGAGAAAACCATATTGCAGAAGATTTGGGGGGTGCCGGCAGAGTCCATTCTTGCAATTGACATTTACTGATAATCATTTTCCACACATTTGGTAATAACAATCACTTGGCCCACAAAATAGGAACTCTAGATCCTATATCAGATAGAAAGGAATTAAGGAAACAATTGTCCAGCCGCAAAACATATTTCTGCTACATTTATTGATTATTTAAGACAACTTTTCTGCTGTTTTCCTATCCAAAGCAATGTGACTTAACAAAACTCAGCAACTCAAACTCAGAATCTCGAAATGACAACGGTAATAAGGATATCAGCTGAGAACTATAAATGAAATAGACATCCTAGAATCTAGTTCAATGTTGATTTTTGTTAAAAGCAAGGTTGATGGTATTCAATGTAATTTGTTTGTCGTCTGTTTTCAATATACAGGGTTAAAACTGAAAGTCCCAGTTAACAAAAGTAATTGCCAACAAGGAGTTATAATCCGCCAAATTTCAGATAAAATAAAAAGAAGAAGTACAAATAAAGATTTTCAATCTCCGGTATAATAATATTGCGGATAAGTAAAAAGCAGATCAACGAAAACGATAGTAAGAAGATAACTATATACTATATAAAAATTACATTTCATCCATATCTGGTTCTGGTGCTGGTGGTGGTCTGACAATGTTTATGGCGAAGCATAGTTTCATATCTGGACCAGCAGGTACACGGAAACACCAGATCTGCACCGTATCTCCAGGAACTAACGCCAAGCAGGCAACCAGTTTATTCCAGCTACCTGTAAAAACGATTTGTCGAAGACTAGGCCAGCACTTAAAATCCATATCCCTAACATTTAGCTTTGAATCAATCACTCTAGTTTTCAATCCCTTGTGACTTTCCTTTGTCACAACATATGCCCTCTTTTCATCGTCTGTCATGATGCTATTTAACAAGGCATAACAATCAGTTGGCAGAAACAGCCTGTTCTGGTCTTTTTTAATGTCACTCTGGTACAGAACTTTCTCCGATAACCACGTTATATTTGTACCAAAACCTTCATCGATTGCTTCTTTTATGTTACCAGGAATCGGTTGCGGTACTGGCGGCAACTTTGCAGCCTGAACCCCCCTGCGAACGTTTTTCTTCTTCCGTTCTGGTGATGTTGCTGGTGCTGGTGCTGGTACCGGGCGTGGTTTTTTCAACTTGTTCGCTATCTGCTTATGCAGTAGATACAGACGATCTATCTTAGGTTTACGGATTTTTATTATGCGGTGTTCTTCTTGATGCTTCGCTGATGTAGAAGAACTCCCACTCCCTTGAAAACATTGAATGGTAGTAGTAGTAGTTGTCTTTTGAATGTAATCAGGAACCGTGGTGGTATGCTTCTTCTCTTCCTCCTCACTGGGCATTGTTCTTTTCCTTTTTGGAATATGCGTCTTCAAGGGAATGAATCCTTCTTCTTCCTCAACTTTCATCATTATTCTTTCCATCTCCCTTTCAACAAAACACTGCACGCCTTCAAGAGAATTACTCAAACCCATCTTCTTAAATTTAAGAATCTGTTTATCTTCGTATTCTTCATCTTTATTTTCTCCTCTTCTTTTTTCCTTTTCCGCTGTTATTCTCTTGAAGAAAGCATCATCAGCATCTGAACTCGTTATAAACGCAAGTATTGTATCCCACCTCAATTTACTGCTCATGGGACTCAATTCAATCTCCTTGCCGTTATCTTCCATATTTTTTTTCTTATTTTTTATTCAGAGAGTTTTTTCTGTTGCGAGAGAAAGAATGATGAACACTGCATTATACGGACCCTTATTTATAGAACTCAAAGTAGTGTCATATCGAGTCCAAGTAGTGTAAGGATTTCTAAATTCGAGCTCTTTCCTTCTCTGTGCCCAAGTTTTTGAGTTTGAACCGAAGAACAACTACTACTGCAGCCAGCTGCGATAAATAGAGTTTATGGAAAGTGCTAGTTTTAGCTGCTTATGAACTAAATTTGGTTGTTTCCGTATTTTTACAGTTTCGGGCCTTTCGGCCTTCTCAGAAGGAAAGCTAGACCAGCCCGATGCCAACAATTCAGTGGCTGCTCATAAGTTTGCTCCTGGACATTCAGCCAAGGCCACTAAAATGCTCTTCGTGAAACCCAAGAACAAATTGCGAGATGGATTTGGCATCGCATGCACATTCGTTACTAGTCCCAGGGATTTCTGGAAAAAGGAATGATTGAGCTGCATCCATGAGGCGCATGCTGGGAGACGAGACATCAAAGATACCTCTTTTGCACAAGATTCAGGTACATGGTATTTGTTCTACACGGATGAGGTACTGTTGGCATGTTGAATATCCACCTGATTTCGTGACAAGTAACTGCACGAATTTCTTCTAGTTTATTCAAAGGTTTAAAAGAAACTATATCTCTCCAGATCTAGTGTTTCATTTTGCTTTGCTTGGCTAATAGGAGCGAAATTGCCGTAGGATTTAACATTTCAAAAACAAAATTACTAATTGTACAGTAGAGTCATATACCGAGTTTAGCTCATTTTTGAAAAAACATAGACCATGGCATTGCGCCTATACTTGTCCCACCAAACTTATAAAATTAAAAGTTTAAGGGGGAAAACCCTTAAATTAAACTTATACTTCCCCCTTATAAAATTAAGGGGAACGCCCAAGGCTGCCATCAGGACTCCTCCAACGACCCAGTTGATTGGAGGATGCCACAAAATTAGCATGATTTATAAAAGGGATACCAATCTTATTTGGGGCTGATACCATTTCATCGATTAAACAGTCAGGATCACTTAACATCTTTTTGTCTTATATGAAATAGTATCAGCCCCTGATAAGACCGGTATTTCCTTTATAAATCATGAAAATTAGGATTTGTAGTATTACTTTTAATTCGTGTTTGTTTTGGCCTGGATTAGACTTTATATTTCTCTAACAGGAAATATAAAAAAAAAATTCATCAGGGACGAAACCAGGTTTATAGGAAAGGTGATGCAAAAAAAAAAAAAAAATCGTATCCATGCTAGAGGGTGCAAAATGGGCTTGGTAGTCCATTTTATACAAAAAAAAAGAACGATTTTTTTGAGACCAGTCTTTTTTTTAGGGGATCATTGTTTTATGGGGCCATCTACCCTATAACTATAAGGGATGTCCTAAAATATTAAGATTACTAATTTACCCTTTCCCCTAATTTATATTATAACTAACCTAATAACCACCCAAATATAAATTTAACCTAGTCCTAATCTATTAACAAAAAACCAAAATCAGACTCCTCCTCTTCCTTAGCCGTACAAAAGGTTTGTTTTTCTTCTCTTCTCCTTCTTCCTTTCAACTTCATCTTCTTCGATTAATCGTCGATTCATAAAATTTTCATCGTCGATTAATCAATCAAGTATAAGAATGCGTCGAAAGAAAACCCCAAGACTCCCAGGAGAAGGTCTTGGATTGGCACATATATCAAATCTCCCAAGTGAAGTTCAGATTGAAAAAGAAGTGGAACCGGTTGGTGAAGTCATAATCAGGAACCAAAGACGCAAGAAGAACCCTGAAACTGCCACTATGAAAATCCGCAGGTATTTTCCCACAAACCCATTACTTTTAATTTGATTTTGATTCGTTAAATTGAATAGAAATCATCAAAATAGGGTTCAAATGGAAGTTACAGTGTGTTGTTCGGTTAGGTGGATTTTCAAAATAAAAAATCTAGTTTGTTAACCGAACTTCTTGAAAGGAAGAACACGAAGAACAGTTCGGTTTCATAGAAATTAACACTCAGTTCGGTTGGTTCGCAAAGAATACTAAAAATGTTGAAACTTTGTAACCGAACATTGCTATTTTGTGCACTGTGTTCGGTTGGTTCGCAAATAATGCTAAAACTATTTTGTAACCGAACTTTACCAATATTACAAAAAAAAATGTTGAAACTTTGTAACTGAACTTTGCTATTTTGCCCACTATGTTGAGTTTGGATTTAACCGAGCTTTGCCCAATATGTTCGGTTTGTTCGCAAAAAACCTTGACAAACCGAACTCTTCACTAATTGCATATATGTGGAGTTCTGTTTATTCGCAAAAAAACTTGACTAACCGAACTCTTCCTAATTGCGTATATGTGGAGTTCGGTTTGTTCGCAAAATTACTTGACTAACCGAACTATTATCTGGAACCCTTATGTTGGCCTTTTTTTTCGTGAACTTTTGCTACTAACCAAACCTTACTATGAGAACCCTTATGTTGCGTCTGATTTAGTCAATCATTTATCATTTAAGCTAATATCTTTTGTTTTCTTGATTAATGGCAAGGGTAAAAAAATCCAACCAACCTTTACTGGAAGATATGAGAACTCCCACGCCTTGAGGCAGAGTACATTGTGGTGCCAATAAACGTGGAACCAAAAATGCTAAGTTTGGTGGTGGGTCATTACAGGGTGATGTCATCCAAGATGATGTCAATAGAGATAATGTATAATCAAGAGATTGTGGAAGAGATAGGTAATCAAGAACATAATCAAGGTGGAGAAGAGGAACCAGCTGAAGAAGAAGAAGGAGATAAAGATGAAGAAAATGACAATGGTGACAGTGTAGAAGATGAGGAAGATATATGGAGATAAGGATGGAGAAAATGAAGATGATGAATCAGAGGATGACTCGGAGGACGAGAAAGAGGAACAAGGAGAAATAGTTCAAGAAAAACCTAAAAATCCACCTAAAAAGCCTTGTGCTAGATATGCATACATTCCTGATAAGGATTTGTGTTTTCCGCCAAAGAACCCAACTTATGGTACTCCAAGAGATGGAGAGGAGGTATTGTTTGGCTACAAAAACTCATGGGCTGCCAAGATCTTTGCGACAAAGGTATTGAATCTTAACCATCAAGATTTTTCAGTCATTTTATTATCTTTTGACATTTATTTTTCTATATGTGTATATAAGATATGATGTTGTTTTTGTAGGTTCATAATAATGCAGTTTGTGTTTTGAAACATCAGAAGAACAAGATATGGGACATAGAGGACGAGTGTGATGAGGTCCGGTTGGAGGTATTTGATTGGGGTACTATGGAATGTGATACAACATGCGCCCCAAAAATTTGATAATGTCACTGTTTCTGCATTTTCCGAGAGGCTTTATCCAGAGACGGATACCTTTCATGTATGTTAACCGAACGACTAAAAACCTCCATTAAGAGCGAGTTCGGTTACCTGCGTCTTTGGAAAAAGTAACTGAACTACACTTTTAGATGTGTTTGGTTACCTGTTCTTCACATAAGGTAACCGAACTTACTTGACCTAGCCCAAATCTACTTTAAAAATTTACATTTTTTTTGAAATTTTGGATCAATTCAACCAACATTATCTAAGTTTGAAGCATACATGGGTACCCAAATACTCTTCCTCCATTAAATCTATCTATGTTTGTAGTATGATACATCCGTTGGATTTCGAATTTCTCTTGAGAACCAATTCCCTCAATTGATCATGTACAGCTGGTTACGGAATGTTGGGCTTTTAAAGATAATGAAGCATATCACTAAGGCACTACTGAGAATGCTCTTTTTTACCAGAGTAAATGTTATGAGCCGGCCAGGAATCTCCATGGACGTGGTTGTTACCTCCTAGATTAGAAAATTCTATTTACAGGCGCCACATGAGTTGCATAGCCCCTAACATGGGATTTTCATCTCAACCTAAACCATCCCACCAATCGGAATAAGCATGGATCTAGGACATGAAGCAGCAAAGTTGGGGGAATTATATATTCTTACTCTAGATGGGTAGTAAAACACCCTTATCTGATAACTAATATTTTGTAGGACGAAACTCTATTTTAAATAATCGATACCTATATCCATTCATGGGAGAGAAAGAGGAGTATTTTGGGTCTTGGCCGAAGAATTTGGCAACTTTTAGGATGTGTAATAAGAATAATTTCGAGCATTCGAGATGTTATGTTTAATTTTCGTTTATCAAAGTCACATTTCCAAATTTCCCTAGAATCTCATTGTGTTGTCTGGATGAATCCTGGTGAGCTAATCGAGTTTCTAGATAAAATCTCGGGTCGCCGGGATTTTAAGATTCGCTTCCCTTAAATGGAAAGGTCGGGAATCCCGTGGAAATCTCGGTCGAGCCAGCCGAGATCGACTACACAGTTTTTATCTATAAAAAATGACTGAATTTTAGGTATAAGAAGATGCATTCGAATGTGGATACATCCGCATTTGAGTCCATAAATTTTCTACAAAATTTAAACTCGAATCATATCCGCACGAATATTGAATTCCTTCACATCGACTTTGTATCTGAATTTTTATCCGGTTTTCGATTAGATAATATCAATCTTAAATCTTAACTAAAAAAGGATGCATTTAATTTTTTTTGCAAAAACTACATTATTGAAATAATTATGTCTTGATATTCATAAACGATAGAGTCCTTTATTTCTATTTGAATTTTAGTTTATCATATATATAAAACGAACAAATAAAGTTGAATATTCAATGTTGTAGATATAAATCGTATTTTTAGCGTAAAGTATGCTATATGAATAATTTTTATAGGGGTACCTTCATACGAATGATTTATACTTTCAAATAATATTTGACATAAAATGATAATTAAAATTTTCAAACATCTATTGTTCCTCTTTGATGAAATGCCTCAATAGTTAGAATATTTTTGTTTAAGTACTTGTCTTTTATTTAGATGTATCATTTTTTATTAAAATAAAAAATAAATAATTCATAAATAATTTTTTATTATAAACTCCTTGGAAACCTTTTTTTTTGTTTTTCCCCTTTTGGGTTCTCTATTTTGGTATATGGTGAAAAATACTTGAACAAGGATCGTCGCTTCAATCATAATGGTTTTGCTTTCCCAAAACATGCATATACGATTTTTAGGTAGTTTTGGAATGATCTATAAAATAAAATTTAAAAAATTATATCAAACACATAACATTATCTACTGCATTATGCTTATATACCTAAAAAAGATGTAACAAAAAGTTGAGAGACATCTAGGTGCATTACATTTTACATACATGCTTCAGAAAAAGAAAAAGGGAAAAAAATCACATCTAAAAAGTGCATCAAATAGCTATGTTACAGTTTCGTGCATATATATATATATATAAATTACCGTAAGTCCATCTTAATATTTTGATTTTCTCCCAGATTTACACTTATTTAAGAAGTTTATCGTTCTTAGAAATGATCGTCGAAAAATTTTAATAAGCAATGTTAGATGCCAAAAAAGAAATGCCGGTTTAATATACATTTTACGTAAAAATGATTGACTCAAAAGATGTTTGATAATAAACTTAAGAGAAAGGCTTTTTCAGAAATGTTTCATTTATCTCTTTTTTTTTATATTCTTTTTTTTTAGCAAAATCTTGAACAAATCAAGTTCAAGAGTTTGATTTTGGGTTTTAGGTGATGATTAATTCTTAAATATTTTGGTAGCATTAAATTGAGCTCCCAATCGAATAACTTCACGAATCAACCAAATGCATAACCAAATGCTTGGTCGTGTGACTAACAAATCATATTATGTTTGTTTATATGACTAAAAAATTATATTAACACAACCTTTTTTTTACCTTATTTAGATAATATTATTTTATTTTTAGTGGAGTCATATATGGCGTTTTTGTTGTTAATTCTTTAGATTTTATGAAACACCCCATATTTTGGGATATTCAGCGGAAACTTCAAACTGATTTTAGTGAACAACAACTTATTTGTGTAATGAAATCTGGTGGGTCATCTGTAGCTTTAGCTGAACGGAATAAAAAAAAATCTGAACTAATACTTAGCCTTCCTGAAGAATGGTCGGTGGCCGTTCTTTCAGCATGGGTAATGCACCACACAAGTTACTTCAAGTATAAAATATGAGTGTTTAACTTGTTTTGTTCTGTTTTTATTTGGTTGAGTGAAGAGAGTAGTATACTGGGGTTGTTTTGTTTTGAGGATGAAGAAAAAGATGTTAGTTGCGTTGTTATTCATGCACCAGAAATTGAAGAATTGAAGTTTGTTAAAGACTTGCATTATAGGTGAGAACTCTCTATGCTTTATTTGAGATATTTAAACTTAGATCTTTAATTTCAGTTTGATCACATTGTAAACGATGTTTTACTTTTATGCAGGACACTGTTGAGGAGCTTGGAATTGATAATTCTATTATTGTCGGTAAGGATTACTTGTATACTTAAGAGTTATTACCTTTGATCTGTTTGTTTCTTGAATCAGTTTGTGAGTAGATTTTTCATTTTCAGGGCTGAATTTAGTTTCTTATTGTGTTTGGTTATCTGTCAACATCTTTGCTTGGTCTATTTTCTTATTCTTGGTTCTAACTTTTAATATGTTTATGACTTACTTCTGTGAATATATCTTAGTTCATTTAGAAGAACTAGAGCAGCTTCTAAAGGGTACATATTGCTATGATGAAAGTGTTTATTCCTCGCACAAAAGACTATATTGTTTCTTTCAGGAATGCTTATCCACTTGATTATTTACAAATTATAAAAATAAATTAGTGTGAGGCTCGCCAAGTGTGTTGTCTCTCTATGCCAGTTAGTTTCTTTAATTCGGGTTATATCTTCAATTTGACAATTATGACGGCCAAATTTACCACTTCCTAATGCCAAACTCCAGATGACAATACTACAATGAAAAATGTGCGAACTTGGTGTTGTTAGCGTATATGCTTCTTGCTTGGGGTATGATCGATTTTGATTCCACAAAAATAATAATTTTATTTTTTTTAGACAAAAATGAAAAAGAGAAAGTATCACTTGCCTAAAACGAAGGTAGTAATTACAGATTGGTTTATGTTTGAACGAATACGCTTTTATTGATGGAGGATCAATAGATCAATGAATAATTAAATTCCATAAGTTTTGAGAAAATCAAGGGTTATTGGTCATATGGATCCATAGAATATTAGATTACCATTTTTTCTCGCCTGAATTAATCAATGAGAGTAGTATGTCACGTGTGAAAGGTTTAACTTTCTTGATGATTTAAAGAGAGGTAAGAACATCTATTTATAATTACAGAGATATACAATAGGGATGAAATCTATTATTGAGTTGTCCAAGAAGGATTTTGGGTGTAAAGTTGGATATTGGTTGAAATTAGTCAAAACCAAATTTAGGTGTTTATTATATATCTTGAGAATATTTTCGGTTGTGGAAATTCCTCAGTTCCCAATCTACCTTAGTCTATAAATAATGAAGTTTATTCTTCTTACAAACTTATCCCGATGTACGCACTTCATTTTGTAGTCATTATTGTAGCCGACTAATAGTATTATTCGTAATACTATTTTGGAGAGAAGAGTAACCTAATTAGAAAACCATATTATTCCACTCACAAGACTTCTGAGCTTGTCAAGATAAAAGAAGGTCAACAAAAACATTATTGATAAATTTGTGCCACTATTGGATTTCACACATGATGGTAAGCATTTTGTTAGTGTTAAGGAAGGATGTTTTTATACTACCATGATTATACTCGAACTTTATTTGATCGTGGAAAGAATAGGCTTACACATGTTGAAAGTGTAAGGACAAAACCTTGTTCCTTCGTTCTGAATAGTAAGTGTTCAATTTACAGGAATACTTGCAACAAAACAAATATTCTTATGCTAGTCTTTATACATGGGTATGGATTAAATCTGTTGCTTACTGATTCAAGTGTAATTATGTTGGCTAAAATTGGCGACAATGGTGATAATAATAAGAAGGGGCTATCTACTACAAGAACGCGGAAAGAACTTTATAATCAACTCGACTTTGTATTCATCTATAAGGATACCAAATTCCTTATTATCAAGTCTTACGGTGAAGATAATGTTCACATGGAGTATCAATGAAATTTTCCATTCTGACAAAATCCTTCCAAGGATAGTGGGTACTCGGTCCATATTAGTTATGTCTTGCATTCCAAAGGTGATGATAGTGATGGTTTCTTAAAATGAAAATTGTTCTCAACAGGTTTATTGGGTGTGGGAATTCTTCTCACAATTGTTGGTGCTCATTTTACAATTGCATTACTGTTGCCAGTCACTTTGAATAATGGGGTCACTCGCAAAAATTTGCAAAAAAGTATGGTTTTCTTTTTAGTGTATCAATCTACTGTGGTTTACAACGAACATGTAAGCTATGTGATCCTATACTTTGTGAGACTAAATTCTTTTCAGAGTAGAAGTGTCGTCATTTTCCAATTGGTGGTGCACATGTCGAAAATAAACGTTTTGCGTATATTTTCACTTCCAAACTTAAAGTCATATTACTGTGGAATTCTGTTGATATATATCATGTTGGAAGAACTCGTATTATCCTTATAAGTGATGGTACAACCTTAGACTCTGTATCTCCTTCCACCAAAGGCAATAAAGCGGTATCTATGCCGAGACAGACCTAAGAGGCAACTACTTACTGGTTTGATGTATTTGAACTCATAATTGATTTCTTTATACGTGTCAAATCTATCAAGATTATGGAAGCCACCTTGGTTAATAGTTGCAGAAGGAGACGATGAGTCAAGCCTATCAATATTATAGAAGCTTCTATTATAATGACCCATTTCTCCACTAATACTATCCTCATTTGGCCACTGCGGATATCCGGCAGTGTGGAATTTTCAACGGGCATCGCTGCGGACATCCGACAGCAACTTCCCATAAGGTCACCCATCCCTGGATCGCTTAACTGCAGATTTTTCTACCAACTCTGGAGACAATTGTGCTGAAAAGGCCTCGGTGTTAGGGAAGGACAAATCATCACTTATATTTCATTCGGCGATCCACTGCTGAAATCGGGGTATTACAACACCACCACCTTAAATTGGAGCCTTCCTCGGCTCCTGAATATATTTTAGCCCAGATCTCTGACGTTTCCTGCCCTTCATGAGACAAGCACCTGGAGCCACCCCGTCCAGCGTACCGTCCTACCCTCGGCATGTGAACAGTCGCCGGCTCTGATACCATTTGTAATGACCCGTCCTTCCACCGATATTGTCCCCACTTGACCACTGCGGATATCCGGCAGTGTTGGATTTTCAACGGGCATCGCTGCGGACATCCGACGGAAAATTCCTAGGAGGTCACTGATAGACACATTTTTGTGTTTGATTTGTCCTCGATCTCTGTACTGTTAGAACTCGTTTTTGTACTAATATTGTGTTTTTATTATTTTTAGGTATTTTTGGAAAAAACGATTTGTGGAAAAAAAGGCTCGAAAAGTTGTCTAAAGCACCCGGATGAACGTGTTATTCGGACTCTCACTTTTGGTTAAGGGGAACCTCAATTACTAAGGGGCACCCCAGAGCACAGCTGCTATTCGCACCCCCTTCTCTGTTAGGGGGAGGTCATCCCCTACCTTTTGAATCCAGGTTTTGGCGGGAAAATGGAGTTTGTAGCTGCAGACTTTCAGGACGGATTTGGGACGTCAATTTATGCAATCTTTTCGTGGATATTGTTTGGTTTGAGACTGTTTGGTTGAAACACGAAAGGTAGTTGACTTGGTTTCGGGTAAATATGGATTTAGTGTCCACTTTGGATATATCATAGGTTGTTTCGCTGCAAGAATTTTCAAACTTGATTTCAGTTGAGATTTTGTCGGATTTCTTGCCGGATTTGGATTGACACCAACCTGTTACGACAAAACAGGAATGGTAGGCCTTTTTGTTTCGATCAAATAGGGCCGTATATGTGGACTGGAAGTTGACAGGGTGGACGAGATATACACGAGATATTTGGTAATTTTTACGACATAACAGCGAGCATTTCTCTGTCTGGGACGTACCACACACATTTGCTGAGTTGGGGATTCTAGTTAAAGCATGAAGAACTCAATAGAAAGTAAGCCCGTGATTGACAACTGCAAGGAAAAGAAAGGAAAGAAAATATCCTCTTTAATGGCAGAGTTAAGGAGGATTATTGGGAATGAATGAGCGAAATTTCTTGATCCTGTCGAGTATAAAAGAGTTACTCGGATTTCATAGAGGGGGATGGAGAGTTTGGGGACAGTTGCATAGCATCAGAGAATCGAGATAATCAAGTGGCAGGAAACCACCATTTATGCTGCTGTGAAGAACACGAAGAACATAACACCATCCTAGACAGTCGTTCATGCTACAGTAATTGCAACACAACAGTGGAAGTCTTAGAAGCTACAGTAACAGCGACTGACAGTTGACAGTCTTATATACTACAGTGACAGCGACAGTTTGCATTTATCGTTCTCTGTAACTTTAACCATTCTCATCATTTGTAAACCATTTTTGAGCATAAATGAAATCAACTTTTGAGCGTGTTTCCAACATGATGATGAGCTAAACCCAATCCTTGGGGCGATGGAGGAAGCTGTTGTTCCGGTAAAAGTGATATATCTTTATTTTAATTAATTATAAGAACTCTAATATGATTTTTGCATTGAACTCAAAATTGATTATATGATTTTTATTAGTTAGGTGTATTTTCTCTTGAAAGAATATGCTTTTTTTAGTGTTTTGATATTCTATGCTTGGATTAACATATATTCTTTTGGAAATCTACATGTCTAGGCAATACTATTAGAATCAATTTGAATGTTGAGTTGCATAATTATTGTTTGATTAAATCACTAATATCGACCAATGCTGGAATTCTAGCCCCGGTCTTTCTCTAATTTTTACATCAACTTTTACTTGCTTTATTTTTGTTATTCTTAAAATTTAAATCTAAAAGCACAACCTTCACAAGTCTTGAACGAACTCTATTA
This sequence comes from Papaver somniferum, assembly GCF_003573695.1. NCBI lineage: Eukaryota > Viridiplantae > Streptophyta > Magnoliopsida > Ranunculales > Papaveraceae > Papaver > Papaver somniferum. The sequence goes on from NC_039358.1 coordinate 211,433,576, forward strand.
TTTACCACTTCTACAACCACAGTGAAAATCACCATCAATTTTTGGCGCCGCCGACGCGGATTTGTTTATAGATTTGTCTTTAGGTTTTATTTTATTTGCTCTTTTTTACACGTTTTGGTATGTTTGTTTGCTTACAGATTTGGAGCTAAGATAAAGAAAGAGAGAAAGTGCTGAAAAGGAAAGCGAAGCTAAAGAAGGAAACAAAGAAGGAATCCAAAAGGAGTGAAGAAGAAGATTTTATATATTATTTTATTTATTTTTTTTGGAAACTGTAATTAAGGTATTTATTTTTGTAATATTTTATTTTTAGACATTTTCTTTTCTTTTCTTTCGGACATTGAACATTGGACTTTATTTTTAAAACACTAAGGAAGGGTTGGTTTAAATATAAACTGCACAGGGAAGGACGACAATTACGATACTGTCTCGGCCCCTCGGGTTCGTACACTGACTTTGGAGTCGGTGGCTCGAGTCGACCTCAGCCCCGTCTGGAACGGGAGGTAAGAATTCTAAACACCCACGAATCCCCTGTCAGCGGGTTTACTGGATGATTTTGTATGCATATATGTTGAGGACCTGAAATCGGATTTAATTTTCTAGCAAAGGGCAAGGCCTGGCCAAATCAGGATAAGGACTCGGATTTCATCACCGTTTCCTTCTTGCCCGCCTTAGGAACACGTAACCTACGCGAACCTAAGTTTAAAATACTAACTAGAACGAGACCGATAGGGTAACGAGCTTAATAGGAAAGTCATTCGAAAAATATTGGTTACTCTTTTAAGCATACTTCGAAGTTCATGATGGTTTATGTGAGTTGAATGCGTGACTGCGCCGCCTTGTAATGCCGGTGAGGCCTTGGATATCAAAGCTCCACTGAGCTTCCCTCGCCTCAATTCAACTTACTTTAACTCGGATTGATTCCATAAAGGTTTGCTCAGATTGTAACGAATTCCTTTTCGAAAGAATAGAAGCTGGTCTAGAAACAATCTAAGGGAGCCATCATGCTTTTTTTATGCTAGATAAAATAGGCTTGTTTTGGTCGAGTCAGCCTTGTTTTGGTCGAGTCAGCCTTGTTTGTGCCTGTGTATAATTCTCTTGCAGTTAGGATGTCAAACTGGTATTATAATAGCCATCACAATGAATATGAATATCCAACTGAACAATATGGACATCACTCTTTTTATGACCATAGTGTGAATAGTGGTTGGGAACGCCAACCTTTCGAAGGTTATGGGTCATACCATGGTGATCCCAATTACTATCCACACGTGCATCGGTCATTTGAGCAAGAAAATTATAGTAATAGTTCTCCGTCTCTAGAGGATACAATAAAACTTTTGAAAAGTAGTCCTTTTTATGATTCTTCTGTTCCTATTCCTTCTCTAGAAGAGTCCCTAAGGGGTTTAGCTGAGTCGACACGAAAGTTAGCTGAATCGACATGTAAGTTAGCTTAGGTGAATAACGTAGTTATGGACGAAAGGACTGCAACAACGAATGAATCTTTAGAAGATATCCTCAATAGATTAACTCAAAACTTAGATACAACACTAAGGGAACTTTCTTTGGAGGAAACCCTTGAGAGGATAGATGAGTCGACACGTAGACTTGAGTTAAAGACGAACGAAAGTATTGATCGAAATAACTTAAATTTCCAATATAGTATATCCAATAATACCTTTGAGAATGAAGATAGTTATTCACATAATCAAGAGGACGAGGATAAAATTGGTAACACTATTTGTTTAGATGAGGTCCAACCATTTTCATGTTATTATAATGATGATTATGATGAGGATAGTGTTGATGAAGAATTTGAAATAAGTAGGCATAATGATCAGGAATTTGTTACTCCAATTGAACTTAATAATGATAATGTTTCTTGTTCAAATCCAAATAATTTTAATAATTATTCACCTATTCAAAAGGACGAGGATTTGACTAGAGATACTCCCGTTTTAGACGATGTAGTAATTCCTTATGATTACGAAGCCAACGATAGTTTAGAGGAACGAGTTTATTCTGAGAATATTGTTTTAGAGTCTAGCGATTTAGAAACATTAGTCTTAGACGAAGAAGATGAACTCGTAGAGCTTTTAAATATGAGTGAGGATGCATCACCTGAGTATAATCTACACGAAGCAATTGACCATTTTCAGGATTCCGATGATCTAGAAATTAGGGAAATTGTAGCTAGTATATCTAGAGACACCCAAAACTCTAAGTTTGAGGGTGATTATCATTATCCTTGTGCCTTACCTTTAGCTCTTACAGAGATCCCTCACTTGGGACTTGATATATGTGCCTCAACCATTGTGCCACATTACCTTCATACTAGCTCTCCCGAACCTAATAATGTCCATGAAGAAGTTCAGTTGTTAGAAACCCATCCTCTGGTTGATGTGGTTTACCCAGGCTATGATACCCAGATTGATTTTGTTTTCCCACCAAAAACTTTTATTCCAATTATGGGAACGTTTGAATTTCAGATGTGTCGGTTATTGAGTTTTGAGACTAAACATAATTACTTTAAGAGATTAGGGTCGACACATTTTTTTAAGAAAGACCACCACGTTCATTATGGTAAGCTGTGTAAGTCAAATTTGATTGACTTAGAGGATCCCCAGTTATTCAGGTTACTTTTATGTGCTTCTAAATTCTTAGTTGAGTATTTCCAGACTCAACCTGACCTTCAGGATCTTTCCTTTTGAGGAAGTCCCGCCAATGAAAACCTTTTATTTAGACCCTTTTATAGAACCTGAACCTGAACCACAACTAGATGTAGTTTTCTTAAGCAAAAAATTAGATAAGGGTATGTTCGATATTTTCTTGGTCTGTTACAATTTCCTCATCTTTTGGGTAACACTTTTTGATTCAGATGACCCACAGTTATTCAGGTTACTGCTCTATGATTCTACAAGGTGACTAATCCTTTTTTTAGTCTGGCTGAAGACTTTAAACTTAGCACTTCTTGGGAGGTAACCCAATATTCATGCGACACGGTAATATCTTTCCTTATCTCTTTTGCTTCAAGTGGTAACAGTTTCTCCTTATTCATGCTTTTAATTTTATCTTTAGAACATTGAGGACAATGTTAGATTTAAATTTGGGGGTATGGGAGAAACTTTTTAGTTGCATTAAATAAACTCCAGAGCCTAGAAATTTATGCTTATTAAGGATGGCACTAATCAATCTAAGTGGATGGTAGCATCTTGGTTATAGGAGTTTGGGAACCAATCTGATTAGATGGAAACATCTAAAGAGTCTTTTCATAAAAGCACAGAGCTCAGGTGTTAGAAAAAAAAACATGGTAGTTTCGCCATATCTCGTGATGGAAGCATCGAAAGAATCCTGATCACTTTTTTTTTTTTTTTTTACCTATTGCTAGGGTGAAATAGAGTGATTCGGATACATAAAAAAAAAAAAGACACCAGACCAACCGAAATAAATACAATAAAGTCGACCACTGGTACCCTTGTATATGCCAGCTGAGTTGACCCAGAGTTAGGATTATCGACCAATGGTTCCCTTGTATATGTCAGCATGTTGATATTAGTCCAGACCAGTATCGAAATCCATTAGGATAGGTTCACCTTAGTCAACATCATATACGTTTTTCTCAACATCCATCTTCTTAATCTATCCATGTGATTGGTTGACTCCGATTTATGATGTCCAGAAACTATCTGAGTAGAGCTCTGTCACTTTATATGAATTTTAGTATGCTTGAGTGCAAACTCGTATACAACAATTGGAATTTCGCATCAGGTTACTTCCTACTGTAGTCAATGAGAGTATGCCAACCAAGGATATTCTTTAGTGCCTTCCAAGGTTCGGCGTAGATAGCTAGGGTCTGGAGTAAAGGTTTTGTGGGTAAACCTCTGTAAACCCTCCTGAGACTACAACTCGGTCACTTGGGCCACCTAGTGAGTTTGAATTTTATTTTCTAGAATAAATTTGCTCGATGACTAGCAAATAATAGGTTTGGGGGTATTTTGATAGATACATTTTTGTGTCTGATTTGTCCTCGATCTCTGTACTGTTAGAACTCGATTTTTGTACTAATATTGCATTTTTATGTATTTTTAGGTATTTCTGGAAATAAAGATTTGTGGAAAAATAGGCTCGAAAAGTTGTCTAAAGCACCCGGATGAACGTGTTATTCGGACTCTCACTTTTGGTTAAGGGGAACCTCAATTACTAAGGGGCACCCCAGAGCGCAGCTGCTATCCGCACCGCCTTCTCTGTTAGGGGGAGGTCATCCCCTACCTTTTGAATCATGGTTTTGGCGGGAAAATGGAGTTTGTAGTTGCAGACTTTCAGGACGGATTTGGGACGTCAATTTATGCAATCTTTTCGTGGATATTGTTTGGTTTGGGACTGTTTGGTTGAAACACGAAAGGTAGTTGACTTGGTTTCGGATAAATATGGATTTAGTGTCCACTTTGGATATATCAGAGGCTGTTTCGCTGCAAGAATTTTCAAACTTGATTTCAGTTGAGATTCTGTCGGATTTCTTGCCGGATTTGGATTGACACCAACCTGTTACGACAAAACAGGGATGGTAGGCCTTTTTGCTTCGATCAAATAGGGACGTATATGTGGACTGGAAGTTGACAGGGTGGACGATATATTCACGAGATATTTGGTAATTTTCATGACATAACATCGAGCATTTCTATGTCTGGGACGTACCACACACGTTTGATGAGTTGGGGATTCTAGTTAAAGCATGAAGAACTCAATAGAAGGAAAGTAAGCCCGTGATTGACAACTGCAAGGAAAAGAAAGGAAAGAAAATATCCTCTTTAATGGCAGAGTTATGGAGGATTATTGGGAGTGAATGAGCGAAATTTCTTGATTCTGTCGAGTATAAAAGAGTTACTCGGATTTCATAGAGGGGGATGGAGAGTTCGGGGACAGTTGCAGATCATCAGAGAGTCGAGATAATCAAGTGACAGGAAACCACCATTTCTGCTGCTGTGAAGAACACGAAGAACATAAGATCATCCTAGACAGTCGTTCATGCTAAAGTAATTGCAACACAGCAGTGGCAGTCTTAGAAGCTACAGTAACAGCGACTGACAGTTGACAGTCTTATATACTATAGTAACAGCGACAGTTTGCATTTATCGTTCTCTGTAACTTTAACCATTCTCATCATTTATAAACCATTTTTGAGCATAAATGAAATCAACTTTTGAGCGTGTTTCCAACATGATGATAAGCTAAACCCAATCCTTGGGGAGATGGAGGAAGTTGTTGTTTTGGTAAAAGTGATATATCTTTATTTTAATTAATTATAAGAACTCTATTGTGATTTTTGCATTGAACTCAAAATTGATTATATGATTTTTATTAGTTAGGTGTATTTTTTCTTGATAGAATATGCTTTCTTTAGTGTTTTGATATTCTATACTTGGATTTACATCTATTCTTTTGGAAATCTACATGTCTAGGCAATACTATTAGAATCAATTTGAATGTTGAGTTGCATAATTATTGTTTGATTAAATCAGTAATATCGACCAATGGTGGAAACCTAACCCCGTTTTTTTTTCTAATTTTTACATCAATTTTAACTTGCTTTATTTTTGTTATTCTTAAAATTTAAATCTAAAAGCACAAACTTCACAAGTCTTGAACGAACTCTATTATTTACCACTTCTACAACCACTGTGAAAATCACCATTAGTCACCCATCCCTGGATTGCTCCCACCCGAGCACGCTTAACTGCAGAGTTTTCTACCAACTCTGAAGCCAATTATGCTGAAAAAGGCCTCGATGTTAATGAAGGACAAATCATTACTTACATTCCATTCGGCGAACCACTGTCGAAATCGGGGTATTACATTCCTAGTTATCAGTTGCATAGTCCGCAATGTTTCCATGATGAAAAATTGAGGAAAAGTTATAAAAATCCAACTTGAGGACAAGTTGTGTTTCGAAGGGCTGGGAATATTAGGACAGTGATTCCATTTTTTAGGATAAATATATTTTAGGATTTTGTTATTTTATATATCTATGTTTTAGTCTAGTCGTATGATCCAACTTGAGGAAAAGTTGTGTCTCAAGGGGTTGGGGATGTTGCGATACCAATACCAATTCAAAGTTCCTAGTTATTTTAGGAATTAGTACATCTTTCCTTATTTGTTATTTGCTTAAAAGTCAAATTATGTTCACTAAATATTCATAATTTGTTATAGGGTTTAAGATATCAAATCAATACAATTAATAAGCTTTGCTTAAAATAGGTGGTTGATCGCCTATCAAACTTTCTCTGAATCTCTTACACAAAAGAAGCTCAAAACTCTGGAATTGAAATCAACAGAAAGAAAAGTGAGAGAACATAATATAAGAAGAAAGAAGAAAAGAAAAGAAGAAATGATTTCTCTTCGAATGTTTAACTGAGATAAAAGCAATGAAAAATACTAAGGCACCCGACCATTTGGTCCAGGGAAGCTGAGAAGAATATCTTTATTATCAAAAATACAAGGTGCACTGAGTAGAAATCACGATTGTCTTAAAAACTCTTGCCCGCTAAATTATTAGTTTTCCCTTCTCACAAGTTGATTGATTACTTCTTCGTCTGATATCCGATAGACGCGCTCAAATTGTCGATTTCACATAAATTATCGTTACTTATCCAATGGTACCAATTTCATGGCTAGATTGTTTTTTTATAAACTTATATTAATTAAAATACATATTCGGTTGATCGAGTCATTAGCGGATAAATCGTCACTTGATCGGTCAAACAACGTTGACGAGCTTGCGAATCCTTATAGAACTGTTGAAAACACTTTTCCTAGCAAAATAAATGTTATGAGCCAGTCAAGAAGCTCCACGAAAATGGTTATGATCTCCTGGATTAGAAAATTCAATTTTTAGGCGTCAAAGGAGTTGCACAACCCCAAAGACGAGATCTTCATCTCTACTTAAGCTAATCCACAAACGAGAACAACCATACGGCTAGGACACAAATCAAGAAAATTGGGGGAAATAGGTATACTTACTCTATCCCGACAGTAAAACGCCCTCCCCTCAGAACTAGTATTCGATAGGATTGTTTTAGGAATATGAGATCAGTATGGTGGTTTTAGGTAGAACAAGCAAGCGAAAGGAATGTTGATATAAAGTTGGCATACACTTAAATGTAATCATACTTGGGACAAAAGGAATATGAATCATACCTGTTTACTCTATCACATAAAATAAGCCACTTTTCTTAATTTATTTTTTATTTATTTTAAAAATTCATATTATATAAGAAATTCTTGTCATCATTCAATCCTTTCATTCGTTCATCCATTGGATGCTGTATTGGTTGTGGATGTCAAACCTGGATCCTACCATGGATTGGATAAGACGTGAATGTATCTAAAACGAAACCAATCCATACCATGCTCAAGCCTACTTAGTATTAATTTCTTGAGACTAAAAACTTCAAAGGTGAGCAACGGATGAGTGGATGTGGATTTGGTGTCATTCATGTTCAATCCATCCAAATGATAGACTTGATAATTCTGTCCGCGTCCAATGCATCACCCTGAGGATGGGCAGACTGGATGCAGATGAGTTAGTGAATTTTGAGAAACAAAAAGAACTTATTATGTTTTATACCGTTAGTTAAGAATTAAACGTGGAACCTCGTATATGGGGTTGATCACCTATTCGAACATGCATATAACTAAGTCTCTTGATCTCAAACTTAAGCGAGTATCTGTTTGTGCATACATCAAAGACATAACTATCAAGGGACTAGTGGGGACAATTGTCCCACCTAAATTTTGTGTATTTCCTATATAGGTTGTAATTTGCTAATTTTAGTACATATGGGGAACAAATTCATAGGAAAACATGGGCGGATCGAGAAGATAGACCAAGGAGAAATAAAGTTTTTATAACGGTAGCAAGAAGAAATATTAGGCTTGGAGGAAAATTTAGTCTTGGTATCCCAATGAGAAGGGATAGTAATTGCACCCCTTGTATCATGTTGGATCTGCCCTTGGGAGAATACCGAAAAATTGGTAAATTTTGTATTCTTCCATTAATCACCGACAGATTTTCTCCGTAACAGAGTAAGAAAAAACTTCATCTTGAAAGGGAATGTTGATGCATTTCTAAACTAAATGGACAGTGAATGATCCATGTTACAAGCAAATTCAAGAAACACATAGGTAATATGCTAATACGAAAATAATAAACCAATTCAAAATACTTGGATAACTTTGAAACAACTAGTTAAATCTTTCGACATCATTCTACTGTACACGAATTCATATATTCAAAGTTTTAACTAGTTGTTTAAATGTCATGGGCTAGTTTTAAATGGAAAATAAATAAAAGGACAAACCAATCTTTTTTTCATTTTTTTTTGCGAAATCATAACCTCATCGGTTTACTTTTCTTTTAGACGTAGTTTTAACTCTAGGAAATAAACAAAGCTATGCAAGCTTTTAAATCGAATAAGCACATTACTTGGAGTAATGTACTTATTCATCTGTTCTTGCAACCCGTGGAAGAAGAACAAAAATCAACTACAAGGTACGGAGATCCTCGTGCCCTAATTTATGGGTGTGCAACGCAGGTGTCCAGATATCATGTGCATTTATTCCACCGAAATAACGGATTTGAAAAGTCAATCCTTATTTTTCTTTTCATCCATAAGTATTCCAGCCACATGGATCCAGATTCCTAATTAACCGGCTAGATTGGTTGGAGTTATGTGGCTCAATACACACATGTGAGTCACACATGGGATAGCTAAAGATAGTCTCACATGGAGGAAGACAAGTTTTATTGGGTGACATTTAAACAAGGCAATCTCCCTACATAGCACCGAGGCCTTTTGGGTAAAACCCTACACCTCTAACCTCTCTGACCTCAAGGTGGTCAAGTGGGCACAATGTCGCACTGTTATGACTCCGGGTCTGGCGGTCTGTGGACCCCACACATCATAAGCTAGGAGCAAAAAGGATTCTGGTTCACCAAAAAGTAATTTGTTTTAGTTTTAGAAATCGATCTATGGACTACGACATGCAATACTGCAAAAATGACTAACAGAATCAATCTGTACGCAACACTCAATTGGGCACTTTTCCTATCTAGTTATCTACTGTTTTCATCATTTGTCAGACCCACAAGAAAAACCCAAACAAAGAAACAAAACCATAATTAAAAGAGATATCTTTTCTTTTTGGTTATTGATTGCATCAGGGAGTGGGCGATGATTGGTTGTTGGGACTCTTAATTATAGTTAAATTCTTTCACTTTCAGATTCCACCGAAACCAAATTCTCAATCTGTTTCTTCTTAGTTTGTTACTGAAAAGCTAATTGCACCCCAAAAATCTGGGTTTCTTTTCTTTGCAGTAAAGCATACTTCTTCATCACTCTCCACTATCTATCTATAAGTACCACAACAAAAGGACCTTTTGATTGTAAAGAGATTCTTATTAAATACAGTGCCTTCTTAGCTCTCTGGGTTCTGGGTTGTGTTATCAATGGAGAAAGTTTTGATCTTTATAGTGTTTCTGGGTTTGTTTTCAATAATTGAAGGTTCTCCTAAAGATGCTTTAATTACAGAACTTCCTGGTTTTAATGGGAGTTTTCCATCTAAACACTACTCTGGGTAAGTGAAGTATTGAGTAATTTTTCTTTTGTTTTTGGAAATTCGTTTACTTTTACTGAGATTTGGGTGTTTTGTTGGAATGGGTGTTTCAGATATGTGACTATAGATGAGAAAACTGGGAAGAATTTGTTCTATTACTTTGTGGTTTCAGAAAGAAAACCATCTGAAGATCCTGTTGTTCTATGGCTTAATGGTGGACCTGGTTGTTCTAGTTTCGATGGATTCATTTACGAGCACGGTATTGACTTTGTTTTCTATTAGCAAATTCCAATTTTGATGTTAAATTTTACTTCAATTTGTTGTTGGGTGACCTTATAATGAAGTTCTAAACCCTTGTATTTGATCGGCTAATAAGAACGAATGGCGTCAAATTATCTGAATTGCTGCTGCATTGTTGTAGGTCCATTCAATTTTCAAGCTGCAAAGACTCATGGAGGTCTTCCACAACTTCAACTTAATCCACACAGTTGGTCTAAGGTATTAGAATCCGTGGAATTTCAATAGTCAACGCTACTGAAGTTATCAAATTGTGTTGGAAAAGTTTGTTGATTTAAGGATTGTAAGTCGGATTTGTTTAGATTTCGGGATCTTATGAGAATGGCTTTTGAATTTCAGGTTTCGAACATTCTCTATTTGGATTCTCCATCTGGTGTTGGAATGTCTTACTCTGATAGCGAGAGCGACTATAAAACTGGTGACAGGAGGACCGCTGTTGATTCACACGCATTTCTGCTCAAGGTATACTTTTTTAAGTTACAGTGATAAATTACTCTCAATTTGTATGAAATTTTTATATGGCAGTAGTATCCAAGCATTTAGCATCTTGGAGAATTAGTTCATGTGCATATGTCAATGTGATTCGTTCACTAACGTTCAAAGTTTTAACAAGCTACGAAAATTGATTAATACTTATACATTAATGTGTACCCATATTGCTCAGATAGCATAATTTGAATCTTTTTCGTTATTTGTTTTTGTACAAAAAAGTGGTTCGAGCTATACCCGGAGTTCCTCTTGAACCCATTTTACATCAGCGGGGAGTCCTACGCTGGGGTGTATGTGCCTACTCTTGCTTCAGAAGTTGTGAAAGGTATTTCTTTTTCCCCCCCGCTGATTTGAGAATGTTAAAATAAAGATTTTAAGGTGACTAAAGGTATGAATTTTCACAGGACTTGATGCTGGCTCCAAGCCTGTTCTCAACTTTAAGGTTTGGATCTTAAAGACTGTAGAAAACTCAGTTTCTGGACATTTTAGTGTTTATCTGGATTGAACTTAAAAACTCATTTTCTGCAGGGTTACATGGTGGGAAATGGTGTTACTGATGATGGGTTTGATGGAAATGCTCTTGTACCTTTTGCCCATGGAATGGCTCTTATCTCGGATAATCTGTTTGAGGTGAGACGGAGCACATAACTGACATTCTCCTGAGATCTCAACACAGTTTCTCAGTTTGATACAAAATATTATCCAAGACTTTCTGATAATTCACAGAAAAAGCCAACATATAGCTGGATTCCACTGCTAAGTCTCTGTTCTTATATTGATTTGACGTGTTAGTGAGGCGTTTATATATAAAATTGCTGCTTCTCATATTGCAGGCTGTTACTACTGCCTGTAATGGAAATTACTGGAATTCGACAAACAGCATATGCTCAAAATTGCTTGAGAAAGTTGATCAAGTAAGTTTATTTTCTAATCCATTACTCGACTTAGAATTTCAGTTCGTGTTTCTACATCAGAATGGTTGCCAAAATGTATGCTTTCTGACTAAAGTAATCAAAAAGATGTTTTTTTTTTTTTTTTTGTTTTGATCAGAATCAAAAAGATGTTAGGCCTCTCTTAGAATCCAATTTTGCTCAATTTTGGATACTTTTTAGGGAACTTACTTTTTATGTTGTCGTGGTTTACATTCAGGAAGTTGATGGTCTAAATGTCTATGACATTCTTGAGCCCTGCTATCACAGTACAGAAGCAAGAGCAAATGATCACTTAAGGCTACCATCTAGTTTCAAGAAATTAGGTGAAACCGAAAGACCTCTTGCTGTGAGGAAAAGGATGTTTGGTCGTGCTTGGCCTTTTAGAGCCCCTGTTAGAGATGGACTTGTTCCAACTTGGCCACAAATCCTCAACAGTGTCGGTGGAAATGTTCCATGCACTGTAAGTTCTTTTCTTTAATTTTTCAGGAATGGATGATTTTGACTAGCTATTTTTCTTCAAATAAATATTTCAATGTTTATAGACGAAAAGGGTTTTGCCAAACAGAGACGAATAATAAAAACCTCAATAAGCACCCACTTGAACGAGAAATGACTTAACATATTACGAACTACTGGAACTGCCATTAAGATAGGTTTTGGATTTACATTTCTTCTGATTTTGCTTACTATGTCAGACTTTGTTGTTAATATATTTGAATTTTATAGGATGATGAAGTTGCAACTTCATGGTTGAATAACAAAGCAGTAAAGAAAGCAATTCATGCCAAGGTGCAACAGAATTCATCATCTCAACTCTAATAAAGTTAATTACTTTAGTTTTCCGAGATTCTGATATTCATATAACCTAATGTTTCTAATTCCAATACCAGGAAAACCTTGATTGGGAGTTATGCACGGGCAATATCGAGTATTATCACGACTTAGGAAGCATGATCCCGTATCACAAGAACCTTACTGCCCGTGGATATCGTGCAATTATATTCAGGTACTTTTATGCAACTGTGGTAGCATATTTCCTGTGATGCCTGTCGAAAATGTTCATTCTTGATCTAAACATGTCCAATTTCCATTCATGTGAGTACTGAATTAGAGGGCATACTTTAGTTGTCCTTAAAGTTTACCACCTTTTAAGAATCTGTGCTTGAATTTTGAAATGCAGCGGTGATCATGATATGTGTGTCCCATTCACCGGGAGTGAAGCATGGACAAGATCTCTTGGATACAAAATCGTCGATGAATGGAGGCCTTGGTTTTTCAACGATCAAGTTGCCGGGTAAGCTAATATCAGTTTCTATTCATCTATCTTTTATTACCCAGGTGTTCGTTTACATTTGTTAAGTAGCAAGCGCACTTCTTGAAGTTTGATAAACAAGCAATAAACAGATAACATTTCACAACTCAAATTGATTACCTGACATGCAAATGAACTCTTTTTTCTCATAAGATCGACCTTCTCCATTTTCTTGTTTCAGGTACACTCAAGGCTATGACAACAATCTAACATTTCTCACCGTGAGGGTAAGAATAATTGAACTCTATCTGTTATTAATCTTCCTAATGCGCTTGCGTGTAGCTAGATTTACAAATCTTGTTTCAACAATGAAACTCTAGTAAATTGTCCCCTAGAATGTCTAAAGTACACTCTCAATCAACACACAAACTGTAGATATACAAGTAAAAACCTCCATTCCTGGACAGCTTTTCTACTAGTTAGAATTTCATGGGAAAAAATTCAAAATGGCAGTCAATTTTGTTGATTTTCTCGGTTTCAGTTCCACGCAATTCTGTGTTGAAACTATGAAGAACAAGAACCATAGTTGAACAGGCAGCACAGAAACAATCCCCGACCTAACTGTCCTCATTTCGATGATTTTGTAAATTCGGCTAAGTTATGCATCAATTGTTTGTTGATTTTAAGTCTTGAAATCTTGCTTTGAGATTATAATTTCTTTTCTTGTCTGCAGGGATCTGGACATACTGTCCCTGAATACAAACCCAAGGAGGCGTTGGCATTTTTTACACGATGGTTGGCGGGAGAAAAAATTTGAGAAAGAAAAACAACCCAAGAGCAAACAAATAGAAAGACAATTACACGGAGCATAATTCTTGGCTCGGTTGGTTCCACCATTCATCTCTTCTTATCAGGTGGACCAATAAAACATGGGCTCACACTAGAAATTTAGGGGACAGCTTTTCTCTTACAGTCCTCAATTATTTGTTGCTAATGCAAAACCAGAAAAATGTACCTTAATCTATTTATATATCATACGCAGGCGTAGCATTTCCACATGTTTCTTTACTTTTGCCTTGCAAATTACATCACTTTATAGTGCAAATTACTGTTTTTCCTATTTGGTCTTATTTGTAGATTTGCGTACAAAATGTGAAGAATTCTTAGCCTAATTGTTGAAGGTTGTTTTTAGGCATATCAAAAACTTTCAAGTCCTGCAAAATAGTTTTCCCATCCTAGGTGATCTTATAAAGGGCGTCTATTGGGTAGTTCAATTATCTAAATACCCTTGAACCTAAAATCAAAAAATAAACTATCCTAAACATCTCTTCTTCTTCCTCCATCCAAATCACCTTCCTTTTTTCTCAGAATTTTTTTTCATCACCGTAATTAATTATCGATTCGTGAAAATTCGATCATCGGTTAAATTGAACTATATAATGGATCGTACAAAGAAAAAAGCAAACGTCGGGTGTTCTAAATCCTCTTCCAATCCATGAATTAAAGAAGAAGAACCAATTGAAGATGAAGGTATAAAAACTATAATTGAACCAGAAATTGAATCAGAAATTCAACCATTTAAAGCTCCAAATACTGAAATGAGGATAAGAAGGTATTCCCTACAAACCCAATCTTTTATTTGTTGTTTTTCATGGATTGAATGGGTTAAATTGCTAAAAACTTAGGGGTTTTGACAGTTACAGTAGCGGGTTCGGCTGATAATTGAGTTGAGTTTTGAGCCGAATTGTTCTTGAAATTTCACCCTGAAAGTGTCTATGAACAGTTTGGCTTAACCGTAAATGTCAATTTTTAGCCGAACCCCAAAATGTGTATTAAATACGCCCCAGAACAGTGTCAGGTTCGGCTAATACCTTGCAAACCTTCCCGGCCGAACCTGAGAAGTGAAATTTACCCCAGTGGTTGTCAGGTTCGGCTGACTCGATTAGATCACTTTCGAGCCGAACCTGTCTCTGTAAACACTTCGAAAATATTGATTTGTAGGCTCTAGGTTCGGCTACCTCGTGTTGTTGAGTTATCATCCGAACCTTCTCTTTGCACACTCAAGTTTTTCAATCTTGTTTTGGCCATAACTTTTCGCCCGATGTCGGAATGACCTCATTGTTTTTGCGTTGTGTTTTTCTTTTCATTCTCTTGAAGTTGAAGATAAGATCTCATTGATTTTAATGAGTTTAATATGGATCTTGGTATTCTCCATCATTAGACTTCACTTTCTTAAAACTTTTAGTAATTTCCACTTTTTTTGTTTGGTCGTCCTATGAAAAGGCTACACAATAGAAAACATATGTAATAAAAAACCTAACTCCTAAATGTGTATGAATTTAAGTGTTTCATGGAAAATCAGTATCATGTCCGGTTGATGTGATTTTTTGAATATGAGCCGAACTTGGAAAAATATATAGTTCGGCTGATACGATATTTAGAGTGAAAACCGAATCTAACTCTCAGGAATAGATTCGGCTTGTTATTAGACTTTAATATAAGCCGAACTAGGATCTTGCAAATAGGTTGGAAGTTGGAAAATGAAGGTTCGGCGTATAACATTACCAAATTCAGCTAGCTGAATTGTTCATCAATTTAGTGGGTTCGGCTTATATTTTCAAGCCGAACATAGTCCTGGTTCGCTGAACCATGATGAAAAATACAATTTTTTGATGATTTCAAGCTACAAAAGTGAGATTAAACATAAAATAGAAGTGTACATGTGTGTTAGAAGCATTGGGTTCCTCATCTATGTATTCATCATCTGGATTTGGCTCATAAAAATCATCATCTTGAGTTTGAGTTTGTGTAAAATCATTCTCATAATCTAAGAAATCAGCCATTTCTGGATCATTGTTGTAGTTGATATGTATTTTCCTAGGTTTTGTAGATGAAGAATGACCCTCCTCATCCTCCATTGAAATCAAGAATTTTTTTTTCTCACTTTCTCCTTTTCCTTCTCTCTTTCTCAATAAAAACTTGATTTTTCCCCAAGTTTTTACATCTACCCAAAACTTTATAATTATGAATTATCTTAATCACTATACAAAAAGTTTTAATCACTAATCCAGATACTAACACTAATACAGAAAGGGCAGATTTGCCATTATAAAAAATTTGGGGAAAAAGATGTTGCAAATCAAGAAAAAAATGTGGTGAAAAAAATTAACACTCAATTTGCTCGCACATTAACTATCAGCGAGATTGAAGCGACCAATAGTGCCGCGCTCAAAAAGTGACAGTACGCGTAACGATTCAGCGTTGGAGAGAATTTTTTTTTGTTCTTAAATAAATCTGAAAGAACTTGATCGTGACAGTTATTAGTAAATTATAAAGTACTACCTAATTTGAAAACTGGGAATTGTCTTTTGTCCACACGATTTGAAAAGGGGAGAGAGGGAAATCTGTGGGAACATTTGAAAAATGGAGCCCAACATGCAACCACACGATTAGTTAGTCCTTCACATCTGAATAGTCTTAGGTCCACACGATTAACCTATTTGCCCTAGTGGACAGCGAACAGTGGAAATGACTATGCAAAGGTACCGACTCTCTGAACTAGCATTAAATGCGTGATGATTTTAACATGTTAAAAAACCTGTCTGATAAAATTTAGAGCGTTGTTTCATTCGGCATTAAACTCTGACCCTGTACCGTTCCGGGCTCAGTGCTGCTCTGTTCAGCTTTCCCTTGCTAGATTTGACATGCCATAGAATTAGTAGGTTGTCCAAACAAATGATTGGCCTTAAGAAAATATGGCCTTAAGAAAATTTGGCCTTAAGAAAATTTAAAAGACGACAATACGGAATAAAACAAACAAATGATTGTTCTTCTCTATTAAGTTTAATTAATTTAATGTCAATAAATCGATTCTTTTTTCCTTAATCAGTAGTAAATTACTACTTGGAAGTAATTATTAATGACATGACGCGTGATCGCAGCTTCAAAGGCCGTATGTAAATTTTTTCTGATAAAAAAAGACATGTAATTAATAATAATGGGTTTTAGTAAACCAATATTAGTCCCCCAATAAGTCCAATGAAATTATGGATGACATATCCCACAGGATAAGGAAGGATCTACACATGTAAACAATGCACTAATGCAGCTTAAAGTCAATATGATGTGGATTCTATTACTAAATGCCTGTTCATTTCCATCAAGAACAGAACAGACCAAGCATACTGAACCCAGTTACGTTACGTGTAATACATCTCAAGAAAATACTAGTTAACTTAGTTAAACTAATTTTACTGTTCAAAAATATTTTCACATCAGAGAAAGAGAAGAAGAGTGAAACATCAATGATTTTAAAGTGGCAAGTGGGAGTCTTGCCTTTAAAAGGGCCGACCGGCCTAGGCTTTACCTTGGCAAGTTGCAATAATCGTAAATGCTGACATGAGCCCTAATATGAACCTAGTTCAGTAGTGTCGAAAGTACACTATCAGATTTTTCTTATAAAAGAGAGACAATAAATTGTGTAGCTATCATATATAATAGTCCTTCAAATTGCTTCTCTTGGTTCACATTTTCAATTTCTAATGGATTCATATGCATCACTTTTTACTGGAAGAAGTACAATTACTGTTCTTCTAGTAATGTTGTTTATGGTAATATATGGTGTAGTAGAGATCAGAGAAAACACTACTAGTGACCATGCTGGTACTTCTTCTTACGTTCATGGAGAAGTCACTGGTAATGGTCATCCATTATTGCTCGAAAGTTGATGATGGTCGCCGGTGATGGCCATAGATATGACGTGCGTCCGGCTGGGACACGGAAAGCGGTCACAGGGTTTTATTATAGGAACCGGTTTCCTCCTCCTAAGGGCAATTACTTTATATATTACTCTCCTCCATGGAACTCTCCTCCATCATGGTCTCCTCCTACTCCAGCTCCTCCTCCTCCACCGCCACCTGGTCCTCCATACAAATAAAGAGGATGGATCCAAGGAAGTTTCCTGGTTTGTTAACCTCTGAGAATCATTGAGAATTTATTAATTAGTAGAATCAATGATATTACATAGATCTTTTAACTATGGTTTTGATCATATCGCAGCAGCAATAGCACCTTCGGGCTTCGGCGGCAACAACGATATCTCCAACAACATCAGTATATCACCAGCTACATCAACAACACCAACCCAGTTACCGTAGCAATAACACCCCTCTGCATTCTGTAGTTGTGGTAATCGCTTTACTTTTGTTTAAATCAAACCAAACAAGGCCATTTAACATGTCCCTATGGTTTCTTCGAATGGTTGTAAAGGTTGAATCCTTAGTTCTGTATCAGACGAGACACTTTAGCTTTTATGTCAGTTCTTTGATCTCTTTATATGTATGAAGTCATCTTACCACATGCTTCTTTATTTTCGGGATGCAAATTGCAGCATTATCCTTGGTAATACAATAAGTTATACATCTACCCTGAGATTGCCACGAAATAAGAAAGGAATCACTAGATAAATATGGTTTTTCCACACCATATATGAACACCGCCTTTTCTTTCACCTTCAAGGTTCTAATTGTTTCATGTAATGGAAAAATATATCGGAAACCAAGTCGATTTTAAAAGCAATCTCTTAACACGCATGATTAAACAATTGACAGAATGTAAAGTAAAGATGAAAGAGATTTAACATTAACGAAAAGAGTCAAGTACAAGGATGGGTGATGTATATATAGCGACAACACAACCAAAAGATATCAAAACTAAACAACGAAGGTAAAGCAGTGAAAGGTAAAGCAGTAAAAGAGTAAAACAGTGAAAGGAGTTATAACTAACACCTCTCTTACACAGTAAAGAAAACATGTACTGCTAACACTCCCCCTCAAGCCGAAAGAAAGTGGTAGGTGCAAGGCCTTTAGTAAACAAGTCATCTAGATGGTGAGATGAAGGAACAAAACGAACAACAACAGTACCAACATCCATTAAGTCACGAACAAAGTGATAGTCTACTTCAATATGCTTGGTTCTGGCATGAAAAGCTGGATTAGAAGCTAGAAACTGAGCCCCCAAGTTGTCACAGTGCATCACAAAGGGTGTAGTAGGAGTAATGTGAAGCTCTTCAAGAAGACTAGACAGCCAAACAACTTCAGCAGCAAGCACACTGAGGGCCTTATACTCATCTTCTGTAGAACTACGAGAAACAGTGGGTTGTTTCTTGGAGGACCATGAAACCAATGTAGTACCCAAGAAAACACAGTAACCAGATGTAGAGCGTCTTGTGTCTGGGCTACCAGCCCAATCTGAGTCAGAGAAATTGGTAATAGAACTAGTGTCACAAGATTGAATAACTGTATCTGATCCAAGTGTCCCTTTAAGATATCTCAACACTCTTTTTGCAAGAAGCATGTGAATTGTAGTTGGAGAGTGCATAAACTGAGATATATAGTTAACTGCAAATGTAATGTCAGTCCTTGTAAGAGTAAGATACTGCAGACCTCCAACTAAACTCCTAAACTCAAGTGGATTAGTTAGCAGATCACCATCATGAATAGAAGCTCTTTTATCAGTGGAAGTTGGTGTAAAGCATGGTTTGCAGTCAATCATTTTTGCTTTAACCAACAAGTCAATAGTGTACTTCTTCTGAGTAAGAGTAATAATATCCCTTGAGGAAGAGAAAACAGCTTCAATTCCCAAAACGTAACAAAGATCACCCAAATCCTTCATAGAAAATTGAGAACTCATTTGATTAATTAGAGAATTTAAGAAAAAATCAGAACTTCCGGTGAGAATTATATCATCCACATATAGAAGCAGAACTGCAGTCTCATTTCCACAATGATAAATGAACATAGAAGGATATGCAACTGCCATAACAAAACCAGCATCAAGAAGAAAACCACTAAATTTTTCAAACCAAGCCCTTGGGGCTTGTTTGAGACCATATATAGACTTGTGCAGCAAGCAAACATGATCAGGATGTTGAGGATCCTCAAAACCCTCTGGATGCTTCACATACACCTTTTCTGTGAGATCTCCATGCAAAAAGGCATTGGAGACATCAAGTTGTCTAATGGACCACTTGTTGGATAAAGCAATAGTAAGTACTACTCTAATTGTTGTAGTATTCACCACTGGACTGAAAGTTGCATTATAATCAATTTCATCTTGTTGACTGCAACCTTGAGCAACCAGTCTTGACTTAAATCTGTCAATAGTCCCATCAGGCTTCAATTTTAATTTGTAAATCCATTTGCTGCCAAGAATGTTCATGTCAGAAGTAGGAGCAACCAAGGACCATGTATTATTCAACATTAAAGCTTCATGTTCTTTGTGCATAGAAGCAATCCATTCATCATGTTTACTTGCAGACTTGTAAGTCTTAGGCTCTTTAGGAAGAGACACAATGGAAGTAAAAGCAGTGTGAATAGGATGAGGGACAAAGTAGTTAGTGATGAAATCTGGCAAATGCTTAGGCTTGACTATGCCATCCTTAGCTCTTGTGACCATAGTATGAGAGGAACCAATTGGTGGTTGAGCAGGAAGATCCACATTAGAGTCTTCAAGATTATCAGAATCTGAACCAGTATTTGTGTATGTAAGATCTTCATTTGCATTCTCAGAAGCATCCTCAGTAAACAATATCATATGAATTTTCAAATACAGGAACTGGAATGTGTTCTATCTGAGGAGCAGAAGTAATAGTTGTAGTTGATGAACAAGAACAAAAAGGAAAGACTGATTCATCAAACACTACACCATTTCTGCCGAATAGTAACTAAAATTCGTAACGGCCCAGCAACCGTTACAAAATCGACAGTTCCAAAAAGCCGTTACAACCTAATTGTAACAGGTTGAAGCCGTTACGAATTTTTTTTGTGATTCGTAACAAGTGTCAGCTGTTACGAATCGTAACAGGCTAATTATTTACGCGTGCTGCCCACACGCTTGGTCACACTAGAGTCGGGTAACAGGTGTATTTGCGCGTGTGCCATTCAATCGTGTGCCATTTTTTTCCACCCAACATGGATTACGCTAGAGGATAATTTCACCCTTGAAGAAATGATTTTCCCCCATTCCCATCGAGTAAACCCCATTTCTCTTTTCCCATTCTCTCTCTTTTTTTCTCCCCCTTCTCATCGAGTAAACCCATATCTTATCTTCCCCCTGGATATTCAGATGTGCACCACATCTGATTTTAAGTCTTCTCAACTGAAGATTTCAGTTCTTCAATCATCATCATCATCGTCATCATCATCAGTTTAGGGTTTCGATTTCAGTTTCTCATCATCAGTTTTAGGGTTTTATCTATTCTGTTATCAAATCATCTGATATTTGAAGAATTGATCTTCAATCATCTGTTACGCGAGTTTAGGTTTTTGATTTCACAGATCTCTGTAAATATTTATCATCTGTAGGATTTCAGTTTGTTAATTAGATTTTAAGGTTTTAGTATTTCAATCGATTTTAGGGTTTCTTATTACTCGTTTGATTTGGTATTGAAATTCTTAGGGTTGGGTTTGATTCTCTGCAGACGAAGCCATATTTAATTAGGGTTTGATTTGAATCGTTGTAAACAGATTATAAACCTTCTCAATATGATGTACATAGTTATTATTTATGATTAGTCAATCTGAACTGAGAGCATATTAGATTTCTGATTCTGATTTACGATTTTAGTTGTGGTATGTACTGTTCATTGCATAAATAAGGTTTAGTATTAAGTTTATGTCTCTTTAATAATTATACATGATAGGTAGGGTTCATTGCTTAAATAAGTTTCAATTTTTTTCATGTAACTCATCTTTAAGTGTATGAATCAAGTATCAATCTTTTTTGCACATGTATTCATAAATCCAGTCAGTTGTACTGATATGATAGTATAGGAATTTAGTTATATTTGTTTTGATGGTAGTTTGCAAATATGCGTGTTGTCAAAGAGTTGTTGCTAATGTCATTGTTTGGATTTACAGATGCCAAGCTTTTGATTGGTAGGAGATTCAGTAACACCACTGTCTAGGGTGATATGAAGCACTGGCCATTCAAGGTTCTGTGCGGTCCAGCTGACAAGCCCATGATTGAGGTCTCATACAAGGATGAGGAGCAGCAGTTAGCTGCTGAGGAGATCTCTTAAATTGAAGGTCATACCTGAAAAAGTATGGGGTTGTGGGTATTCCTTAAGAGTATTGGTTTTATTCGATTTGAAGGGGATTGTAATTTTATTATGTTTGTAATTTGTCGTGCTATATGTATCTTGTGCAGTTTAACTTCATTACCGTCTTGATTGGGTGGTTTGGTCTCTCTAACACAACTTCATGTTGCAAACAACAAGCTGACTAATTTTCCACGTCTGGAAATCTTGAAAGTAAATAACAACAGGTAATACTCACGTTTATAACCATTTTCACTTTGTGAATTTTACCGTAGTTAAAGTAATTGCTCTCTCTAAATTATTCATGTTATTGCCTTGGTGGCAGGATAAGCTCAGTTCTTGGTGCAGGTTGATTTCAAATCTCTTGGTAGACTTGCCTGACACAGTTGGGAGTTTACGGAATCTTGAGGTACTCCAATCTCCTTTTTTCCTACCATTGTCAATTATCTGAATCATATCATCATTTACTTAGTCCCATGTTTGTGTAGGCTCTGCATCTGAGTAATAATGGCCTCAAATCCCTTCCTTCGATGCTATTCAAACTGTGCACCCAGCTCTCGACTCTTTATCTTCATAATACAGAAATCACCATTGATATTCTCAATCAGGTATTGACTTTTGATTCTTTTTTTTTCTTATCTAAAACTTGTGCAAGAGGTGATAGTCTTATGTATCCAAGTATTATGTCACACAAGCAGTTTGAAGGGTGGGAAAGTTTTGATGAGTGTCATAGATTAAAGCATCAGAAGCAACTGGATTTTATAGTTGGAAGTTATGGTGTGTTTGATGAATGTGCTGATAAAGATTAATAAGGTACTCAATCTCTCAAGTCGCATATTGCCGCTGTTAAACCGTTGTTAACAGTGTTTTGTGTCTGCAGGTGAAGTACTGCGTAGCTGCTTTTTTCTTGGTAGAGAAATCCTGTAAGAGCAATGGCCATTGGATTGAAGATACATAGCTGTTGTCGCGTTGGATTCCATCAGCTTTGTCTATCCTGCTTCAGATGCAGCAGTCTGCGGCATGAGAAGGATTTTATGTGAGTCGTGTTTGTGTTTATGTTAGCCTGTGACATGGGAAAACTTAGATATAAGTTAGGAACTTAGAAAGTTTTTTAAGTTTCTGTGAACTGAACTTTGAAACTTAGTAAATTTCTGTCTATGTATTCCCTCAGAATTTGATACTTAACAAAAAAAAATTGATACTTAGAAAAATTTGTGTTTTTTTTATATGAATGTGTAGATATGAATTGATTAGGTATAGTATGAATTGATTGAAAAATTATGCCACATAGTTCAAGATATCCAATCTGCAATGCCAGCATCAGTTGGCTCAAACTTGGCCAGCACCTCAAAATCTCCATCTCCACAGGGTGTTTCTGCTTCACCTCTATCATCTCCACAGGGTGTTTCTGCTTCACCTCTATCATCTCCACAAGCTGCGACGAGTTCACCAGCTGCATCAGGAGTACATGGCATGCCGCGTTGTTCATTACTGAACTTCGAGGGTGAAGTGGTTGCAACTGGTAACATCTGTACTGGTGGTTTAGGAGAAATAATTCACGGAGATTTTGTACCCTTACATCTTGCCAAGGTGTGTATCGATACTATTTCCAAGCCAGATGCAATAACTGTGAGTGCCAACAAGTTTTTAGGCTTATTTTCCCCTTTTTTTTCCAGTTCACACTTTTGTATGTATGCTGACTGATACGCATACTCTTATGCAGTTGTGCATAAGAATAGATTTACTTGAAGCAACTTCTGCAGTGCTGCATAACAAGTATTTAGGCTTATTTTCCCTTTTTTTTTTGCAGTTCACACTTTTGTATGTATGCTGACTCATATGCATACTCTTATGCAGTTGTGCATAAGAATAACTTTACTTGAAGCAACTTTTTTTGTCTGATGTAACTTTTTCCTGAATTATGTGAACACAAACCGTCTTATGAATAGATATGCACTTTCAGTTCATCATTTATTTGTATATGTGTGGGTGGATTTTGTTCTGTTATATGTGAATGCACAGGGGACTTCTCGCAAGGTCAGCTGAAGCAGCAGTAGCCATCCGGGGAAATATCAATCCGTGGTAAGTACTTCACTTGGTTATATTTGTACTATAAAGTTTAAGAGGTGTGGTTTCTGACCTTCAATTTATACTTGCGAGGTATTATGCTGTTGGGAAGTGAACTACAGCTGGATTGGCATCAACTTGTGTACCTGCTAGAATACCGGGTAAGTACTTAACTTGTATATTTCTAGATTCCATGTTTCTTACGGGACTTTTGTTTGTTGCGCGTGCGAGAGAGCTTATGGACTTTGGTTTGTTTCAGGACCAATTGCAATGATGGCCTGGATCAGTGGTTGCAGTTTCAGTTGAAGCTCTTGATGACTAAATCATGGGCTTGTTCTTATTACAAAACCACAGTAAGTATTTCTCATTGTTCTTCTCCCCAATTTATATTTTTTTGAAGTTTTGTCTTCTTTTAACATAGGTTGGTATATATGCTTAGGAAGTTTAAACTTAGCAGATACTTTTCATCTATAACTTTATGCATGGATTTCGAACTTGAAGTCTTAAAATTTGCAGCTTCAAGTTGGTTTATCAGCTCTAGCTGCGAACATAGAAAATTTGCAGTAAGTTTCTATGTACAGTCTAAGTTATATAAATTTGTGAACATAGGAATTTCTATGAACTGATACTTATGGGAATTTGTATACATTCCCCTACTATTTGATACTTAGAATAATTTAAGTTCTATTTTGTATGAATCCATTGTATGAATCCATTTGAATGTGATAAGAATTGATTGAATGGACATGAATTTGATTGAAAAAAAATATTGTTGATTGTGAAGGAGAAATGAAAGGTGTATGCAGGTGGTTATTTTGAATTTCGGCGTATTCCGGCCGAGAATGAGCTGCCGGTCAACCTTGACCTGGTCAAAATTGGTCATTGCTGACTGATTTTGACCAGGTCAAGGTTGACCGGCAGTAATTTTTTTACTGTTGCAAAAAAATTCGTAACGGCTTCAGCTTGTTACAACGTTCTGTTACTAAATAAATTCGTAACGGCTCTAGCATGTTACGACAGTGCCACGTAGTAACGACTCTTCGCTTTTACAAGAGCCGTTACAAAAAAAAATCATAGCGGCTGCTGGGCCGTTACAAAAAATTTGTAGCACCCTTTTTCGTAACGGTCCGGAACAGTTACAACCCCGATTCGTAACGCTCAATAACCGTTTCGAATCGGAAAAAATGGTGTAGTGAAATACTACATGTCTGGAAATATATGTCTTCTGAGTAGAGTTCTCATAACATCTGTAACCCTTATGTAAAGGGTTGTAACCAAGAAAAATACACTTGGTGGATTTAGGACTTAACTTATCCTTCTTATAAGGACCCAAATATGGGTAACAAGCACAACCAAACACTTTGAGAAAGGAGTAATTTGGTGTCTTGTTAAAAAGTACTTCAAATGGAGACACATAATTTAGAAGTTTAGATGGAGTCCTGTTAATAAGATAAGTGGCAGCCATAAAGGAATCAAACCAGAAGGACTTTGCAAGCATGCTTGAAAGGACAAAGTATTTCCCGCAGAAGCAATATGTTGATGCTTCCTCTCAGCAAGCCCATTTTGTTGAGAAGTATGTGGACAAGAACATGATACAGTAATTCCCTCTTGATCTAGATATTGCTTGAACATACCCTTCACAAGTTCATAAGCTCCATCACATTGAAACAACTTGATTTTAGCAGAAAACAAGTTTTCATTCATGGTTTTGAAATGTTTGAAGCAAGTTAAGCTCTCTGCCCTGTCTTTCATAGGAAAAATCCAATGAAATCTACTGTAATCATCTACAAACAAGATATAGTACCTGTAACCCAAAGTAGATGGTTGAGGAGATGTCTCCTCATATCACAATGCACTATCTCTAAAGGTGATGAAGCAGCTCTGTTTGACAAGAGTGACACAATGAATCAAAATCTCCAGTAGTAAAGTTAATGTGATTAGCAGATTTTAAAGTATGAATAATTTTGTGAGCAGGGTGTCCCAATCTCTTGTGCCATACAGATGGTGAAGCAACAATAGAAGTTAAGGCTTTGACAGATGGTTTAGAGGCAATATGATAAAGATTTTGATGAATAACCCCTTCAGCCAAAAAAAGTTGAGAGTCTAGATCTGTAATATCATAACCCCATGGTGTAAAACCAATTTTACAATTGTGTTCTGCAGTAAAGACTCCTACTGAGATAAGGTTTTGAGTAAGATTTGGAACAAACAAAACATTTGAAAGGGTAAATGACTTAGTAGGTGTATGTAGAATAGCACTACCCACTAAACTAATAGGGATGTGAAAGCCATTTCCCACCATTACTTTTTCAGACTCAGTATAAGTAGTTGGATTTATAAGTAAAGAAACATCAGGTGTCATATAGCTAGTAGCAGCTGAATCAGGTAGCCAAGAACCAGCAGCAGGAAAGACAGAATGTTCAGATAAGTTTGAAGTATGAACTTGTAAAGATGAATTTGCTTGTGGTTTTCTTCTTGACTGTGGATTATATTTTGAAGGATAATATCTGTACGGACACCTACTTCCCATGTTTACCTTTTTTCTTACAGATTTGACACTCAACAGCTGAAAAATCAATCCATTGATAAGGAGGTTTATTAGATCTAAAAGGTGCATCATAAGTCTTAACTGGTTCAGGTGTAGAAGCTGATTTTGAAGATCCAGATGTAGAAGGAGAGAACTTTTTGGTAAAGAAAGCAGAATTGGTAACAGACTTAAAGCTACAGAGGTCTCTAAATGTTGAGCTTTGAGCCACTGCTCATGAGTTAAGATCTTTTCCTTTAAGTCACCAAAAGATAATGGGTTTTCGCGATTTTGTATAAAAATGATAAAATTATCATAGTCCCTCCCAAGACCATTAAGCACATACATGACAATATCAGGATCTGGAATCTTATAATTAATAACAGCTAATGAATCAGAAATACTTTTAACCTCCTGAAGAAACTCAGCCACATAACGAGATCCACGTTTAATAGTCTGTAACTATCCACGGAGCATAGATCTACGAGCTGTGAACTGATTAGAGAACTCCTTAGCAAGATAAGACCACACTTCAGCAGCAGTAGTACACCCCAAGACAAAACAAGAAAGAGAGTCTGAGAAGGTTGTATTAAGACGGCTATTAACATATCTGTCCCATTTTCTCCATTTAAGATATGAAGGATTTGGTGTCTTAGTATCTCCCTCCTTAAGTACTTGTGGTGGTGGTTGAATCGTACCATCAACATATCCCATAAGATCTGTACTGATAAAGATAAATTCAAGTTGATTTTTCCATATGAGATAGTTGGAATCATCAAGTTTTAATGATATAAGATGAGTAATATTTTGAAATGGAAAAACAGTAGTATCTTCGTAGTGATGTGACGACACAGTAGCCATGATTAAACAATGGTTTCAAAGTACAGAAAGATGAATGAGAAGTAGTAAGGTAGATGAACAAACAAAGTAATGGTTGAGATGAAGTATAAGTTAAAGTTGAAGGTAATTTATGGTAGAAGATGTAATGTAAGGTAAGATAGGCGGCGGAAGCAAAGGTGAAGAACAAACCCTAAAGGAGTTTTCCTTGAGAGATCAACCTTCCTCGTGATTCCATGACAGAATGCAAAGTAAGGATGAAAAAGATTTAACATTAACGTGAAGAGTCAAGTACAGGGATGGGTGTTGTATATATAGCGACAACACAATCAAAAGATAACAAAACTAAACAGCTAAGTAGTGACGTAAAGGGAGAAGGTAAAGCAGTAAAATAGTGAAAGGAGTTATAACTAACACCTCTCTTACACAGTAAAGAAAACATGTACTGCTAACAGGAATCATCCTGTTAACATTTATAACTGGTAGATCACACCAACAAATAAGTGGAAAATTTATTAACCGCGCGCTGCTCGAGCAAGTCAGTGTTTGAATCCGAAAATCGCTCAAATAAAGACAGGAAAAACAAAATTCGAAAGAAAGCATGACAAAACCAAAAACTTTGACTTTTGGTGAAATTGCCCGGCAAAAGCCTTTTCTCTTCTTGTGTGCAGGGATCTGCTGGGCCAGATTAGGAGTCTGAGACATGACCATATTGAACCATGAGCTACACGAATAAACAATACGGATGAAAATCAATTGATTAGTTGGTACACCAACCAAATTGGTTCGGTCCTCGGTGACATTACGCATGATAATATCCCATGTGATAAACAATACGGCTCAAAGTCAAAGCCTCAAAATCAGTACGCAATGAATTATAAATGTGGATTTTGTTTTAACAAATTTAGTCTGCATATTGATTTCGATCAAGAACAGAACAGAACAAGTAACCCAAAACAGTCCCAATCCTGATGTTCGATGCTTATGTAAACTGAAAACCTACCGCATCAAAAAATAGTTAAGTTTTCAGCTAAACTTAATTTTTTTCCTCCAAAATTGTTTTCGCAGAAAAATAAAATATACAAAATTGGTTAAAAAGACCAAAATCAATAATTCCTGGGTGAAAAAGATATTTAGATTTTGATAATGTTTAAATGGACAAAAATGTAAAAATAGTCAGGATGTAAACAGTTTCATCCTACCCATTTTCAAATACTTTTTCTTATTTTTAATTTACATCAGGATGCATCCGATTTCATCCTTACTATTTTTTAAGTTTAAATCAGGATGAAACCTTGGATTAAAATTTAAAAATTGAAACAAACATGGTGTTGATAGCCTTGAGTATAGTTGCCAACCTATTTTTATTCAAGAGATTAAAAATACAAGCTGGAGGGTAATCTTGATAGTTGCATGTAGCTGTTGCACTAGCATTGACAATTAATGCAATTGCTCCGCGGTTAATTTGCCAATCTACCAACTAAAGAAAAGATAAAAGATAAAAACTCTTGCTAAAGAAGAGGCATTTGTTAGATTTATAGTTTTCTTTCCCCCGACAATTATCCAAACTTATACATCAACCATTTGTTAGATTTTATAGTTTTGTAATCTTGTTTTGAAAAAATAAATAAGAAAAAGCTTTCTTCTTCTGTGCAGGGATCGGAAGAGAATTCTTTTAATATGAAGAGCCAGATTAGGAGTCTTGCCTTCAGAAGGGTTGAGAGGCTTTCACTTGGCCAGTTTGCAACTTGCAAGTGCCAACTTTGACCCTTTAAAAACAAGACAAAATTCTGAAAATAAGATTTTCACTTCGAGTCAGCACAATTGAACAAGTCCCTGAAAGACAAGTTCCTCAAAGTCAAAATCTTTGTAAATTGCGCGACGAGCTCCAATATGAACTTAACCTTCCTACAGTAGTACCGGAAATACAGAATCAGATTTTAGTTTGTGTTCCCTATAAAAGAGAGACAAGAAACTATATATTGTATCTGTATCATAGCTTTCGATCAAATTTTTTCTCTTAGTTGACATTTTTCAGTTTCTACGGAACAAAATGGATTCTTTGAGTTCATATGCATCAGTTTTGATTAGAAGAAGTACAAGTATCGTTCTTCTGGCAATGTTGTTTATGTTAATATATGGTGTAGTAAAGATCAGAGAAAACAGTACTAGTAGTGACCATGCTGGTAATTCTTCTTATGTTCACGGAGAAGTCACTAGTAGTACTGGTCATACTCATGCATATCTTACTCAAAAGTTGATCATGGTTGTCTCCAATGGCCATAAATATGATTCTACAGTGACGGGACGGGCACGGAGATTGCGTGTGCTTAATAGGAACCGGTTTCCTCCTCCTCAGCCGAATCATTGCTACATCACATTCCTTCGGTTCCTCCTGCTCCTGCTCCTGCTCCTGCTATAACCCCTACGCCTCGGCTACCTCTTCCTCCTCCGCCCCCTCATTGTAAAAAAAAGAAATGCTACTTGGACTAGATATTTCAGGTATACTTTTTTGTACTTCGTTAATTCATTGACCAGACGACATATTGGTGACGGGCAAGGGCCTTATGTTCATAAATTCAGTAATGGATGCCAGGGTACATTTGTTTAATATATAGTTATTTATTGTTAGTTGGGTTCTTTAAGTTATTTGTTCGTTTTTTTTTTGCAATTTCTTTTTGGATTATTCATCCGTAACCGTAACTATGGCTTTTGATCATATCGAAGCAGCAATAGCACCTTTGGCGGAAAGAGCGACATCTTAAGCAACATCAATATCACATCAGCTACATCAACTGCAACAACAACACCAATCAGTTACAAACCCAAGACTCCGATGCCAGATTCCGATGGTCTTCGATATCGTAGTTTATTAATTACAGTAGAAATTACGGGACAGCTTTATTATTTCTTGGTAGGGCAAGACTAAAGAATGTATTTACATATATGCAGACTCAGCATTTCCACAGTCTCTTTATCTTTTGGATGCTAATTACAGCATTTCATACTGCGAACACACCGTATATATCTCCCGTGACAGGTAGAATATAATCATACGACACGAAATAAGGAAGGGACGAATCACTAGATAAATTTGGCAAAATAATAATAAATGGCACTACCATATCATGAACACCGCCTTTGTCTTTAACCTTCGGGGTTCTGATTGTGTTTCATGTAAAATGGATTTTTTTTGAACAAGAAAGGTTGTATTAAAAAGAAAAAGGTGTGTACAATGGAAGTAGAGGATCAAAGATGATGATCATACTCCTGACAAAGAACAACAATTTCGAAAGCAATCTCTAAACACATTATTAAGCAGTTGGAATCGCTCTGTCAGTACACGTACATATACAAACGTGGGTAATTCATTTATTGATGAGATGGAACTTAGCGTACACACATGAAAATAAGAGTTTGCAACTCGGATCGAGACAAACTCCTAATGATGCTAATTGAAAATACGAACAATTACTAATAAAGCAGAACTCATAAACACGTACTGGTTTTCCTCTTCTTTGTTCTTATTTGCTAGTACATGGTGATCTAGTAAGAACCAAAAGGACGATTAGGCCATCGATGAACAGGTGCGTAAGTGATCAGTGCAGAGATGGTGGTTCATCCAGATACTTTCGTGCAGCATTGGCAAGTGTTGTTTTCCAAAAAATTAAGGGATATTTCAATATAATTTGCAGCGGAAATTGGAAAATCATACCCAAGATTTTCTTCGCATCTAACTAAACAAGCTAGCTCGGCGGGAAGATCGGGAACGGGGTTATACGGGATCAGGGCGCAAGTGTGGAGACCTCTATATCACAACAACAAAAAAAGTTAACAGACGACAATACTGAATAAAATCACAGACAAAAAGAGAAATAGAAGGCATCCAATCCAATAAGAAGGGTACTTACTCGTTCAGATATTGATTATCCACGCAACATGTGCACCAGTTTTTGTCTAAGAATAACAATGACTTTTCATGATATTTCCACCACACAATTGGAACATTCGGCCCAAAGTGATTTCGACACATGAAATCACAGGTAGCATCTGTAAACGGTACCTCGGTGCATTTGACGCCATCCACACCTCTATATCATAAGAACAAGAGAACAACATCAATAATAAAGTAAAGATTCGAAGACGATGATAATAATTAATAAAAACATAAACAAAAATGAAGAAGAAGAAGTATAGCAATTACTCAGAATTCATCAAGGCAGCCAAAATGAAAATGAGACCAATGAAAAGTGGAGAGAAACAGAGAGAAGTAGTTTTCGACATGGTTTCTATTGCAGTAACTTTGAGAAATCTATTGCGTGAGTGTATGACTTCCAAATACCATAAATAAGGACCTATTTATAGAATTGAATCAATGTCAATGAGCTTTACTGCGTACGTATACCTCTAAAATGAATTATTCTTCTTATTCATCTCGACTATATTGTAATATTAATACAAAACGATTCCTTTGTTCTTGATTGGTAAAATATAACAAACAGAACAATATTAATGGCAAATTAGTTCAAAATATTATTGATCATATGTCTTATGGATTATTCTAGACCAGTTGGATTCAATAAGGCCGACCATTGTGAAAATGTAACAGGCCCCATTTTTTTTTACAAATCATTATAGATCTCACTCATTCATACAGATATTAAATACTCGACCAATTAATTACTCACATTTTAACATTATTGAATCTAAAGTATCCTTAGAGGTTGAGATTATTGGTATTAATACTAACAAGGATGGTGTTGATAATGACTCGATTAAGAATCACAGAGTCATCTAATAGTTAGTACTTACTACTAATAATGCGTAGAATGAAATTGCATTTGGAATCAACATGTTTGGAACTCAAAATTGGAACATCAGCCCCAAACAATTCTTGACATTTATATACACAAATAAGATGGCCAGGACCATCAACAATGAAGCTATACATCGTAACAACAAGATCATAGCAACAAGAACATCTATAGGACTAGGAGTACTTTAGGACAAGCAAGATATGCTTAGCTAGTTCGACGATTTGTCCGCAATCACATTGGGACTTGGAGCTAAGAGCTTCTCCAATGGAATATACGTGAAGATAAATGTCTAAGTCCATATAGGATAGACATTCATTTTCCCTAAAAATATTCTCCAACCCAAATTTTTAAATCAATGTAAAGATTACATGGCTTAATTTTTGTTAGACATTGTCAAGGCGAATGTCAAGTTTTAGACATTCACCTCCACAACATCAAGCTATCCTAGTAAGCTTTTGCTTCGTAAAATTAATTCCAATATATTAAATAGCCCTCTTTAGGTGTAATAAAATTTAAATTTTACTAAAAATAAAAAATGCATTTAATTCATAAAAAATCACCAACAACATCATTGGAGATGAAATGTTTTTTCCCCCTAAATTTAAGGAAAAATTGGAATGAAGATGTCTTGTTTGGGTTGCTACCTAGGAAACACACACAACCACCATTGAAGAAGCTCTAATACCCCATAAATAATACAGATCAAATTCAATATGCAATAAATAAATGTGGATTATAGTATACCACATTTAGTGTATACTACAATGACATAAGGCACGATCGATGCACATTGGAAGATGGAGCTACTACCCGTATATAAACATAAACATTAACAATACAGCTCAAGGTCTACTGTATATGCAATAAGGAGTTTTGTTATGGTGCACATTAGTGCATCATAATACAATGAGTGTATGATTTTAAACCGTCAAAGTTGACGTCCCTGTATGTGCATCTCAATAACGTATTAAAGATGGATAATTGTTGTGTACTTGAAAACATGATAGTTGGTATATCAAAATTATTTCTCAATCACAGGATGCGTGATCCTAGCTCATAGATAAAGATCTACACATGTAAATGGTACAACTCAAACCCACGCAATTTGTGGATTTTAATGTACGAAAATCATATTATGGAGAACTATCATAAGAACTACTTCTTGACGACACGAAGTGTTATATATATATTTAGGCCATTGGTTTAACTGCAAAGACGATACTGGTGGAATAAGGCACAACCGCAAGGTAGGTATTATAAATCCTCTGCTCTTGTTTTTGTCTTCCCAAAAACCTAGGTGGATTAGTATTTGAAAACCTATATATTTTCAATCTGGCAATGTTAATAAAATTAGCTTGGAGAATTGTGACTGAACCTCAAGCTAAATGGGCTCAAGTATTAAAAGTTAGATACCTCTCAGATAAGGATTTACTGACGGATTTTCTTCCCGCGGTACTTGGATTTGGAGAAGCATTCTTAAAGGTTTAAAAATTGTCAAGCAAAATTACATATGGAATGTTGGAGATGGCACTCCTATTTCTCCATGGAGACATCATTGGTTATTTATCGAAAACATAAATCCTTCCTCTCATGTAGATTCATCCTAGCAGCTCACTTTATCTTAATCTATCTATCAGAATGCTTAATGGGGCATTACAAATTTCAGAAATGTTTCTCTGCCGATCAAATACAACAAATCAATATTATTAGATTGTTTCCTAATACTTCTGATTCACTACATTGGTTTTTAAGAAGGTCAGGGCCGGGACTTCACAGTGGGATCAACTTATAA
The DNA here is from genome assembly GCF_003573695.1 of Papaver somniferum. Lineage (NCBI taxonomy): Eukaryota > Viridiplantae > Streptophyta > Magnoliopsida > Ranunculales > Papaveraceae > Papaver > Papaver somniferum. The sequence goes on from NC_039358.1 coordinate 211,467,289, forward strand.
ATTTCTTATTTGGTGGTACCTTTAATATGTTCCAGTCTCAAAAGTTTTTTTCTGAAACATTTTAGCTCAAGATTTGGCATATGATGATTCCTTATAAACTGGGGCTTTTCTTATGGAAACTAGTCCATAACATTTTAAGTGTTGAAAAGACGAGGGTCCCCAAATGTACCACAATATTTTAATTTCAACCTATAAGTCTGATACCAAATGTGATCGTCTGTGGAAAATAGTCGAGACAATACGACAACTTGATATTCACTTGACAATAATTACAGTAATAAAACCATTTGACTATAAGTCAAGTGATTATGATTAACGCACAATAGTATTATTTACTTGATTATTGTTAGAGCACTGCTCGGTCGAACTCGTAAGCGTTGCTATCTCAAACTTGTTTGTCAAGTTTAGTTGATCAAAACTACATAATTGATTTCTAGTCTACTTATAGTTATGTCTCGGATTAGGATATAATGTGTTGTCGAGATTTAGAATTCACGGCAGAAGAAGAAGATCTACTGAGGAGCTTGGAGGAACTTCATTAACAAAAGGTATGTGGAGACTGAAACTTATCTATCACTCAAAAGTCTATTATATTCTATCTTCTAATGAGACTAAGTCGTATATCTATATAGACTTTTACATTATACACATTTGATATTTCGAGCCAAGTTTATCTCGCTTATATATTTCTCGAAATACGTGTTCGAAGCTTTTTGCTTTAGCTATGTTCATCATATTCTTGACAAGTTTAGTTGGAAACAATTTATTTGCTGGAAACTAAATATTAAGTCAAAAGATGATCATGTGAAAATTACCTTGAATATCTTATATGATTTGTGTGAGACAGTCATTTGATTTTAGCTTGGGAAGTTTCGTATTGGTTATTCGATCACTTGAAAATTACTTGAAGCTAATGGTATGTGTAAGATTACCATTAACCTATTCTAAGGATGTTTCAAAGATTGAAATGAGAGTTTAGAACAATTACCCATGTATGGATACAACACGGTATGTATACCCAGTATGCGAAATGTATTTTGATGATTCAGGTCCAGAACTCTTGTTTGCGTGCCTAGTATGCGAGTGAATTTACCTGAGAAGGTCTGAAACTCTTGTTTCCATACCTAGTATGTGAATGGGTTTACCTAAGTTTGCGAATAGCTTGACTAGGCCAAGGTCTAGGAGTTGTTGTTCGATCGTGTACCAAGTTTGCGAACACAGTGGTGAAGTTCTAAAATCGGTAATGTATGATTATCATACTTATGAACTAAAACATTTATAATTTAAGGAATGCAATCTTTGCAAACCGTGGCTTAATGTTCATAAATTGATTCTTCTATAAGCACTTTGTATGATTACGAATTAAACCAATTTTGTTTCAATTTGTTTATGAATATTTCTACGAGATAGTGAACAATTGAACAACTCTATTTGAAACACAATTAGATTCATTTGATTATCTTTCATGATTGATTGATCATCATATTCGATCTAGAAGTGTTAGATGAATACGTCTAAGACAAAAGTGTTCATATGGCTAACTTCGGTTAGCTGTTATTGAGCAAACTCAATATGGACGTTTAGGTACGGTTACTCATATCTAAATATAAGTAGATTTCATTTGTGTGTAACAAGATAAGACCGTATGACGGTGGAGATTAATTGCTTAATTTCTAATCAAACTTAGCTTGAGTCTTAAATCAGGAGTTCATCTAACGGTGAATATTGAATGCTTTTTCACTAAGCTATCTTAGCTTTGATTATAACCAACCCTGGTTTGAAAGACTATATAAGGGAGAACTCTAGCAATTGGAAAACCTAATCTCGACACTTTCCTGTGTCCTAGTTGTAAACTAAAGTCGATTATCCTTTAACCTAGGTTTTTCCAAAATCATTATTAGGTTAACGACTTGAATACTTCATTTGGGATTCGTGAAGCCAGATACAACTATTTTCTCTGTAGTTGCATATTCTGATCTTACTTGTTCTATCGTATTGAGTTTTATCTTCTCTAAGATTTACTCGAGATTTATCTCCGATAGGTAAGATATAAAAAGTAATCACAAAGTTCTTCGTCTCAGACTCTTATGATTCCACAATAACTTTTCATGTTAATCAGTTGGGTTATTGTGAGGTGACTAATATTTCTAGGCTACTCCTTGGGATTATAAGACCAGATTATTAGTTGGTACCTGTTCACCTTGATTTTCGTATAAAAAGACGGAACAAAAACAGAGGACATATCTGTGGGAGACATATTTGTTTATAAGTCTTCGACTTTGGGTCGTAGAAACTCTTAGTTATGGGTGAGATTAGCTAAGGGAATCAAGTGCGCAGAATCCGGTGTGGTTCTGGAGGCGTAAGGAACGCGACTGTACCTTAATCGGTGTGAGACTTGGTTAGAGCTCAACTACATTCCAGTCCAAAGTTAACTTGTAGTAGGCTAGAGTCTGTAGCGGCTTAATACAGTCTGGTGTTCATATTTGGACTAGGTTCCGAGGATTTTCTGCATTTTCGGTTTCCTTGTTAACGAAATTTCTAGTGTCTTGTTATTTCTTTTATGCATTATATTTGTTTATATAATTGAAATATCACAGGTTGTGCGTAGTTCAATCAGTTGATAAATCCTACCTTAATTGTTGGATAAAACTTGATTGACACTTGGGCATTGATCTTTGGTACCGTCCAAGTTATTTCTCATATCAATCAGGCTCGTGGATTTCTATTTGTTTGATTTGCTTATTGTATTGAGAAAGAGATAAAAAATCTTTGATATAATTCTTGATTGAATCTCGCTTTTAAGTTGGTTTTATCGGAATTAAATTGGAGTTTAGTCCATACAACAAATTATTGGGTGTGGTTGTTATACCCCTGCTTTTTCAATTATTATAACAATTCTAATGCGGAAGTAAAGTAAATAACACACACAAGATTTTGTTAACGAGGAAACCGCAAATTCAGAAAACCCTCAGGACCTAGTCCAGTTTTGAATACTTTCAGAATTAAGCTGCTGTACATAGAATAAAATCCAACTTCGTATAGTTGAGACCAAGTAAACTACCCCTAGTTACTTAATTCCCTCAGTATCCCTGTGTCTTCGACCTTTTGATCTCGCACGTGAATCTAAAGATAAAAATCACTATCTCAAGTTGCTTTGCTCCTTTTGATCGTATTCCAAAAAGTAAATGAATTAAATATGTTTAGTAACCACTATATTCAATCTTTGGTAAAAGATATGTTGAGTCGTTGACAAAGGCTCTTATGTTTAATTTTATAATTACTCCTTTGTCTGGTTAGATCAATCCAATTCTTAATTACCGAAATAATGAATTTCCGGATTTTGCAATCAAATAATATAGAACTCGAGAGTAACTATAAAATGATGTCGATCTTACACAACTAGATAATCACAAGTTTATCAAAGATAAACAAGATCTAGTTGGATCCCATCCGATCAAGATGTATGCAAAAAATTCACAAGATATGAAAACTAATTAGATAAATCTTCTTCATTTGATTATTCTTAAGAGCCTTATATTCTGATATAAGGGTCACTCAAAATAGATCAAAGTATTGATGGGATCTTTAAAACTATTGTTAGATTTAAAGACATCTTATGATAATCCATTGTTAGCAGACTATGTTTCGTGTGTGATTGATCGCAAGAGGATTCAAGTTTGTGTTTTGCAGGTTATTAAGAAGGAAATTGAAGATTTGAAGACGATTTTTTTTTATTAATTTTCATATCTCGTGATTCGTGCACACATCTTGATCGGCTAGGATCCAACTAGATCTTGTTGATCTTTGATAGACCCGTGATTATCTAGATGTGTAAGATCGACATCACTTTATAGTTACTCTTTGAGTTCTATAATGTTTGATTGCAAATCCAGAAATTGATTATTTCGGTAATTAAATTTTGGATTGATCTAACCCGAAAAAGGAGTTTATTAGATTAAACAGAAGAACCTTTATCAAACAACTCAAACATTTATTTTACCAAAGATTGATTAGAGTGGTTACCAAACAGTTTCATTCATTTGTTGTTTGGAATACGATCAAAAGGAGTAAACAACATGAGATAGTGATTTCTATCTTGAGATTCACATGCATGACCAAAAGGTTGAAGACACGGGGATACTGAGGGAACTAAGTAACTATGAGTAGTTTACTTGGTCTCAACTATATGGAGTTGGTTTTTGTTCTATGTATAGCGGCTTAATTCCGAGAGTACTCAAAACTAGACTAGGTCCCGAGCTTTTTCTGCATTTGCGGTTTCCTCGTTAAAAAAAATCTTGTGAGTGTTATTTACTTTACTTCCGCATTATAATAGCTATTATAATTAAGTAAATAATACTATTGTGCATTGAACCTAATCAGTTGACTTGATCTTATAGTCAATCGGTTTTATTACCGTAACTATTGTCAAGTGAATATCAAGTTGTCGTATTGTCTTGACTATTGTCCATAGACGATCACACTTGGTATCAGACTTATTGGTTTATTTTAAAAGATTGTGGTTTTCAATTGGTATCAGAGCAAGCAAACACGAAAATATCTAACAATCTGTGTTTGGTGTGATCCAGCCTATGAGAATGAATTCGAATTCATATGAATCGTGTTCAGTTAATGCACCAACAAGATTTGACGGAAAAAACTATCCATGGTGGAAATCTGCTATGAAATCTTTTCTTCAATCATGTGATTTTTTACTTGGTTATTAGACGTTGATGGATATAATCGTTTGAGAATAAAAGGATTGGAAACTGAGTTTCAAAGCTAGCTAATTATACAAGTGAAGAAAAGATCCTTGCAAAACAAAATTGTTATTATCGAAGCTAATGATCTTTCCTCCTTATCAACAAGTAATCTTATAGGGAAACTAAAGATTTTTGATCAGGAGTGTTTGTCAAAAATAGAAAAAGACACAAGCACGGCTTTGAAAGTCATTGCAAGTCCGACAACTTCTAGTCCGAAAAACTCCAAAGATCATGTATAGCTCTAGATGATGAAAAAGAGGCTGAATTAAATCATCATTTGTCTCTTATTACTCAGCAATTCAAGAAATTGTTGAGAAATTGAAAGAGAATCACTTTGTATGAATTGGAAATCACTCTTCTATTTCTAAGACAAAATATACATGGGATGATGATGATAATATTCCTCAATGCTACAAATATCAAAGCTTTGATCACATCTCTCCTGACTGTTCTACTAAGGATATATATTCGATACAAAAGAAATGCATATGTTGCAACTCTTGACTATTCACCTGATGAGAATGACTAAGACTATAAGACATATAGTATTGCAACAATTCCATAGATCTACAATTCCAGTTCACTTCCAATTCTAGATATACAAGAAGAGTTCACTCCTAAGGTCTTTTCACAATAATTTCTTTGTCAATATGAAAAAATTTAGTCATTGGAATTCGAAATCAAAGGAATAAAATCATATCTTTATCAAATCTGATTAAGCTATATAAGTGACAAAGAAAAGCTAAACAAAAGTCTAGTGAAAACTGAACTCTTGCTGGTTTCTAAAAAAAGAGTGAGTATTTAAACTTATCAATGACATCAATTGCTGTCATGATGTAATCAGAAAATTAAAAGTTGAAAACTCAAAATTGAGGAATATCTCTGTCTTCCCTTGTAAATCAACTCAAGACCGAAAAGAGATCATCAAAAAGAAGGTTGGATAAATACATTAAAACTAAGGGCTGTAATCGGAATACATCTGCACCTTGTTTCCGATGAAAAGAATGGGAACATTATGAGAAACAATGTTCCAACAATGCACAAAGAGACGGACAGTGTCCTTCAAACATGACAAGGTCAAAGTCCAAACAAAAACTAAGATAATACGTCGACAGGGATGTCTGGATAATCTGATTTCAGGATACCAAGATCTTGTATCAAATTTGAGAAAGGAACTTGACAGTTCGGGAATAAAAATTCTCAAATTGATTGAATCTACAAAAATGTTGGGATTTCTAGAGGGAGAAATTACAACAATCGAAAATTAGAATTAGACGAATCCTTATTATAATAGTAAGGATGTTTGTGTAAATATTTTCGAAAAACATATCTTGTAAAAATATTATTGAATAAATTTTCGGTTAATGAAATTTCTTTTTCATTAATAAAAATAATATTCTCCTTCAAAGACTGTGAGAAAATTCCTATTATTTATAAAAGAATGAGATTAACATTTCATTTCATAAAGATCTGACAAAATGTCTACTTCTAGTTGCAACTCTCACAAAGTTGAAAAAATCTGGACACTCTTGTTTCCAAATAAGAAACTCCGTCTCGAATCATCAGATGGCGATTCAGATTCTACTTTGGAGCTTAATCATGATGTTCCTAGTGAAGAACTTGCATCTCTTAATGATAATCTTCTCAAAAATCTGTCACTAAAATTAGATCTAATTTTATGTGAAGTTCGAAACATGGAAAGAGACATACGAAAGGAAGTGAAGGAGGTCAATAACAATCTTATGAGTCTTGAATCAATATTTGTTGTCAATGAAGATGATTGGAATCCCTTAGGATTTACTGATCCCACCTCAAAGCAAATTGAGAAACTCTGAAAGGGTTCAATGAAATATTAAAAATAGACTAATCAAATTGTTGATTTAGTTCAATTTGTTGTGTAAGGTCTATTCGAATAAACTATCAATTATTATGAATGAATAAAGTTTATTTTATAATTTTTGTTTCATTATTTGATAGTTCTGATTGCATAATTAAGCTTGCTTTGAATGGTTATATTTTTATGCTATTGCTTTCGGTTTATGAGATGTTAGTTTCGGTTTTTGTTAAAACCTAATTTTCGATCTCATAGTTTGTGTAGCTTTTTGATTTAGCGGGATTAAGTTCGAGTCTTTTTAGGTAGGCTTTATCAAAGGATCATAAGGATATATGATTAAAACTCAGGTGTGAAAGCCACAATGATGTTAATATCAATTTATGTTTATATAAGTTGTGTTTAGCATAACATATGAGTATTGGGTTTAAACTTTTTCTATTGACGGGCAATGGTTAAAACCGATTCAACCTTTCTCTGGTAAATGTTGCTCTTGTTGTTGTTCTTTTGTTCTTACGAGGGGATGACAATAAGAAGGGGAATATTTCTTATTGAAATGGTGCTTAAATGATATATCTTTCTGGGGAGAAGAGGATTCGAAAATCGAGGTAGCAATTCTTAGTATATTGTTAGTTAATCGTTTTTCATGTTTAAGAAAAGCTTGATTTTATTGCATATATTTTGCTTTTATGTAGTGCCCCCAAAGCTAGCAGCTGACTAATCCAAGATATTAACTAAATAAAGAGGCAGTAAGGATCTAAATCATATACTTAAACATTCAATTAAGAAATCTGCTATCAAACTTAACCCAAAAGCTAGCCCCGCTCTGAAATGTATATATACAAGAAATACTCTCAAATGATACATATACAATAGTCATTTGGTTTACAAATAGAATAAACAACATAATAAACTTAACCGAAGTTAAACAACTAACGAATTCAACTCCTCGAAGCTTTCGCTGCGCAACTCTGATATGTCTCTGAAACTGAAAGTGGGAATGGGTGAGTACATCATCCCTAAAAGGGGTGCCCAGTGGAAATAACATTTAACTTTCAAGTAATCATTGGAAATGATTTGAAAACAATTCATGTTTTCCCTAAACACTATAAAACAAGCAATTTCACAGAGGTAAACAATCATGTATATGGAACTAACTCCTTCCAAACAATATATAATATGGTGACTCGTCCCGCACCTAGCTATTGCATAAAGTAGGTATAAATGAAGGAGCAGTATCCTATATACCACAGATGGAAATTCTCAGTTTCCAAACAATAAAATGGAACTTTTTATTTCCCAAATAATTCATGAAGACAAAAAAAACATTGCAATTCCTTTCCAAACCATGGAAAGATTAACATAAATCAACAGTACTTTCAGAACTTAAAGTAAAACAATGCATACACAATCAGACAATGCATGAATTTGTTAAACATAAACTTTGGTAAAAGAAAACAACAATAATCACTAAAGAGTTAAATATAAATTCCCACCTCTTTTGATGACAAGCCACGCCTACCTCGAGATCCACGATCCACTGGTTTATCCTTTGAATAGATCATTGTTAATATAGACTAATTGTTAATCACACAAGAACTCTAAGAATCTAACCAAAATGACTCACACAAGAATCATATAAGTCTATCTAATGGTTCTAATCCCATTTAAGCCTTTACACCTTTTGATTCTCTACCTTTAGCATAACTAAGGTTTACTAATTCAATTAGGTTGGTTCTATAGTCCATTAGCTAAGTCTTGTGAATATGTACAACTTTGTAGAAGAATCCAAAGGCTAATCCAGACCACAAAGGTCCAAATATCAAACAAAGAAACTAACTCTAAGCCTAAGTCCACGAGCCCTGACCATTGATCTAAGGCCCAGTCCAATCGGGTCAACTAACGGTCAACGTCCGATCTAACATGGTCAACTAACAGTCAACATCAAAGTCCTGGTCAAATGGTCAACCAAGTCAAACTGATTCAACTCAGTTTATCAGGGTCAACTCGAATCAGTCAGATTATTAACTGAGTCAGCTAAACAAAATTGAATCAGTCAGACAGGCCAAGGGTCCTTTTAACACATCTGCAACTCTAAGTCTCTAACTCTCTAACTCTACAACTCTATTCAAGTTCAACTTCAATCTATTCATTGCAATAATTTATTCATTCAAATTATAACTTAGAATTGATTTACAAAAAAATAACACAGCCTACCTGCAACACCAGGAGTTGCAAGCTTTCACTGCAGGCACTAACTACAGTCCTACAACTCCCATCATCCACCCTTCCTTACCTGCAATTTTTTTTCCATACACAACATTCATACTAACCTACTCTTCTATACAGACAAAAGATTCATAACCACCAATGTAGCTTCACTCTACAACTCCATGATAGACACATTTTTGTGTCTAATTTGTCTCGATTCTATAATTGATAGTGCTCATTTTTGTACTTATTACGGTGTTTTATGTGTGTGTAGGTATTTTTGGCAAATAATCATTTTTGGAAAAATCGGCTCGAAAAGTTGGTAAAAGCGCCCGGAGGACACATGCTATTCGGACTCTCACTAGGGATAAGGGGTACCCAAATTACTAAGGGGCAGCCTCAGGACACCCTCAAGGCAGCTTCTATTCGCACCCCTGCTATGGATAGGGGGCGCCTCTTCTTCACAATTCAAATGAAGCTTTTTGGCGGGAAGCTATTGCAGCAGCGAAGCAGATCTGGAGGTCGAATTTTGAGCGATTTATAAGGAGCTTCAATGGCTTATTTTCGTTGGACTGGACCTGTGATAGCATAACAGGGTCGCTGTGATTGATTGGACCCAACCAATTGGGATAGATAGGCCGGGAGAAGCGAACAGAGGAGGTGAAGTTTATCAGAGATGTTATCGTCTTTTGGGTGAGATTATGTCGGAGTTTGACGTGAAGATGGATTGGGATTATCTTGATTCATCGAAACAAGGTTGGTAATCCCTTTAGATTCGAAAATAGAGGAGGAAATTATCGAGTTGGCTAAAACATGGAGTTCCATGTATTCTCGGATATTTTGGTTTATGTATGGAAGTACCAGAGGATTTTACGTTATGAATTGAGTCCTTATTCAGTCTACAGGGAGTACTTGAGAGTTTGGAGAACCAAGTTGACGCGTAGATAATCTTGGAAGGGAAAGAAATCCCGAGACTTGAGGTGGAGAAAAAGATAAGAATAACCAAGGATTTCTTGAGATTCAATCGACCTGTGGTCTATAAAAGGAGTTCGGATAGGTCATAGAAGGGTTACACATACTTTGGGGGTAGTTTAGAGAACCACAGGAGACAAAAATCGGAGTTACAGACATTCGTTTCTGCTGGTGTAGAAGGAAGAATACGAAGAACATCAACCCACAAAAACTGTTGCAGAAAACTATCGTTGTTCTACAAAACTTCCGTTCTATCGTTCATGTAACAGTCTGCAACAATTATTACTGTTAGTATTTCTCTGTAACACTTTTTTCTGTGACAGTGCGTTTTGTAACAATTACAACTATTACAAACACGCTGCTTCATACCTTCTCTTCTATTTAATCAACTTTTGTGCAACAAACATGTATATTGAGCAAGTGATTAATATGAGGAGCTAAACCCCATTGCTGAGGCGATAGAGGAAGCTATTTTTCCAACAAGAAGTGGTTTATTCTATTTCATCTATTTATTACAATTATGATTATGATTACTTTCCTTGAGCTATAATTGAATATGATTTTTACTTGAGTGATTGTGATCTATTTTGATGAAGTATGCTTAGTTTATAGACTTTAGATGCTTCATACTTGATATTTACAATTATTGTTTTTGAAAATCTACTTGTTGCAATGTTTTAGAATTAAATTGAATGAGAAAATTGCATAAATATAAAAATTGGATTAAATCACTTTGAACTTGAAAAAATACTGGAATCTTAGCCACAGTTGTCTTTTAATATTGATATCAACTTTGTCAGTGTTTGCTATAATTATTAGTGAGTTTTCTATTTTAGTTTTAGAATTTAAGTCTATATTTTATCCTTTGCAAGTCTGAGAATCGAACCACTTTTACCACTATCTATAAACCACACCAATATTTGGCGCCGCCGACGCGGATTTGCTTTTAGGGTTTTAGACTTATTTTTCTTTTATTTTTTAGGTTTTTATTATTTTTGTTCTTTTCTACGTTTTTGGGTATTTATCTTTGTCTACAGGTTTTGGATCATAAAGAGAATTGAGCCAAGGAGTTTGGTGATTTCGTAAAGATTGGATCTTAAAGCATAAAGACTTGGAGCGGAAGATTAAAGCGAAAAGAATGGAAAAGAAGACAATTTCTTTTTAGTTATTTTATTTTTTTTAGGGTTTTGTTTATTTTTCTTTATTATTAAAAAAAAAGAAAAAAAAAAGAGAGAACTGTATTAGGGTTTGTTATTTTTGTAATTTTTCTTTTCTTTTTGGACACTTGGACATTAAACTTTGGACATTATTATTTTTAAACCCTAAGGAAGGGTTGGTTTAAATATAAACTATGTGCAGAGAAGGACGGTGATTACGATATCGCCTCGGCCCCTCGGGTTCGTACATGACATAGAAGTCGTGGCCCGAGTCGACTTCAGCGGTTCTTCGCCCGTCTGGTACGGGAGGTAAGTTTTTCGAAACACCCGCGAATCCCCTGTCAGCGGGTTTACTGTATTCCTTCGTTTGCATATATGCTGAGGACTTGAAAACGGCTGCTTTAATTTCCTAGTAAAGGGCAAGGACTGGCCATACAAGATAAGGGTTCGGATTTCATCACCGTTCTCTTCTTGCCCGCCTTAGGAAAACGAAACCAAACGCGAACCTAAGCCTAAACTTTTGACTAGAACGAGACCTATAGGGTAACGAGCTTAATATGAAAGTCGTTCGAAAATTGATAACTCTTTTGAGCATACTTCGAAGTTCATGATAGTTTATGTGAGTTGAATGCGTGACTGCGCCGCCTTGTAACCGGTGAGGCCTTGGGTATCAAAGCTCCACTGAGCTTCCCTCGCCTCGATTCAACGTACTTTGACTCGGATTGATTCCAGAGGGGTTTGCTCAGATTGTAACGAGTTCATTTTCGAAAGAATAGAAGCTGGTCGAGAAACAATCTAAGTGGAGCTATCATGCTTTTTGTTTGCTAGAAATTTAGGTTTGATTTGGTTGAGTCATCCTTGTTTTGTGATTGCATAGAATTCCCTTCCTTATTCTGTTGCATGCCTGAACGTAAAAGAGACGCCCTAGGTAGATTTGTTAAAGAGAAACCTAGTAGTTCTAAGCATCTCGATTACCTCAATTTAGAAAGTCCGATTCTTGAAAATTCCGTTTTTGAACGTCCATTTGAGGAGAAAATCCCTGATAGTCCAATAGCGCCAGAAATGGCAACATTGAAAGCTTTGTTGAACCCTACTAGTACTACTCGTCGCTCGTGTATCAGGTTACCTGAAACTGAAACAAATTATGAACTTAAGCCTGGAACCTTACAGTTGCTCCCAATCGTTTTAGGGAAAGAAAATGAAAACCCCTATTTCCATGTTAGGGACTTTGAGGAAATTTGTAGTACCCTAAAAATTAGAAACCTTGATGATGATGCTTTGAAACTCAGGTTATTCCCCTTTTCCTTAAAAGATAAAGCCAAGTCGTGGATATATAGTTTGGCTTCTGAATCAATTGAAACATATGAACAACTTACATCTGCCTTTTTGAACAAGTTTTTCCCTAGGCACAAAACATCGTCTATTAGGATGCAAATCTGCACGTTTTCGCAACAAGAGGAAGAGTCTTTGTATAGGTATTTTGAAAGGTTCAATGATTTATTATCCCAATGCCCTCATCATGGTTTAGAAAAGGTTAGGTTAGTTCAGATCCTTTATGAGGGTTTAGATTATCCCACTACAACTACAGTAGAGTCGATGTGCACAGGTGGGTTTGAAAACCAAACAGTTGATGATGCGATGACATATTTGCATGAAATCGCCGAAAAGACCCAACAATGGGAAAGCAATGGGGTACCCCAGAAAACAATTCTTCTAGGCAAAGGAAACGTTAATAGGGTAGAAGGAAGCTTTGAATCATATGCCAAAATTGCTGCTATAGCGAAAAGGTTAGAAGCTTTAGAAGTGGGTCACATTAGTGGTAGATTGGAGCCTTTTTGGGAAGGCCAGAATAATGAAGAGCAAGCCAATGCTCTCTATAATAACACTAGGTATGATAACCGTCAGAAGTTTGACCCATATTCAGAAACCTATAATCCTGGTTGGAGAAACCATCCGAACCTTTTATGGTCTAAGGGCTAGAGTCAAGGTCAGTTTAGTAATTCTAATGCTCCCCCAGGTTTTGGTTACACGAAGAATTCATCAGGCCCAGAAAACAAAACGACTAGCTTAGAGGAATCTATTAAGATGTTAGCAAAAACTCAGGATATGTTAGCACAGAGCCAAATTAGTTTTCAACAGGAAACCAAGCAGAACTTTCAAACTAATGCTCAGAGCCTTGCTAAGCTAGAACTTCAAGTCGTCCAAATAGCTAAGACCTTAAGTGAGAGAGATAACGGAAGGCTCCCTAGTCAGACTACCCCCAACCCTATAGGAGTTCATGAAGTAGGTGCAAAACCATCGAATCAATTGAATGCTATTAGAACCCTTAGGAGTGGTAGAGTAGTAGACAATCAGGTAAGCATGCCCGATAGTGAACATACTGTAGTTCACCCCATAAGATCTCATCCCTCGGCACCACTAACTGAGGGAACTGATAAAATTTCCGATGATGCCAATTCGGTTCCTGAGAGGTCTGATTCTGTGCCTAGAGCCCCATTTCCCCAGCTATTAGCACCAACAAAGAAGGAATCGAACTTTAATGACATATTGGAGGTTTTTAAGCAAGTTACCATAAACCTTCCTTTATTAGATGCAATTAGGCAAATTCCTGCTTATGCCAAGTTCCTTAAGGATATGTGTACGCGAAAGCAAAAACTTAGCGTCCATAAGAAAGCCTTTTTAGCTAGTCATGTAAGTTCAATCATTCAGAACACTACCACTCCAAAGTACAAAGACCCAGGTTCCCCAACCATTGCTTGTACAATAGGTAAACACCGGGTAGAAAAAGCTTTACTTGACTTAGGAGCCAGTGTGAACTTACTGCCGTACCATGTGTACTTACAGCTAGGACTTGGTGAAATGAAACCTACTCAGATAACACTGCAGTTAGCTGATAGGTGTCAAAATTCCTCGAGGTGTTATCGAGGATGTTCTTATTGAGGTCGACAAGTTTATTTATCCAGTGGATTTCGTGGTCCTAGATACCCAACCTGTCCCTGACCCAGAGAACCAGATACCTGTGATTTTAGGTCGCCCATTCTTAGCTACGTCTAATGCGATCATAAACTGTCGAAATGGTGTGATGAATTTATCCTTTGGTAATATGACTATCGAAATGAACATTTTTAATGTCAGTAAGCTACCTTATGAGCTAGATGACACATGTGTTGAAGAGGTGAATATGATAGAATCCTTAGTTCAGGAGTCATTACCAAACATCTTGTCTGAAGACCCATTAGAGAGTTGTCTATCCCATTTTGGTTTAGATTTTGACGATGATAGTACCATTGAACAAGTGAATGCTCTATTAGATTCTACCCCTGTGTTAGACACTGATAGATGGAAAGCTAGGTTCGAACCATTACCAGCTTCTGAGACTACCTCAGTTCCTTCCTTAGAAGAGCCCCCTAAGTTGGACCTCAAACCACTACCAGATAACCTGAAGTATGTGTTCTTAGGCCCATCTGAGACTTTACCTGTGATTATTGCTGCCGACTTGGATAGTGATCAGGAAAGTAGGCTAGTAAAAGTACTTCAAGATAATAAGGAAGCTTTAGGGTGGTCTATAGCAGACATTAAGGGTATAGTCCTACCGTTTGTATGCATCAGATTCATTTAGAGGAAGACTCCAAACCTTCTAGGGAGATGCAACGTCGACTGAACCCTAACATGAAAGAAGTAGTTCGAAAAGAGGTGCTTAAGTTGTTAGATGCGGTATTATCTACCCAATTTCAGACAGTAAGTGGGTCAGCCCCGTTCAGGTTGTTCCCAAGAAATCAGGTATCACTGTAGTCCAGAATGAGGATAATGAGTTAATCCCAAACCGAGTGACCACGGGATGGCGTGTCTGTATCGACTATAGGAAATTGAACAAGGTAACAAGGAAGGATCACTTTCCCATTCCTTTTATCGACCAAATGCTAGAGAGATTAGATGGATATAGTTTCTATTGCTTTTTAGATGGCTTTTCCGGATATAATTAGATCGTTATTGCCCCAAAAGACCAAAGAAAAACCACTTTTACCTGTCCCTTTGGTACCTTCGCGTATAGACGCATGCCTTTCGGGATGTGTAATACCCCTGCGACTTTTCAGCGTTGTATGATGAGCATACTTTCTGATATGGTAGAACGGTTTTTAGAAGTCTTTATGGATGATTTTTCAGTGTTTGGTTCATCTTTTGATGAGTGCTTGCATCATTTGACATTAGTGTTGACTAGGTGTAAGGAAAAGAATTTAGTGCTTAATTGGGAAAAATGCCATTTCATGGTTAAATCAGGAATTGTTTTAGGGCACATCATTTCTTCAAAGGGTATAGAGGTACACAAAGCCAAAGTTGACCTTATTAAGACTTTATAGGTCCCAAAAACCGTAAAATACATTAGGTCATTCCTAGGCATGCACGTTTTTACCGTCGATTCATTAAGGATTTTAGCTTGATTTCTAGTCCTCTTTGCAATTTGCTTGCAAAAGATGTTAAGTTTTTCTTTGATGATGCTTGTTTAGAGGCTTTTGAGAAGCTTAAAAATTTAGTCACTACCGTTCCCATAGTCCAGGCACCCAACTGGAACCTACCCTTTGAGATTATGTGTGATGCTTCAGATTATGCTATAGGCGTTGTGTTAGGTCAACGAGTAGAAAAATTACTTCATGTGATTTACTATGCTAGCAGAACTCTGAATGATGCCCAACTATACAACTACCGAGAAGGAACTGTTATCCATCGTGTTTGCCTTGGATAAGTTTAGATCCTACCTGTTAGGTTCTAAGATCGTAATCTATATTGATCATGCTGCTTTGAAATACCTTTTATATAAGAAGGATACCAAACCTAGATTGATTAGGTGGATCCTATTGTTACAAGAATTTTCTCCAGACATTAGAGACAAAAAGGGTGCTAAAAATGTAGTAGCATACCACTTATCCAGGTTAGTTGTTAGTTCCCCTAGTGATTCCCTTCCTATAAGGGATAACTTTCCTGATGAACAATTGTTCTCTGTTTCCCAATCACCTTGGTATGCAAATATAGTGAATTATCTTGTTACTGGCCGAACCCCTCAACATTGGGGTAAACAAGATCGTTCTAGGTTTTTAGCCGAGGTTAAGCATTTCTTTTGGGACGATCCTTATTTGTTTAAGTATTGTCCAGACCAGATGATTAGGAGATGTGTACCTGAGAGTGACCAATCCAGTATTCTCTCCTTTTGTCATGAACATGCTTGTGGGGGTCATTTTAGTGCTAAGAAGACTGCTGCAAAAATATTGCAGTGTGGATTTTACTGGCCTTCACTGTTTAAAGACTCCCATAGTCATTGTGTTTCTTGTGATCGTTGCCAGAGGTTAGGAACCATTTCCAGTATAAATATGATGCCATTGAACCCTATTTTAGTGATTGAGGTCTTTGATGTGTGGGGCATTGATTTTATGGGTTCATTTCCTAATTCTTTGGGTTATCTTTACATACTTGTCGCTGTAGACTATGTGTCTAAGTGGGTTGAGGCGGTTCCGTGTAAAACAAATGACCATAGGGTTGTAGTTCAGTTTTTGAAAGAGAATATACTTACACGTTTTGGTACACCGCGAGCTATAATTAGTGATGGAGGTTCACACTTTTGTAATAGACCGTTTGCTCTTTTAATGAAACAATATGGTATTACCCACAAAGTAGCTACCCCATATCACCCACAGACTAGTGGTCAGGTAGAGGTATCCTGATAGACGCATTTATGTGTCTATTTTGTTCTCAATATTTTTTATTGTTAGACTCGATTAAGTACTTATTGTGTTATTTTGTGTTTTTGTAGATGTTTTTAGAGAAATAAGCCTTTGCGGCGAAATGAGCTCGAGAAGTAGTGTTTTACACCCCAGGATAATGTACCGGAGGCACCTCAGAAATGCACCGGAAGCGTCCCAGAAATGTACCGGAGGAACCCAGAAAAATTACTATTTCCACCCCAATTGCTAAAGGGACACCCGTACAGGATTAGGGCAGGACACTTTTCTTCTCATAATTCAAATTCTGTTTTTGGCGGGAAAGTTTCTTCACACTCTGGTAGATTTTCCAATCAATTTTTGAAGGTGTTATACAGAGATTAAATGGCTGAAACTTTGTGGAAAGTTGTGATATGTCATATCATAGCTGTCATGGGTGTTTTGATCGATCAAATTTGCCTGGAAAACGTGTTTTAATCCACGAGTTGAAAACAAGGTGAAACACGCGTCAACGGGATTTGGCGAAGATTTTTAGCGTGTACTGAACGTGCTTAGCTGACTCAATCGATTATATGGAGCGTGAAGAAGGTTTATAAGGAAATAAATACAGTTGCATGCGTGTGGAAGATCAAAAAAGGAAAATTTTGGCCGTGGAGAATATTTTTAATAAATGAAGATTATTTGGGAGATATGAACGAATTAAATGAGGATTAAGAGTATTAATAGATGGATATTGGTAAAAGGGAGGGGTGTCGAGAGTTTGGGGTCGAGAGGAGGTCCAGAGAAGCAGAAATCAAGAGTTGATGAAACTCTGTTTCTGCTGCTGATGATGATGAAGAACACCAAGAACACGAAGAACGGACTTGCAAGGACAGTGGTTTATCAACAGTGTCTAAGACGCACATCTTTGGGTCGCAGTGCAGTCTAAAGAGCAACATCACTGGTGTTTAATCGTTCATTCTGTGACGCTTTTTGTGCGTCGCAGATTACAGTTTTACACCATTTTCTCCTTTTCTCTTCATTGTAAACACCATTTGAGCAATAAATAAATATTTTGAGCGTGTTTTTATCATGATGATCTAAACCCAACACTGGGACGACGGAGGAGGGTGAATTTTATACACAAGTAAATTTATTTTATTCTTTTTTTATGACTTTTGCATTAATTTAAAATTAAAATATGATTTGAATTAATTGGTTGTTATTTAATTTGATGATGTATGCTTAGCTTATATGTTTTGATACATCATGCTTAGGACTTACAATCGATGTTTTGAGAATCTATCGTGGCAAAATCAGAGTCTGTGTTAATTTTATTGAGTTTTAATTGTCAAAGAATATATGAATGAACCCTGTGTAGTGAATTCGGCCAAATCCTTAGTCCCAGTACCTCTCGCCCATTGTTAATATTTTTGTATATATATTTTTATCAAATCTAAAAAATTATCCTTCACAAGTCCGAGAGTTTGAACCTCATTACTACAATCACAACCCACGAAAAATAATTAATCATTTTGGCGCCGCTGCCGGGGAATTGTGTTTAGGTAGAATTTTTTTTTTTAGATTTATTTTTCTTTGTTCTTTTTTACGTTCTATGGATATTTGTCTATGTGATACAGGTTTGGAGGCTTGGATCGAAAAGAAAAAAGAAGAAGAAGTTGTCAAAGATTTTTGGCCAAAGCTTAAAGAACGGAAAGAAGACGAAGGACTTTTTTTTTTTATTATTAATTTTTTTAGATATTTTTTTTATTATTAATTTTTTTTAGAGACTGTAATTAAGGTTTTTATTTTTGTAATCTTTTATTTTTGGACATTTTTTTTCTTCCGGACATTGAACGTTGGACATTATTTTTAAAACCCTACGGAAGGGTTATAAATTAAAAAAAAATAATTAAGTACAAACTGCTTGCAGGGAAGGACGACGATTACAATATCGTCTCGGCCCCTCGGGTTCGTACATGACATAGGAGTCGTGGCCCGAGTCGACTTCAACAGTTCATCCCCCGTCTGGTACGGGAGGTAAGTCTATCGAAACACTCGCGAATCTCCTATAAGTGAGTTACTGTATTCCTAGTAAAGGGCAAGGCCTGGCCAATACAAGATAAGGGTTCGGATTTCATCACCGCTCCCTTCTTGCCCGCCTTAGGAAAACGAAACCTAACGCGAACCCAAGATTAAAATTTGGAATAGAACGAGACCGATAGGGTAACGAGCTTAATAGGAAACTCGTTCGAAAAATATTGGTTGCTCTTTAAGCACACTTCAAAGTTTGTGATGGTTTCCGTGAGTTGATGCGTGACTGCGTCGCCTTCTAATGCAGTGAGGCCTTGGGTATCAAAGCTCTACTAAGCTTCCTTCGCCTCTATTCAACTTACTTTGACTCAGATTGATTCCAGAGGGGTTTGCTCAAATTGCAACGAATTCCCTTTCGAAAGATAGAAGCTGGTCTAGAAACAATCTAAGTGGAGCCATCATGCTTTTTGTTTGCTAGATTTTATAGATTTGATTTGGTCGAGTCAGCCTTGTTTGTGATTGTGTAGAATTCCTATGTAGTTTGTGTTTCTTCGGTGATGAATCCTTTTCAGGAGACGCCACCTGAAATGACGTTACGAGAATATATGAGTAGAAATTCTCGTTATCAAGTGACATCTTCGAAAATGACTCTTGGTGAATATATGCAAGGGAAACGACATTGGGATGTTCCAACGGTTAGCGATGAATCACCTCTAACGATCTACGAGAAGTATTATAAAAATAGACCGCTTAGTTTGGAACAAAGATTGAGAATTATTAGATGTCAAAAATTATATTATGATGATGAAGATAGTGCTGATGAAGAATCGGAAATGTGTGGGAATAGTGATCAGGAATTTGTTACCCCAGTTGAGCCTTATAATGATTATATTATTTCTGGTTCAGATCCTAATAATTTTAAAAATTATTCACCTATTCAAAAGGACGAGGATTTGACTAGAGATACCCCCGTTTCAGACGATGTAGTATGTCCTGTTTACGAAACCAAGAAAGGTTTAGAGGAACCGGTTTATCCTGAGAATAATGTTTTAGAGTCATACGATTTAGAAACAATAGTCTTAGATGAACTCGTAGAAATGAGTGAGGATGCACCGCAAGATTACAACTTAGAAGAATCAATTGCCCATTTTCAAGAATCTGATGACCTACAAATTAGGGAAGTTGTGACTAGTCTATCTAGAGACACTGAAAACTCTAAGTTTGGGGGTGAGTATCATCCTCCATGTGCTTTAACTCTTAGTAAGGTCCCTCACTTGGGACTTGACATCAATGCCTCAACCATCTTACAAGATTATCTTCATACTCGTTTTCCAGAACCTAATGATATCCAACAAGAGTCTCAACTGTTAGAAACCCATCCTCTGGTTGATGTGGTTAACCCAGGAAATAATACCAAGATTGATTTTTTTTTTCCACCAAATAGTTTTCTTCCAAATGTGGGAACATATAGATTTCAAATGTGTCGAATATTAAGTTGTGAGACTAAACCTAAATGCCTTAGGAAATTAGAATCGACACATTTGATTAAGAATGACAACTACTCTCACTGTGGTCAATTATGTAAGTCAAACCTGATTGACTTATAGGATCCTCAGTTATTTAGGTTATTATTATTTTGTGATTCTAAGTTCTTATTTGACTTTTTCCAAACTCTAGGACCTAATAATTTGGATCCAACCTATGAGGAAATGCATCCGAGGAAAATATTTTATTTAGACCCTTTCATAGAACCTGAACCTGAAACACAATTAGATATTAATATCTTAATCAGGAAACTAGATAAGGGCATGCTATCCTTGTTCACTTTCTTGGGTTATTGTAGTTTCCTTTGGTCAGCTCTATTTCGTTTTGAAGACCCACAGTTATTTCGACTGTTACTTTATGGTTCGAGTTGACTAATCCTTTCCTAAGTCTGGCTGAAGACTTTAAACTTAGCACTTCTTGGGAAGTATCCCATGCTCATGCGACACGGTAATATCTTTCCTTAACTCTTTCGCTTCAAATGGTAACATTTTCTCCTTGTTCATGCTTTTAGTTTCATCTTTAAAACATTGAGGACAATGTTAGATTTAAGTTTGGGGGTATGGGAGAAACTTTTTAGTTGCACTTTTGAAACTTCTAGCGTCACATGGTATCCGGTTAGCTAAGTTTACATACTGTTTCTCACGGAAAAGATAGAAATTGGAATGATAGGGATAACAACTTATTGAGACATTAGAGATCTTTGAAATTCAGGAGAGAACTTGTTCCTTTTAGAGGGTAACCGTGATGGACGTAACCATCCATGATGGAAAGGCAAGTAGGTCAGGAAATGCCAGAAAGACAAAGCAACCGCACAATGTAATCATAGTTACTGGATTACGACTCTCTCTCAGTAGAAACTTATCATCATCAACAGACAGAGCGACATCAAAATCTATGAAGAAAGTTGAAGACGTTTAAGGTTTAGAAGCAACAATAGAAAAGAATAATTCAAAAATCAAAGTTGAAGACTTAGTTACAAGAAGTTATAAGAGCAAATGATATAAGTTGTTGGAATTCATGATACCAAGACATCACAAGTTGCGAAGATCCAAGTTCTAAAGTCCTTCTCTCATGGCCATGTAAATTTTTGTCTTGTAATATTTTTTTTGTTTTCAAAAAAAAAAATAAAAAAAAAATGAAAAAAAAGATGAAAAAAAGAAAGAAACATCATTACGTTCTTTTTGTTCAATAAGGTCATAGGGAAGAAGAAATTTATAAGTCAAGCAAGAAATCAAAGAGAATAGTTAATTGTCAAGGTTCTATGAGGTTCGAGAGTTTATCATCAACAGTTGAAGACCGAAGAAGGCGTTGTTTCTACTGAGCACTGCGAGAGAGTCGAAGAAAGATGCATTTTGGTTGCTTTGTTAGTATGCTTTCAATCTGGCACAAGATCTTTCTAGCACTGGTTTAACTCATCACACGTAATTAGTCCAGCTATGTAGCAAATGTCCCTCTCATTTTTATCTCTCTCCTAATCTTATCCAGCTGTAAAGCAGCGGATGCATCTTACAATGTTTATCTAGTTGTGTAGCGGATATATCTCTTTATCTAGCAGTCGTGTGGATGTGTCCCCCTTTTCTTCAGTTAGCTTTAGAGCTGACACCTTTAATTTCTCTGGCATTATAGTTACTTGGAGATAGGTTGAGAATATGTATGTACTCATAGCTCTTTGGATACTTGTGACCAATTAGGAGTAATGGTTTTGTGGGTACACCTCTGGTAAACCCTCCCGAGATTAACTCGGTTTTATTTTTTATTTTTGCTCGAGGACTAGCAAATAATAAGTTTGGGGGTATTTGATAGACGCATTTATGTGTCTATTTTGTTCTCAATATTCTGTATTGTTAGACTCGATTAAGTACTTATTGTGTTATTTTGTGTTTTTGTAGACGTTTTTAGAAAAATAAGCCTTTGCGGCGAAATGAGCTCGAAAAGTAGTGTTTTACACCCCAGGATAATGTACCGGAGGCACCTCAGAAATGCACCGGAAGCGTCCCAGAAATGTACCAGAGGAACCCAGAAAAATTACTATTTCCACCCCAATTGTTAAAGGGACACCCGTACAGGATTAGGGGGGGACACTTTTCTTCTCATAATTCAAATTCTGTTTTTGGCGGGAAAGTTTCTTCACACTCTGGTAGATTTTCCAATCAATTTTTGAAGGTGTTATACAGAGATTAAATGGCTGAAACTTTGTGGAAAGTTGTGATATGTCATATCATAGCTGTCATGGGTGTTTTGATTGATCAAATTTGGCTGGAAAACGTGTTTTAATCCACGAGTTGAAAATAAGGTGAAACACGCGTCAACGGGATTTGGAGATCAAAAAAGGAAAATTTTGGCCGTGGAAAATATTTTTATTAAATGAAGATTATTTGGGAGATATGAACGGATTAAATGAGGATGAAGAGTATAAATAGATGGATATTGGTACAAGGGAGGGGTGTCGAGATTTTGGGGTCGAGAGGAGGTCCAGAGAAGCAGAAATCAAGAATTGATGAAACTCTGTTTCTGCTGCTGTTGCTGATGAAGAACAGACTTGCAAGGACAGTGGTTTATCAACAGTGTCTATGACGCACATCCGTGGGTCGCAGTGCAGTCTAAAGAGCAGCAGCACTTGTGTTTTATCGTTCATTCTTGACGCTTTTTGTGCGTCGCAGATTACAGTTTTACACCATTTTCTCATTTTCTCTTCATTGTAAACACCATTTGAGCAATAAATAAATATTTTGAGCGTGTTTTTATCATGATGAGCTAAACCAAACACTGGGACGACGGAGGAGGGTGAATTTCATACACGAGTAAATTTATTTTATTCTTTTTTTTATGACTTTTGCATTAATTTAAAATTGAAATATGATTTGAATTAATTGGTTGTTATTTAATTTGATGATGTATGCTTAGCTTAGATGTTTTGATACATCATGCTTAGGACTTACAATCGATGTTTTGAGAATCTATCTTGGAAAAATCAGAGTCTGTGTTAATTTTATTGAGTTTTAATTGTCAAAGAATATATGAATGAACCCTGTGCAGTGAATTCGGCCAAATCCTTAGTCCCAGTACCTCTCGCCCTTTGTTAATATTTTTGTATATATATTTTTATCAAATCTAAAAAATTATCCTTCACAAGTCCGAGAGTTTGAACCTCATTACTACAATCACAACCCACGAAAAATCATTAATCATATCCAATAGGGAAATTAAGCGTATATTAGAGAAAAAAGTTAATTCCAATAGGAAAGACTGGTCGTCGAGGCTTACTGATGCCTTATGGGCTTACCGTACTGCGTTTAAGACACCCATTGGAATGTCCCCTTATCGTCTTTTATTTGGCAAGGCATGTCACCTGCCTGTTGAGTTAGAGCATAGAGCCTATTGGGCTCTTAAGAACTTAAACTTTTCACTTGACAAGGCAGGAGCTCACATAAAACTCCAGCTCAATGAGTTGGACGAGATTCGTAGAGATGCATACGATAGTGCTAAGGAGTATAAGAACAAAATGAAACTTGTGCATGATAAGAATATTTTACGCAAGTCATTTTATCCAGGTCAAAAAGTTCTTCTGTATGACATTCGTTTGCATCTATTCCCCGGGAAGTTGCGCTCTCGGTGGACCGGTCCTTTTGTGGTCCGTACTGTTTTTCCTCATGGCTCTATTGAGATTGAGACACCATACGGTAGTAGTTCTTGAAAGGTTAACGGTCCGCGATTGAAGCCCTTTTTAGAGCCTTTTCCTACATGTGATGGTGAGGAGGTCCCTCTGGAGGACCCTGTTTACCTTGATTGACCATCGAGGCGGTTTGTACGTTGTATACTATTTTTGTAGGTTTTTGGTTACACTTCACCCAGGTACTATCTATCTGACTCTTCTGTTTACAAATTCCTCATGTTATTTATACTTTGTTGTGCTTTCACTAGAAACATTGAGGACAATGTCAGATTTAGGTTTGGGGGTGGGGATGAAACATTTTGTTAATTTTTTCTTTTTAGTTGCAATAAATAAACTCCAGAGCCTAGAAATTTATGCCTATTGAGGATGGCACTAACCAATCTAAGTGGATGGGAACATTTTGGTTGTAGGAGTTGAGGAATCAATCTGATTAGATGGCAACATCTAGAAGAGTCTATTCATAAAAGCACAGAGCTCAGGTGTTAGAAATAACATGATAGTTTCACCATATCTCGTTGAGTCCTTTTCACTTCTATTTTTATTTATTTTGTTTTTAAACTATGTTACTCTAAGTGATTAGGTGGGGCTCACGATTCAAGTTGTTACCAATGCTAGGGTGAATTAGAGTGATTGAGATACCATGAAAAAAAAAAATTGAGACCAGACCATTTGACCAAAAGGAATAAATTCAATAAAGTCGACCACTGGTACCCTTGTATATGCCAGCTATGTTGACCTAGAGTTAGGATTATCAATCATTGGTTCCCTTCTATATGCCAGTTGTGTTGATATTAGTCAGACTAGTATCTCAGTCCATTAGGATAGGTTCATTTTTGGCGGAGGCCTTCAGACAGATATGAGGAACACCGTTCACTTAGTAAACATCAAAACCATCTACGTTTTTATATATCCATCTCTTAATCTATCCATGTGATTGGTTTGACTCCGAATATTGATGTCCATAGTGCAACTATCTGAGTAGAGCTCTGTCACTTTATATGAATTTTAGTATGCTTGAGCGCAAACTCGTGTACAACAATTGGAATTTCGCATCAGGGTATTTCTTCATGTAGTCAATAAGTATGCCAACCAAGGATATTCTTTTTAGTGCTTTCCAAGGTTCTGCGTAGATAGCTAGGGTCTGGAGTATAAAGGTTTTGTGGGTATACCTCTGGTAAGCCCTCCCGAGGCTATAACTCGGCCACTAGGGCCACCTAGGGGTTTAAAGGCTTATTGCATACGCTAAATGCAATCGACGATGCCTGCGTCAGTGAGTTAGGATTTTATTTTTCAATTTTATCTTTGCTCGAGGACTAGCAAATAATAAGTTTGGGGGTATTTGATAGAAACGTTTTTGTGTCTAATTTGTCTCGATTCTATAATTGATAGTGCTCATTTTTGTACTTATTACGGTGTTTTATGTGTGTGTAGGTATTTTTGGCCAATAATCATTTTTGGAAAAATCGGCTCGAAAAGTTGGTAAAAGCGCCCGGAGGACACATGCTATTCGGACTCTCACTATGGATAAGGGGTACCCAAATTACTAAGGGGCATCCTCAGGACACCCTCAAGGCAGCTTCTATTCGTACCCCTGCTCTGGATAGGGGGCGCCTCTTCTTCACAATTCAAATGAAGCTTTTTGGCGGGAAGTACCAGAGGATTTTACGTTATGAATTGAGTTGGCTAAAACAGGGAGTTCCGTGTATTCTCGGATATTTTGGTTTATGTATGGAAGTACCAGAGGATTTTACGTTATGGATTGAGTCCTTATTCAGTCTACAGGGAGTACTTGAGAGTTTGGAGAACCAAGTTGACGCGTAGATAAGCTTGGAAGGGAAAGAAATCCCGAGACTTGAGGTGGAGAAAAAGATAAGAATAACCGAAGATTTCTTGAGATTCAATTGACCTGTGGGCTATAAAAGGAGTTCGGATAGGTCATAGAAGGGTTACGCATACTTTGGGGGTAGTTTAGAGAACCACAGGAGACAAAAATCGGAGTTACAGACATTTGTATCTGCTGGTGTAGAAGGAAGAATACGAAGAACATCAACCCATAGACACTGTCGCAGAAAACTATCGTTGTTCTACAACACTTCCGTTCTATCGTTCATGTAACAGTCTGCAACAATTATTACTGTTAGTATTTCTCTGTAACACTGCTTTCTGTGATAGTGCGTTTTGTAACAATTACAACTGTTACAAACACGCTGCTTCATACCTTCTCTTCTATTTAATCAACTTTTGAGCAACAAACATGTATCTTGAGCAAGTGATTAATATGAGGAGCTAAACCCCATTGCTGAGGCGATAGAGGAAGCTATTTTTCCAACAAGAAGTGGTATATTCTATTTCATCTATTTATTGCAATTATAATTATTTGCCTTGAGCTATAATTGAATATGATTTTTACTTGAGTGATTGTGATCTATTTTGATGAAGTATGCTTAGTTTATAGACTTTTGATGCTTCATACTTGATATTTACAATTATTGCTTTTGAAAATCTACTTGCTGCAATGTTTTAGAATTAAATTGAATGAGAAAATTGCATAAATATAAAGATTTGATTAAATCACTTTGAACTTGAAAAAATAGTGGAATCTTATCCTCAGTTGTCTTTTAATATTGATATCAACTTTGTCAGTGTTTGCTATAATTATTAGTGAGTTTTCTATTTTAGTTTTAGAATTTAAGTCTATATTTTATCCTTCGCAAGTCTGAGAATCGAACCACTTTTACCACTATCTATAAACCACACCACTCCACCATCAACTACCAAATAAGTTCACATCCCAATCAACTCAAATATCTCAAATAGCTAGATAATACAATTACAGTTACAAAATCTATTTACCTTAATCGGAAATTGCAAGCGTTTGCTAAACCCTTTGCTATGACAGCATTACAACCAACTCGGCCTATACATCTTAGGAGCACAAACCAACTCCAAGAGTTCTACACACTTCACAGACTACTTCAACTGAGTTCAGCTCGACAATTCTTCCTGCAATTTACCAACATCTCTCAACACCAAAACCAGTTCAAACATACACAATCCAGTCCAACAGTACTACACTAACTTACCACCATTACCATTCTATTAAATCTTAGATCAACACAATCAATCCTAGAACCACTATGAGCTCTTCCCTGGATTGCACAATCAACCAAAATACAACAACATCATCACTACTTGTAACCCCCATTCATACATCATCCACTCAAACACCCAAACCATAACAACTCCAATTCTATCTTACTGAACTTCAATTCAACATACATACATCCCAATTCTCAACTCAACATACAAACACAAATATTCATACAATAAAACTGAACTGAGCTAAATCATCTCAGGAAATAATTACCTCAAATGTGTTACACAGGAAATTGGGTTCAATTTCTTCTTCACAATACTAACAACAATCCAATAATCTTCATCACCCGAACTGGTTCTTAGGAACAAACCCAACTTCCTGGTTCTTAATCAATTCAACCAACCTCTTCATCTGAGTTAACCTCAAAGCTCAAACCAACACCCATAATATCTTCATCACCTTCTCATAAATACAATCAAACCCTAACTATCAAATTCAGATTGTTTTTCAACTTAAAACTCTAATTAAATTCAAACCCATCTCATAAAAACATCTTAGAACATCAATTCCATCTTCTAATCATTCTCTGAGTTCTTCTTCCAAACCCTAATTCTTCAACTCATCACCGATTTGACTTCAAAACTTCAATCAAACCTCGACCCATGACTCTTCATCTAAACGTAACTCTAATTTCCTCCCTTAAATCTTCAGAACCTAAATCATCTCCATAAACCCTAATTTCACAATTTATTATCAAGACGACTTCAGAACTTCGATTCAACAACAACCCCTTCTTTCCTTCATCAATCATCAACACATCAAGCTTATCCGACTCCAAACAACTCAAAATCAGATGAACCCTAACTTCTGATTCAACACAAAAACCCTAGCTCTTCAGTCCTTCACTAAAATTCATAAATCAACAGCTAATTCTTCTCCCTTGTTTTAAATAAACAAAACCCATCATTAAATAAACGATTCTATCACCAACCTCACTTAATCTCCAAAGAACAACAAACCCTAATCTCGTTCTTCTCAAGTTATCTCGAAACTAAATCAATCTTCAATTGATCTTCTCCATAAATTACAATCACACCATCTTCATCATCTACTAGATAGCTTCAACAAATAATTCTCTCAAACAATCGCAGAAGAAGAGGAACAAGGGAATAAGAACAGAGAAGAGAAAAGAGGAGAAACAAAGAAGAAGAGGAAAGAAGAAGAAAAGAGAAAGTGAGTCTTCTCTCGACACGTTTTGGTGATAAGGCCAACGACCCATGATAAAGGCACCCAACCAAACGCTAAGGGCAGCCAGGTCGGTTAACTGCAAAATAACTGCTTTGCTCTTTAAACAAAACTGATAATATCTTCTTCGTCCGATATCCGAATGACACGTTCGAGTAGTCCATTCCGCATAACTTTTCGAGACCTATTCAATAGTACTAGTTTCGTATCTAAATCGGTTTTAGGTTAAATTCTATTAATTAATGTTCGTGTTAAACTAATCGAGTTAATATCGGCTAATCGTCTCTTGATCATCTCTAGATCGACTCTTGGCCGGTCTAATAGCGTTGACGAGCTTGAGGGTCTTTACATCCTCCCCACCCTATGCGTTTTCGTCCTTGAAAATCGAACCACCCTTCTGGTCTTCAGAAATTTCCCACCTTAAGACAAATCATATCTCTAGTCTAAGCGCAAACAACATATGACAAAGCACAAACCTATATGGGTTTCTACAGCTAAAATTTGTGGCTCTAGCTTCAATAGACTAATTTTTATTTCAATAAGATAATAGTTCTAATTATGAGAGAAGATACTCTATAATAAAGTTTCTACATAAAATTTGGGATCCAACAGTTCACTAATAGAAGCAAGTCTCCTTTCAATGCCTAGTGATACAAGAATGCAGTTGCCCCGTCTAGATTCGCGACGCCTGACAATGCCTACCTACGTAACAAGTATCACCCGAACACATCAGAATTACCAACCTCACTATTGAGCACCGAGGATTAACTAAGTATTAATTTATTAAGATTAGTTAGTTCTTAAATTTTATCGTAATTGGTGTAAGTCTTATAAATTTACTTCGTAAAATATATAAGGGATAATTGGTGTTTGGTACTCATATTTTGACCAACACTGAGCTTTGGTCTAACATTTGTCCAACGTTAGGGCTTGGTACCTGGACTGGATGTTGACTACAATTGACAAGGTAAAATGTTAAATTAACGTTTAGAAATTATTTAAAAGATAAAAAACATATACATAATTAAAATAAAATGAAATTAAAAGACAAAGTTACTGTTATAACCTTATACCTAAGTTTTACTTCATAATTTCATCTTCGAATCCTCTTCACACCACGACCACCACCATCACTTTCTCTGTATCTCTTTCCCGCATCATACATGCAACCACCATCACAACCAAAGTCTCATCCTTCCCTGTCTCTTTCTTCCGATAGTTAATTTATTGATGAACTAAAATATGTATCCGGATCTTTCAATCTTTAATCCTTTTCTTCTTTAGAATCGCCATACTCACTGATATCACCACAAACAAAACAACAACAATTTGGGATTTGGTTTAGTGAAATTTGGGTTTCGATTTAGCGATATTGGGGTTGATTTGATTTGAAAAATTCGGGGTTTGATTTGATTTGAAAAATTAGGGTTTAATTTGATTCTGAAATTAGGGATTCCATCTAGTGAAATTGGGAGTTTATTTGATTCAGAAATTGGGTGTCCATATAGCGAAATTGGGGGTTTGATTTAATCGGTAAATTTGGGTTTTTTATTTTATTCGGATATTCAGGTTTTGTTTGATTCACTAGGGTGTTTGTTGTTAAGAATTATTCGAGTAATCAGATTCCCTGTTAGCTTTGTTCAAGAAGAAGAAGGGGAAGCCTATATCTAGAAATTGAATGCTTGCTTGCTTGCTTGCTTACTTCTCTGGTTGTCAAGAAATGGGTTAGTATTGCGAATGGAATTTGAGCACGAACAAGGAAGAAAGTTGAGCTGCTGCTGAAGATGGGAGCTATTCCGATAACTTTTAAAGATCAAAGTGAAGAGACGTGTGAGGCTGTCTAGTCTAGTTTTACAATAATGGGATTATTTAGATTGATTGTCTTGCAGAGAAGTAGATTTGGAAAGCTTAAAAATCGTACATCTGCATCTCCACCGTCAAAACCTCATGCATCAAGTGTTTGTGAAGACCAGTTTTACATTTTCTCCGGTTCATGTATATAAGAGAGAAGAAAATGGAGAATCAGACATTGGAATTCCCTTGTATGCAAGCCCAATACTTTCCATACCAAGGAAGCTGGTAGCATCATTGATTCCATTGCTAACTTTAAGAAGCTCAGTGTCAGTGAGTCCCATGAATTGATCATCTACGACTTTTAGAGGCAGTTTTGGTTTTGCCTTTTTTTCTCCAATGAGTTACAAACTCAGTCAAAGTTGAAAATAAAACAACTGATGGCTTTGAGGGATAATGATTTCCTCTGTTTTTGCTCTAATGGGATTGACATATTCGGTAACTTCAGCTCAGGTATACCACCACGAAGCTTTTAGATTTTTGTAAATATTAACAAAACTGAAAGGTATTATAGTAATCTGTTTAATAATTAATTTTTATATTAATTTTTACTAAACATAAGTTAGGACTTAACCTACTCAACGCGGGTCAACGTCTGGTCCAAGTACCAAAGCATAACATTGGACAAATGTTACATCAAAGCCTAGTATTGGTCTAAACCTGAGTACCAAACTCCAATTATCCCAATATATAAATAGTTCATAACATTTTAAACAATTTAATGATCCAAATTTATTTTATTTTATTTCTATTTATCATTATTATTATTCAGTTATTTTATCAATATAAGTAATCCTTAAGTTGTATTGTTAATAAAAACTACATTTTGCTATTACTATCCTATAAAGTAATTAGTATTATACAATATCATTATTGCTTATCTTATCAAAAATTATTGTCTTGATTTTATTATCATTTTCATTATTCTTAAGTTAATTAATTCAATTGATACACTAAGCCTTATCTTCTAAATATAACTTTTCATTTACGTAAAGATTCATATAATAGATTCTATTTATTCAGATTGAATATGTATATCTTGTTAAATATTGGCGTTTGTAATTTTATATCTGAGCCTGCATCAAATTTAGCCACATGTCTTAGATTCGGTATTAATAATAAGTATCTTATTCTAGGCAAATTTATTGTCCTTTAATCTAATATTGTTCTGAGCATTCAAGTACATAAATATCACTTTTGTGTATAATTTAGTGTTTTAGTGAATCATTACTGACTAAAGATAATCAGAGTATGAAATCGTTAACAATTTTAGTCTTTATTTATGCATTATATGACCTCAGGTTTTTAATCCTGCCTAATATGTCTTATATTAACTATTTGGCTTAAACAAAAACTACAATTCTAATTGTTATTAGTTAACCTTGCAAAATTTAACCGTAGATAACACTATAATTTCCATAGCTATCTAATCCTAATCATTATTTTATCGTTATATATTGGTTAATGAGATTTAATTTAAGTTATGCTCAACATAAATCTAATTTAAATTCTAACAGTTTAGTTCGTCATACTAATTTTCCATTTCAAAAGATGACTGAATCTAATTACGAAGAAGGATCCTATTAATATATAAATTTATTTTCTTTTAATTCTTTTTGTTTATATTACACTAAACATCCGAATACTATTATTACTACTTCACGTATATTTGTTTCATTTTAAAGATTTACTGGATTATTTGTTTGCCCAAAGATAATTCTGGTACAAAATTTCTAACAAGTGTCTTTTTATCTTAATATTATATCCTCGCTTCCTTAAGTCTAATGCCTAATATGTATTATATCAACTATCTAATTTAGATGCAAAATATATATCTCTAATTTGTAATTAGTTTAATTTATTAAACTTAATCGTATATAAGCGCTATCAAATTCCCATAACTATTTACTCATAATTATCATCTTTTTATCGTTATATCTCTTCAATGAGATTTTAGTTAAGTTAAGTTCAATATAATACTAATTGATAAAAATGCTATTCATTACTTTATTAAAATTATTATTATTATCATCATCTATAATACTATTTTGATATTCTTATTATGACATTGATGGTTTAACTATTATTTTAACTACTCTTACAAATATTATTAAATCCCAAAAATATTATTAATATTTATATAACATTAAATTGTTGACTCTACGTATAAGACAATGTGCTCAATAAATTTCTATGTGACTTTCAAGATCTATAAATAATACTAATCTCATTGTTTTTAGTATTGAACTGTCTATGTGTTCATACTTTTTAGATTATTTATTCTCAAATCTTTATAAGCTAAAGTTATTGGTGTAACCTACAATTTTTACTTCATTACATAAACAAACAATCAATCAATCAAACAATTTTTTTTAATTATTGATAGCTTTTAGTGTAATTAAGATTTATCTTACAAACCCAACTCAGTTCTAAACTAATCTAGTTCTGTAACTAGCACTGGCCATTTCTATCTTTTCCCATAAAAGATCTAATTGTGAGCTCTAATACCAACACTGTAGCGCCCCCAAAGCTAGCAGCTGACTAATCCAAGATATTAACTAAATAAAGAGGCACAAAGGATCTAAATCATATACTTAAGCATTCAATTAAGAACTCTGCTACAAAACTTAACCCAAAAGCTAGCCCCGCTCTGAAATGTATATATACAAGAAATACTCTCAAATGATACATATACAATAGTCATTTGGTTTACAAATAGAATAAAAATCATGATAAATATAGCCAAAGTTAACCAACTAACGAACTCACCTCCTCGAAGCTTCCGCTGCGCAACTCTGATCTGTCTCTGAAACTGAAAGTGGGTATGGGTGAGCACATCTCCCTAAAAGGGGTGCCCAGTGGAAATAATATTTAACTTTCAAGTAATCATTGAAATGATTTGAAAACAATTCAAGTTTTCCCTAAACACTATAACACAAGCAATTTCACAGAGGTAAACAATCATGTATATGGAACTAACTCCTTCCAAATAATATGGTGACTCGTCCCGCACCTAGATAATAATATGGTGACTCGTCCCGCACCTAGCTATTGCATAAAATAGGTATAAATGAAGGAGAAGTATCTTATATACCACAGATGGAAATTCTCAGTTTCCAAACAATCAAATGGAAATTTTTATTTCCCAAACAATTCATGAAGACAAACAAAGCATTGCAATCCTTTCCAAACCATGGAAAGATTAACAGAAATCACAAATACTTTCGGAACTTAAAATAAAACAATGCATGGAATACACAATCAGACAATGCATGAATTTGTTAAACATAAACTTTGGTAAAATAAAACAACAATAATCACTAAAGAGTTAAATATAAATTCTCACCTCTTTTGATGACAAGCCACGCCTACCTCGAGATCCACGATCCACTGGTTCATCCTTTGAATCAATCATTGTTAATATAGACTAACTGTTAATCACACAAGAATTCTAAGAATCTAACCAAAATGACTCACACAAGAATCATATAAGTCTATCTAATGGTTCAAAGCCCATTTATGCCTTTACACCTTTTGATTCTCTATTTTTAGCATAACTAAGGTTTACTAATTCAATTAGGTTGGTTCTATAGTCCATTAGCTAAGTCTTATGAATATCTACAACTTTGTAGAAGAAGCCAAAGGCTAATTCAGACCACAAAGGTCCAAATATCAAACAAAGAAACTAACTCTAAGCCTAAGTCCACGAGCCCGGCCCATTGATCTAAGGCCCAGTCCAATCGGGTCAACTAACGGTCAACGTCTGATCTAACATGGTTAACTAACAATCAACGTCAAAGTCCTGGTCAAATGGTCAACTGAGTCAAATTGATTCAACTCAGTTTAACAGGGTCAACTCGACTCAGTCAGATTAACTGAGTCAGCTAAACAAAGTTGAATCAGACTGAATAAGCTCAGTCAGACAGGCCAAGGGTCCTTCTAACACATCTGCAACTCTAACTCTCTAACTCTACAACTCTATTCAAGTTCAACTTCAATCTATTCATTGCAATAATTTATTCATTCAAATTATAACTTAAAATTGATTTACAAAAAAATAACACAGCCTACCTGCAACACCAGGAGTTGCAAGCTTTCACTGCAAGCACTAACTACAGTCCTACAACTCTCATCATCCACCCTTCCTTACCTGCAATTTTTGTTCCATACACAACATTCATACTAACTAACCTACTCTGCTATACAGACAAAAGATTCATAACCACCAATGTAGCTTCACTCTACATCTCCACCATCAACTACCAAATCAGTTCACATCCCAATCAACTCAAATATCTCAAATAACTAGATAATACAATTACAGTTACAAAATCTATTTACCTTAATCGGCAATTGCAAGCTTTTTCTAAACCCTTTGCTATGACAGCATTACAACCAACTCGGCCTATACATCTTAAGAGCACACACCAACTCCAAGAGTTCTACACACTTCACATACTACTTCAACTGAGTTCAGCTCGACAATTCTTCCTGCAATTTACCAACATCTCTCAACACCAATACCAGTTCAAACATAGACAATCCAGTCCAACAATACTACACTAACTTACCACCATTACCATTCTTTTAAATCTTAGCTCAACACAATCAATCCTAGAACCACTATGAGATCTTCCCTGGATTGCACAATCAACCAAAATACAACAACACCATCACTACTTGTAACCCCCATTCATACATCATCTACTCAAACACCCAAACCATAACAACTACAATTCTATCTTACTGAACTTCAATTAAACATACATACATCCCAATTCTCAACTCAACATACAAACACAAATATTCATACAATAAAACTGAACTGAGCTAAATCATCTCAGGAAATAATTACCTCAAATGTGTTACTCAGACAATTGGGTTCAACTTCTTCTTCACTTGACTCTGTTCATCCACCCGTCTCAAGACTAACAACAATCCAATAATCTTCATCGCCCGAACTGGTTCTTAGGAACAAACCCAATTCCCTGGTTCTTAATGAATTCAACCTACCTCTTCATATGAGTTAACCTCAAAGCTCAAATCAACACCCATAACAACTTCATCACCATCTCATAAATACAATCAAACCCTAACTATCAAATTCAAATTGTTTTTCAACTTAAAACTATAATTCAATTCAAACCCATCTCATAACAACATCTTAGAACATCAATTCCATCTTCTAATCATTCTCTGAGTTCTTCTTCCAAACCCTAATTCTTCAACTCATCACCGATTTGACTTCAAAACTTCAATCAAACCTCGACCCATGACTCTTCATCTAAACGTAACTCTAATTTCCTCCCTTAAATCTTCAGAACCTAAATCATCTCCATAAACCCTAATTTCACAATTTATTATCAAGACGACTTCAGAACTTCGATTCAACAACAACCCCTTCTTTCCTTCATCAATCATCAACACATCAAGCTTATGCGACTCCAAACAACTCAAAATCAGATGAACCCTAACTTCTGATTCAACACAAAAACCCTAGCTCTTCAGTCCTTCACTAAAATTCATAAATCAACAGCTAATTCTTCTCCCTTGTTTTAAACAAACAAAACCCATCATTAAATAAACGATTCTATCATCAAACTCACTTAATCTCCAAATAACGACAAACCATAATCTCGTTCTTCTCAGGTTATCTCGAAACTAAATCAATCTTCAATTGATCTTCTCCATAGATTACAATCACACCATCTTCATCATCTACTAGATAGCTTCAACAAATGATTCTCTCAAACAATCGCAGAAGAAGAAGAACAGAGAAGAGAAAAGAGGAGAAACAGAGAAGAAGAGGAAAGAAGAAGAAAAGATAAAGTGAGTCTTCTCTCGACCCTAGTTAGCAATTCGCCGAATAATTCGTGAATTATTCGTAAACGTACCGAACGCCGTTTTATTCGCGTATGACTGCATTCCCGACCCTAATACGCGGATTTTCTGGGCTTTCCGAAATATTCGCGTATTATTCGGATTCGCGAATAATCCGGTTTATTAGTTCGGTTGGCTTAGTGTATATTAAGCTCGACCAGGACCTACTTAAGTCGCCGATTTACCTAGTTTGGGTGAGTTCACAGAAATGTTAGGAAAAAATGAACGCTAAGAGTTTCGAATCTGTGACTTGTCCATGACCTGAGCTGCCTAGTGAACCACTAAGCCACATTGTTGTTGCTGTTAACCCTTAACATATTATAAATATAGTACATTTTTAATGCAAATTGCAATAGTCAAACATAATCTGTACTAAAAATGTCTTAACGTACTAATTAATGTATGCCGAATTTTGTGCAACCAATTCATATCTCTAAAACGATTTATACACGTACGTATGACGTTCCGAACTATCGCCGAATCGCGAACCGTTGACCGAATAGTGAACCGAATTTACAATCCGTAAAAACGAATAATACACATATGTATGCAGTCCCGAACGTTTCCCGTAACCCGAATTGCTAACTAGGCTCTCGACACGTTTTAGTGATAAGGCCAACGACCCATGATAAAGGCACCCACCCAAACGCTAAGGGAAGCCAGGTCGGTTAACTGCAAAATAACTGCTTTGCTCTTTAAACAAAACTGGTAATATCTTCTTCGTCCGATATCCGAATGACACGTTCGAGTAGTCCATTCCGCATAACTTTTTGAGGCCTATTCAATGGTACTAGTTTCGTATCTAAATCGTTTTTAGGTTAATTTCTATTAATTAACGATCGTGTTAAACTAATCGAGTTAATATCGGCTAATCGTCTCTTGATCATCTCTAGATCGACTTTTGACCGGTCTAATAGCGTTGACGAGCTTGAGGGTCTTTACATTTTGCTTAGAAAATTTCGGTACAATTGATATTTTCCATTATGTTGTATGGATTGATTATTGTGATTCAATTGTTTCCGGTTTAAAAAAACTATGTCAGTTCTATTGACTTATTGATTTGGTATCTTATTTATTATTTGGTATCAATTGTTTTTTCTTAACTAAATTCGGTCCAATTGTTGTGTTTCCATTAGATTATCTTTGTTTCAATTCCTTCTGGTTGAGAATAACTATGACAACTCAACGATTTGATTTATATATATTGTTTTTGCTTAACAAAAATACGGATCATTTGTTTAGCCCATTTTGATTCTGGATGAGAAAAACTAAGTTAATTCTGATCTTAATTAGTTTAGGCTTATCAAATTTAGGATTCGGTTATTCAAGTCCAATCAAAGTTCTTGACAAGAAAAACTAGTTAACTAACGTAGTGTTGTCTTGTCTAAAGGAAGGCTTAATTTATTTTATGAATAATTAGAGCCTGATAGGATAAATTGAGTTAACTCTGATCTCTATTTATGTCTTATAGAAATATAAGCAATTGTATATACATAATTGGTTCAGTTAAAAACCAAGTTATCTTAGTTGATTTATCGGACTAAGTGAAAATTGCTTCGGGAAATTGTTTCCTTGATAACATACTAAAACAAGATTACTTTTGTAGTTTCGGTTTTAGTAATGGTTATCTAAAATGGTATGTGAAACCTTCATGCTTAAATCTCATAGGTTTTACAAGTCTTATGGATTTGTAAGATCCTTTCAGTTTTCTTTTTTGTTTTTTCGTTTCATTGTCGTTTTTGTGACAAAAGGGGGAGAAGTATATAGAGTAAACAAGTGATTTATAATCACTAGGAAATGATATAAGTGCTTAAAACGTTATATATAACGAAAGAGTAAATCATAGACTTAGGAGGAGAAACATATCATCTTGTTGTGTAGTATTTCATACTACAAAAGGGGAATAACAGAAATGTTCGGATTGAATATTTACCTAGATTTCTTTTAAGGGGAGTAAAGCTTTTTTTACTCAAATGTCAACAAGGATACTTATTTTTTGAATATATGCAGAATATTGTGATATTGAAACTTGGAATCAAGCGTATGAAGAATGAGTTATTTTGTTATTTGTTTATGTCTATATGTAATAGAGTTCTGTCACTAAAATTGACAAAGGAGAAGATTGTTAAAGCGTAGCTCAGTTGAACCCACTAACTGTTGGTATGTCAAGTTTAATTATCATATTTTAATATCAAAACTCATTTAGAATCATTTGATTAATTACCAGAGTCAACTTCGTATATGTTACATTAAAAACTCTGTAATGAGATAGATTACACTAGAAACTCTGTAATGAGATATGAAATTAAGTGAAAAAATACTTCTTATTTGGAATAAAATTTTTCACAATCTCCATGGACGTAGTAATACATGGTAGAGCAAAATCACCATCTACATTTACATGAGCTTTCTTTAAATCTACTTGACCAAATTCAAAGTCCAGCAGGTGTAGATTGTTTGTTCTTCTTCTATAAATCTAGGATGCTGTTGCGATAAGAGCATCTCCAATGCAAGGGGTAGAGGTCTTAAATTAATATGACACATAGGATTTAATATCTTTTTCACCAAAGTTTCATCTCCAATGCAAAGGTGAGGGTGATAGAAAAGATGACATGGCTAAAATTGGGGTAAAGGAGAAAGTCTAAATAAGACTTTCTTCATGACCTTGGGTCATGAGTCCACATCATCTTTTGTGTCTAAATTTAAATAGAAAGTACTCCCTCCGTTACTTTTCAATAGACCAGTTTCTTTTTTTGAGAAAATTAAGGAAATTAAGAGAACTAATTATTTAAAGTGGTCCTCTAGACACTTGTCAATAAAAGAAGTGAAATGGTCCCCATGACACTTCTCAGCCAAAGAAATAAGTGAAATGGTCCACATAACACTTGTCATCAAAAGAAGTTAAAAGAAAAGTGGTCCCAAAAAATTAAAGTAACATTTGTGTTGGCGGAGAAGAGAATATTGAGGATATGCTATGGTTATACGCTTTCCTTTTGTGTTAAGAGTGTGCACCCTGTCATATATTGTTGGTGATATTCTTGCTCTGAATACGTCTTTTGTTTATGGCAAGAATATATCCTCAAGCTCCTATTTAGTGCCGGAGATTCCATTGTATTTTGTATCACTGTAATACAATTGTCTCTCTTCTCCTGTGGATGTAAGATATGAGCTGAACCACGTAATTCCTGTGTTCTCCGCTGTGTGTTTATATTGTCATCTTCCGCCTTATGGCATCTGAGCAGGTTATTGCGATCTCTGGTCAGTGATTTCTGAAACTTGTTATTGCTGGATTCTTTTTTTTCTGTCATTGTTCTTCTATTTTGTTGATCTGAATCAATATATCCTGTTTGATAATGTCGGAGTATGATTCGAATACAAACATAAAGCTATCTCATGTCCCTCTTAATGGTACCAACTATGTAGCATGGGCAAGAGCTGTGACTTTATCTCTTGGTGGAAAATCAAAACTTGGTTACATTAACGGCAAAATTAGTCGGCCAAGTGATGATAAGAAATTAGAAGAATGGATTTATCAAGATCATCTTGTTATGACTTGGCTTCTCAATTCCATGGAACCAACTATTTCTAATGTTTTTAATTTCTCTGAGTCTTCAAAGGACATGTGGGATTCTATAGCCGAGTTATATGGTAATCAAAATAATGCCGCAAGGATATTCCCGCTGCAACATGAAATTGCAGCAGCAACTCAAGGAGATAAACCCTTTATTGAGCATTATGGGAACTTGAAACGAATGTGGGATGAACTAGCTATTTATCGACCACATACTATAGATCCAAAAGTACTTCTTAAGCGCTGAAGAAGATAAAATTTTCTCATTACTTCACAGCTTAAAGCCTGAATATGAAGCTCTTAAGAGTCATTTATTGATGAACTCGACCGTTCCTTCACTTTATAGCATTTGTGCAACTATTCAGCGTGAAGAAACTCGAAAAGAAGTCATGGACTCCAAAATTGCTCCTGTCAGAGAGGAATCCAGTGCTCTTGCTGTTGAAAGAGGGAAGTCATATGGTAATCGCAATAAGGGTCAAGGGAAACGAGAAATCTACCGCTTTGATCATTGCAATAAAACTGGGCATACAAAGGATCGTTGTTGGCAACTTCACCCGCACTTAAAACCCATGTTTGACAGCAATAAAAAGAAAGAACAAAAGGAGCAAGCCGCTGTAGCTGATACTTCTATCACTTTAATTCAGTTAAACCACATTCTTCAACAATATAGTAAGTCAACAAAGAAGTCATCTGAAGACCCTTCTACTAATGCTTCAGGTATTCTCCAAGCCTATCTTACTTCGAATCATAAAATGAATAGCTGGATTGTTGATTATGGAGCCACTGATCATATGGCAAACAATCCAGATTCATTCCAATCTTTTAATTCTAATTGTGAAAAGAAAACGGTTTCTGTTGCTGATGGAAAATCTGTACCGATTTTAGGAAGTGGTAAAATTAATATTTTCCCAAACTCTTCAAGTGATGAT
Organism: Papaver somniferum; assembly: GCF_003573695.1. Lineage (NCBI taxonomy): Eukaryota > Viridiplantae > Streptophyta > Magnoliopsida > Ranunculales > Papaveraceae > Papaver > Papaver somniferum. The sequence goes on from NC_039358.1 coordinate 211,507,735, forward strand.
GCTTTAGTTGTTCCATCATTCCCTGTTCAACTGTTATCGGTTGGGATAATTACAAATTCATTGAATTGTAATGTTTTATTTACTCCTACGTCCGTCATATTTCAGGATCGAACGACGAAGAAATTGATTGGTGAAGGAATATATTCGCATGGGCTCTATCTATTTAATCCCTGCAATTTTGTTAACAAAGCTTTGCATAATACCAGCTCATTGGACAATCAGATTCTACATTATCGTTTGAGGCATCCGTCTTCTCGTATTTTGTCGAGTCTTTTTCCATCTTTGTCAGGTGTATCAACTGTTTGTGATGCTTGTCAATATGCTAAACAAGCTCGCTTACCATTTCCTAAATCAACATCTGTTTCTAGTGAGCCATTTGCTTTAGTTCATTCGGATTTATGGGGTGCTGCACCTATTGATTCCTATGATGGATACAAGTATTTCTTAGTATTAATTGATGATTTTTCTCGAGCAACTTGGTTATACTTATTTAAATCAAAAACTGAAGTGTATTCTGCTTTTATGGAGTTTCATGCTATGGTGGTTACTCAATTTTGTGCTAAAGTTAAGGTGTTTAGATCGGATAACGGTACAGAATTTGTCGAAGGTTCACTTCCTATTTTTCTTAAAAATCAAGGGATTATCCATCAGTCTAGTTGTGTGGGAACGCCCCAACAAAATGGGGTAGCCGAAAGGAAACTTAGACACATTCTTGAAACAGCCAGGGCCATTATGCTTCATATGAATGTACCAAAAAAATAATGGTCTCATGGGGTTTTAACGGCTACCTATCTAATTAATCGACTACCTAGTCGTATTATTGAATTCAAGTCTCCACTAGAAGACTTAAAGGGTCACAAGCCTGTTACATCTCATCTGCGGGTCTTTGGTTGTGTTTGTTACGTGCATCTCCAAGCAATTCACCGTGATAAGCTAGACCCCCGAGCAACGCGTTGTGTATTTTTTGGTTATTCATCAACCAATAAAGGATATATATGCTACAATGTTACTTCTCGAAAGTTGGTTGTCTCTCGTGATGTTAGGTTTGTTGAAACAGAATCATTCTTCCGTCCAATACTTGATTCCGAGAATCGCTCTCAGGGGGAGTATTTAGGTGATTTAACACCTGTTAGTGTTTTACCACTTTCAACTGGTTGTGCTCCGCAAACAAGTGAACCAACCGTATCTTCAAATAATGAGGATACATTTCCAGTTGGTAGTAACATAATCTCTCCCTTAGTATCTGAACCCGAAGAGGTGTATAATGGTGACACAATTCTTTCTGAGATATCATCTACAGAACCATCGGCGCCAGTTCCTCCTGTTTTACGACGTTCAGGAAGAGACAGTCACCCACCAGAAAAGCTAAAAGATTATCTCACATATCACACAGTTTCCTACCCTATAGAAGATTATATGACATATGATAATGTCACTCAACCTCATCTTTCATTCTTGAGTTCATTATCAAATGAACATGAACCCACAAATTTCAGAGAGGCTAACTCAAAACCAATTTGGAGGAAATCCATGAAAGAACAATTACAAGCTCTTGATGACAATGATACGTATGATATTGTCAAATTGCCGGTAGGATAGAAAACAGTTGGATGTCGTTGGATATACAAGATCAAGTATAAGAGCGACGGAACCATTGAACGGTACAAATCTAGATTGGTGGATAAGGGATTTACTCAGACCTATGGAGTTGACTACACGGAAACGTTTGCACCTGTAGCAAAAATGAATATATTTCGAGTACTTCTATCTTTGGCAGTCAATCAAGGATGGAATTTTTTTCAAATGGATGTAAAAGATGTGTTTTTACATGGAGATTTAGAGGAAGAAGTGTATATGAGTATACCCCCTGGTCACCCTCAAGAGACTCGGTATGGATATGCTTGTAAACTTAAAAAGGCAATCTACGGTCTTAAACAGTCGCCACGAGCTTGGTATGCGAAGTTGAGTGGTGTTCTCAAGACTAGTGGGTTTAAAACAAGTACTGCAGACCCATCCCTCTTTACTAAAAAAGGAATGGCAGGTACCATTATTGTGTTGGTTTATGTTGACGACATTGTTATTACTGGATATGATCAACAAGGAGTCCTGAAGTTAAAGGCATTCTTACATAAAAAGTTTGCCATTAAAGACTTGGGTATATTGAAGTATTTTCTTGGCATAGAGGTGGCTTATTCAAATAAGGGTATATTTCTTAACCAAAGGAAATATGTTATAGACATGCTACAGGAGAGTGGAAAGATGGGAATAAAACCATCTGACACACCTATTGATAGTGGCAGCAAACTTTGTGATGATGGAGAGCTAGTGTCAGATATTGGTTTGTTTCAGAGACTGGTAGCTAAGCTAATCTATTTGACCATCACCCGCCCAGATATCTCGTATGTAGTGAGTTTGGTCAGCCGATACATGCATGCTCCTAAATTCAGTCATATGCATGCAGTCGATCGAATTATCCAATATCTGAAAGGTTCTCCAGGGAGAGGTATTTGGATGCGAAAAAATGGCCACAGTTTTGTAACGGCTAGTTGCATAACTGCGTATACTGATGCTGATTATGCTGGTTGTCCAGTAGAAAGGAAATCTACAACAGGCTTTTGTACCTTTGTTGGAGGAAAACTAGTTACATGGAAGAGCAAGAAACAGAATGTTGTCTCCAGATCAAGTGCCGAGGCAGAATATCGAGCAATGGCATCAACTACTTGTGAGATTATTTGGCTCCATTCCCTTTTAAGAGATTTAGGATTTGGTTCTTCTCAACCAGCAAAATTGTTTTGCGATAATCAAGCGGCAATTCATATAGCATCAAATCCGTTATTCCATGAAAGGACCAAGCACATTGCAGTATATTGTCATTTTATACGTGAGAAATTGAGCGCCAAAATCATTTGCACTCCCTTTGTTCGCAGTGAGCAACAGTTAGCTGACATCTTCACGAAAGGATTACCAACTGCGAAGTTTCGTGAAATATTGGGCAAGTAGGGTTCAATTGATATTTTCGCACCAACTTGAGGGGGAGTGTTGGCGGAGAAGAGAATATTGAGGATATGCTATGGTTATACGCTTTCCTTTTGTGTTAAGAGTGTGCACTCTGTCATATACTGTTGGTGATATTCTTGCTCTGAATACGTCTTTTGTTTATGGCAAGAATATATCCTCAAGCTCCTATTTAGTTCCGGAGCTTCCATTGTATTTTGTATCACTGTAATACAATTGTCTCTCTTCTCATGTGGATGTAAGCTATGAGCTGAACCACGTAATTCCTGTGTTCTCCGCTGTGTGTTTATATTGTCATCTTCCGCCTTAATTTGACTTTCCCAATTAGGAAACTGACCTATTTTTTTGAAATATTTATTTATAGAAACTGGTCTATTAAAAAGTAACGGAGGGAATATTAAATAAGACCTTGGGCATTGGAGATGAAATTTAGGCATAAAGTGTTACCTTTGTTTATTCTTGTCATATAGTAAGTGACCCACAACCCAAAGATATAAATAAGACATCCACATAAAATGACCTTGACCTCTAGTATTGGAGATGCTCTAATGGTCGACCATCCACCATAATCACGCAGACGTGACTGAAGAGTGGAGTCCAAATATAAACCTAGGTAGGCCCACCGCAATGTCCGCCACCACGCGACATCAGTACCGGCAAAAATCTATGTGGTTTTCTTTTCACACCAACATTTGGGACAGTAGGTGCGCCTCAATTTATCCTGTTCGCGCATCAAAACTAAACAACATATTAATAATGACATCATCGAATGTTGCAATGCTGCTGATGCTATCATCCACTCAACTGATCGCCAAATACCACTATTAACATCAATGCCCACTGATCCGCTCTTGTCCCTAATCGGCTCCAAGAAAAACAGAGTCCTGCAGGCTCTATAATTAACATGAGTAAATGTGTAGCATTTGCATGCTTTATCCAAATTAAACTAATAAACTTAAAAAATATTTAAGAAACATAATGAGTTTGTTAGCGACACACTACGAGTCAGTTTCCTGTTTATTTCCGTTATTGGAAACGACTAGAGGAAGATTAATTTGATTAGCCATACATTTGGCGTATATCTAAACTCCTAGGTATAAAAATAACACAAAATTGGTTAAAAGGACCAAAATCAATAATTCCTGGGTGAAAAGAACATTTAGATTTTGATACTGTTTAAATGGACAAAAATGTAAAAATAGCAAGGATGTAAACAGTTTCATCCTACCCATTTTCAAATTTTTTTAAATTTTTTTAATTTTCATCAGGATGCATCGAGTTTCATCCTTGCTATTTTTTAAGTTTAAGTCAGGATGAATCCAATTTCATCCTTACTATCTTTTTGGTGTCCATTTCACCCATAATAATTTTTACTCGTCCATTTGAATCATATTTTAAAAATATTTGGACAAATGACTTATTTTCCGTAAAAATAAAGAACCATTTTAGAATGGCGAGCTCCACAAGGAAGTAACATGTAAATGCCATTTAGTAAAACTGGCTCCATTAGTGATCTCGAATAAATAAAATACAAAAAAGAAAAAGAATTTTGTCGGTGGTTGCGGCAGGGTGAGTGGCACTGTGTGGACGGTTCGATTATTAAGACACTCAAGTCTCCATAATAGTCAAAAGTCTTTCGCTCAACAAAAACCTTAATATGTTCCTAGTTCTTTCGTAGGTTGTTTACGAAAATCTAATCAGTTTTTAATTGCACCCCAATAATTCCTTAGTGGCGTTCCTAGTTTCTTCGTAGGTTGTTTACGGAAAAGCTAATTTATTTTTAATTGCACCAAATCTTCTTTTTTTTTGAGTAAAGCGCATGCTTGATTACTTTCCAGTGTATATAAATAAGTATATCAAATTAGTGATAGTTACGAGAGTCTTATACAGCAGTGTCTTCTTAACATTCTAGTGGTTAGCAATGGAGAAGGTCTTGATCTTTATTGTGTTATTGAGTTTGTTGACATTCATAGATGGAGCTCCTAAACATGCTTTGATCACAAAACTTCCGGGTTTTGATGGAAGTTTTCCATCTAAACACTACTCTGGGTAAGTCATAAGTGAATAATCTTTCGATCAAGGGAGATCTATAATTATATTATTTGATTAATTATTTTGCCAGCAATAGGTTTAGTATTATGTATGACATTTTAGAAGTTTAAAAGCATATTTTTAGAGGTTTTAAGTCGAGGAATGATTTAGGTTCGGTAAAGCACCGACGGACCTATATGGCTAAACTCAGCTTTAATCCGGGTTAGTCCCTATGTCCACAGGCTTATTTTTCAACTTACTCCACATAAATGGGTTTGATTTAAAATCTTAGCCCAGATAAGGATTTTGTATTTAGCTCATATAAAGAGCTTTATATTTGCTTAAAGGCGAATTTTGAATAATATTTCATCTGTTTCAAAATAATAGGTTGGTTTCATGTGTAAAATCAGCCTATTATTTTGAAACGGAGGCAGTAGTATGTATTAATCATTGATATAAAGTTATGCTTCAAAAACAAAATCATTTATATATAGTAGGTGCATTAGCAGGGATTCAACAAGATCTCGATAACTTATGTCTTTAAATTTTAGATTATCTCGTTGAAGATTAACTAATTTCTATTATCTTATGATGTTCGTATTTATTTATTTATAATCGATAATAATTAGCGAGGAGTTTTGGATTCTGGTTATTGGTATTATCATCCAATGTCTTTTTTAATGTACACTGGTCTTTTGTTTTTTGTTTCTAACTTAGACAGGTTACTCGTTTAGTTTATGTCCCGCTGAATTTTTATGATGATGGGAGATTTATGGAAAACAACATATATGTATTTAGTTAATTACTTTAAAATTATACTTCATTCTTTCCTAAAAAAATCGGTCTTTTCGGTCGTTACACAGTTTCTTAAGCAAATAAAGAGAGAAAGAATTTTTTTAAGTATTTGTTCCAAATATATTGATATTAGATAATAACAAAATAGTAAAGTTTAGAAAAAACGTATCTCTCATACTATGACATGTATGCTTGTAAACTTTATATTGTTGGAAATCATTTTGAAGCACCTGTGCAACGAGTATCAACATAGGTATCAAACTGTACAAATTCCTAGACTAGGATTTAATAACACTAATAATCAAAAGATTAATTTAGAAACGTATCCTTGTTTGATGTTAAGTATCATTTTAAAGGAAAACATCCATTTTGGGGGGCTAGTAGAAAAATAAATGCTTTTTGGATTTATTTTACGACGTCACTGCAGCACACTGGTAAAGTCTTTGAGTTCACTGATTTGAGTTCAAAACTTGTCAGCAACAATTTCTTTACCAATAAAAAAAAAGAAGTATATGTAGCTGCTTAAAGATATTTTACGACGTCACTGTAGTACAATGGTAAATATTCTTAGGTTATATTACTAGTGAACCGAGTTTAAAACTTGTCACCACCAACTTTTTTACCAATCAAAAAGAAAAGTAAGGATAGTTATCTAAAGATATTAGATAGTTTAGCTAGATATTAGGATTTTGGCTCTTTTCACTACTGAGTATGTTAGTTCACCACATACGGACTTTGTCGACAAGCCCGAGTGTATCAAAAATTCAAGAAAATTTTAAGATTTATTTGGGAGTTATAACTTATATGTTTTATATAAACGGCTCTTTAACAATTTTGAAAAATCTAATTCATATTTATGCCACGTAGGATTTTAGAACCGTGGATAAATTTTATCTTTAATAATATGTTCCTATAAATAAATGACATGGCAAATAGTCATAGACCTCACTGTCAACGATGGGCCTTCGTCAGAGTTGTAATTCTTATAAACAAAGGTCTAAATAGGACCGATACATAGGATTTGTAGCGCACACTACGGATGCTGTTCTAAATAGCTCCCAGGAGACTTATTTTGATTTTATCGATTCTTTATTTATATCCATAACTGGTTTATACTGATGTTTAAATACTAGTTTCTTATTTATAGTCGGGTATTCCTAAGGAATCATAATATATCCTTTTTAGATTTTAGGATATCTCATTAAAGATTAACTAATGTCTATAACCTTATGTTTTTGTTTTTATCAATTTTATCAATTACTTGATCGATTAATATTCCTTTGTTGTTTTACAATTTTGTAAACGCTTTCGCGCTACATCCTGTCTTCTTTATTTTTGAAACTCTGTAATCTTTACCGTAATTTTGGTGTTTCAGATATGTGAATATAGATGAGAAAAGCGGGAAGAATCTATTCTATTATTTTGTAGTTTCAGAACGAAAACCATCCGAAGATCCGATTGTTCTTTGGCTTAATGGTGGACCTGGTTGTTCTAGTTTTGACGGATTTATTTACGAGCATGGTATTGAGTTTGTTTACGTTAATTATTCATTCAATATGGGTTCTGCTGTTAATGTTAATTTTTAATTTAATTTGTAAATTCTAGTAAGTATATATATGCTACATGTGCTGGTTGCATTTTGTATTGGTTTAACAAAACAAATTTTGAAAGAAAAAAGAGTTATTTTGCTTAATTAACGATGAAAGTTTAATATTTCAAACTGCGAATATTAAAGTTTACGAAAATTCGATTTGTATCGAAAGATGTTAATATTTTAAGTTTTTCGGTAATTTTTTTTTTTAATGAAATGATGACGTTTTAATCAATGTACAAAGACTTGGTACCTTTTTACCCTTGAAAACGTAGTGTGAGTCTATGATGTTGGAGGTTGTTAGGTAATTTCAGGAATTACAATAAATTTCGTGACCACCCACAGATCCCCCTTCTGTTTACCAGAGCTAGATGTACACGCATTAACCTAAGTCCTTGTATAGCCATGTTTTCTGAAAACCTTATATACATCTAGCTTTTATGAGGGAGAATTGGTCAATATTAGACGAATCACATCGCACCAACTCATCTGAATTTCTACTGCATTATTGCAGGTCCATTCAATTATCAAACGGCAAAGACTCATGGAGGTCTCCCAAAACTACAACTTAATCCATACAGTTGGTCTAAGGTATTAGAATCTGTGGAACTTCAATAGTCAACACTACCGAAATTATCAAATTATGTTGGAAAAGTTAGTTTTGTAGTCAGTTCATATTTTGGGACGTTTTGCATATCAGGTTTCAAATATACTCTATTTGGATGCTCCATCCGGTGTTGGAATGTCCTACTCTGACAACAAGAGCGACTACAAAACTGGCGACAGAAAGACTGCTACTGATTCACACGCATTTCTGCTCAAGGTATACTTCGTTAATTAATCTGGCAAGAACATCTGCATATCTTGGACATATGGTTCACTTCTTTGTCTTTTATATTTTTCCCGGAAAAGAACATATGAAGTTAATGTAGCCATAATGCTCAGGTGCTCAGGTAACACAGTTTAATTGTTTTTCGTGATTTGCTTTTGTACAAATAAAAGTGGTTCGAGCTATATCCGGAATTCCTCTTGAACCCATTTTACATCAGTGGGGAGTCCTATGCTGGGGTGTATCTCCCTACTCTTGCTTACGAAATTGTCAAAGGTTATTATTTCTTTCTTTCCTCACTGAGTTTGCGAATACTAAAATAAGATATTATGGCGACTAAAGGTATGAATTTTCACAGGACTTGATGCTGGTACAAAGCCTGTCCTTAACTTCAAGGTTTGAATTTCTTAAAGGCTGTGGAAAACTCAATTTCTGGAACTTGTAATTTTTATCTAAATTGAAATTAGAAAATCTCATTTGCTGCAGGGTTACATGGTGGGAAATGGTGTTACTGACGAAGTATTTGATGGAAATGCTCTTGTGCCTTTTGCCCATGGAATGGCTCTTATCTCGGATAATCTATTTGAGGTGAGACGGAGCACTGACATTTATCCTGCAATAATTCACAAAATAGTCATAATAAGTCTCTTTTCTTATATGAGTTTGATTTTTTAGTGAGGCGTTCATAAATAAAATAACTGCTTCACATATTGCAGGATGTTACTACTGCCTGTAATGGAAGTTTCTGGAATTCAACAAACAACAAATGTTCAGAATTGCTTGGTAAAGTTTATCAAGTAAGTTTGTTTTCTAATCAAGTTTTCAACTTCGAATTTTAGTTCAGAATGGTTGCCAAAAATGTCAGATAAAAGTAACCACTAACCAGAACCCAATGTTGCTCAATTTAGTTATTTCAAGGTTACTAATTTCTATGGTTTGGTGGTTTACATTCAGGATGTTGCTGATCTAAACATATACGACATTCTGGAGCCATGCTTTCACAGTACAAAAGCAAGAGAAACTGATACAAGCCACCCGACGCCACCATCAAGTTTCAAGAATTTAGGTGCAACGAAAAGACCTCTTGCTGTAAGGAAAAGGATATTCGGTCGTGCTTGGCCTTATAGAGCTCCTGTTAAAGAAGGACTTGTTCCAACTTGGCCACAAATCCTCCACGGAAGTGTTGGATGCTTTGTAAGTTCTCAGAAATGAATGATTTTGCCTACCTATTTTTCGTATTTACAGCTTTCGTTTGATGTTTATGGAAGAAAAAGGCTTCGCTAAACAGAGAACTAATAGCAAAAACCTCACTCACTTGACAAGAAATCACTTTCATTTGATGAACTACTGGAACTGCCATTAAGATAGGTTTAGATTTTCATTTTACGGTTTTGCTTACTATGCCAGACTCTGTTGTTCATATGTTTGAATTTTTTAGGATGATGAAGTCGCACCTTTATGGTTAAACAACAAAGCAGTAAAGAAAGCAATTCATGCCAAGGTGCAACGGAACTCATTCATCTCAAACCGTACTAAAGTTGCATTTCTTTATTTTACTGAAAATTCGATATTCATTTTAATCTAACGTTTCTAATGCTAATACTAGGAAAACCTTAATTGGGAGTTATGCACTGACAATATCGAGTATTATCACGACTTAGGAAGCATGATCCCGTATCACAAATACCTTACTGCCCGTGGATACCGTGCACTTATATCCAGGTACTTTCGCCCAACTGTCAAAAAGGTTCATTCTTGAGCTAAAATGATCTTATCTGCGTTCATACATGAGTACTAAATTAGAGGGCACGCTTCATCACTTGCCCTCATGGTTCATAACTTTTAAAGAATATTTCCATGAATTTCGAAATGCAGCGGTGATCATGATATGTGCGTCCCATTCACCGGGAGTGAAGCATGGACTAGGTCACTTGGATATAAAATCATCGATGAGTGGAGGCCTTGGATTTTCGACGATCAAGTTGCTGGGTATGTTAATATCAGTTCCAGTTCTAGCTTCTATTACCTAGCAATCGTACTTCTTGAAGTTTAATTTAATAAACAAGCAATAAATGAATAAAATTTCAGAACTCAAATTGATTATTTGACATGCAAAATGAACTCTTCTTTCTCACAAGGTCTGACCGTTTTCATTTTCCTGTTTCAGGTACACTCAAGGCTACGACCACAATCTCACCTTTCTCACTGTGAAGGTAAGAGAATAAGAAACTCTATTTGCTGTGGTTCTTCCTATTGTGAAGACCAAGAATTATATATAGCCGAAGATATTAAGAACAGAACACGCAGAACTGAGATAATCCCAACTCATTTTAAAAGAATATTTTTTGTTGGTTTTAGGTTCTGTAAAAATTTCTGTTCTTGTGTGCAGGGATCTGGACATACTATCCCTGAATACAAACCCAAAGAGGCGCTGGCATTTTTCACAAGATGGTTGGACGGAGAAAAAATTTGAGAGGAACATTAACGGATTGTTGCCGGATCTACAGCCATGTAGATGTATCCAGACTTTTCTATCTAGCCTATGTAAAAGAACTGTGCACTCGCACAAGAAAATGTTAAGTTATTTTGTTATTTTAGACAATTGCATTTTAATTTCCTAAGGCAGGTTTGGATGCCAAAACTTCTTCCTATATGTAAGACTTACACCCCATCCTCTGGTGATGGTGGCACTGATATACCAGTGCTCAAATATAATATGCTAATCGCAGACACTGGTATTAAATCTTTCACACCGAGTAGCTAGTTTCTTTAATTAAAACTTTGTTTCAAGAAAAAAACATCAATATCCCCCTGCGCATTTATGGGAATTCAGACAATAGGCAAAATGGTTGTTTTTTTTCCTACTTTATCGCTAACACACTGCCTTTTCACTTTCTGACTATTTCAAGTAACGAAAAATCATATCCAAAATCAAGGTCAAATTTTTGAACGCAATCTCTAAACACATTTGTTAACAACGGGGTCTAACAACCACCCCCAATATTTCGTTTCGGTAATCTGTATGGACTAACTCCAATATAATCCAAGAGAATCAACTAGTCAGTCAGACTTAATTAAAGAAAATATATCCAACAGTTATATCTCAATTTCTCAAATCAATCTGCAAACGAACAGATAGAAATCTGTGAGCCGGATTAACAAGAGAAATAACTTGGATGGTACCAAAGACCAACATCCAAGTGTCAATCAATTTATATCAACAACCAAAGATTGGATTATCTAGTTGATTGAACTACGCACAACCTGTGATATTTCAATTATATAGAAAATATAATGCGGAAAAGAAATAACACAGACACCAGAAATTTTGTTAACGAGGAAACCGCAAATGCAGAAAAACCCCGGGACCTAGTCCAGATTTGAACACCACACTGTATTAAGCCGCTACAGACTCTAGCCTACTACAAGTTAACTTCGGACTGGAATGTAGTTGAGCCCTAACCAATCTCACACTGATTAAGGTACAGTCGCGTTCCTTATGCCTCTGAATCCCAGCGGGACTCTAGGCACTTGATTCCCTTAGCTGATCTCGCCCACAACTAAGAGGTGTTACGACCCAAAGTCGAAGACTTGATAAACAAATTTGTCACACACAGAAAAGTCTATTGAATAGATAAATCTATCTCCCACAGATATACCTACATGTTTTTGTTCCGTCTTTTGATAAATCAAGGTGAACAAGAACCAATTGATAACCGAACTTATATTCCCGAAGAACAGCCTAGTAATATCAATCACCTCACAATAATCTTAATCGTATGGTAGCGAAACAAGATATCGTGGAATCACAAAGAATGAGATGAAGATGTTTGTGACTACTGATGTAGTTTTTAAGTGGTAGTAAAGTTCGTTCAACTCGGATTATGTAGACTCGATTTTAGACTCCAATTAAAATAGAAAACTTAAAAAGAAATTGTATTCAAGTTTATAAAAAGCACTGAGACTTTGGATTCCACCAATCTCCAATTTTTATGTGATTCAATCTAGTTAATATTTATGCAACTCTTTACGTTTAAAGTGATTCTAATATTTTCTCCTAGACAAGTAGATTCTCAAAATAATAGTTGTAAATCGAAATCATGGACCATCAAAATATTTAACCTAAGCATGACCCATCAATTGAGAACACAACCACTTAATCAGAATCATATATTCGATTTCAGTTCAGTAAAAATAATCATAATAGAATTACGAAAATTAAATTAAATAGAATTTGCCACATAATAATTGGAAAAATGGCTTCCTCCGTCGCCTCAGCAATGGGGTTTAGCTCCTCATATTAATCACTTGATACAAATATTTGTTTATGGTTCAAAAGTTGATTAAAAGATGAAAAACTATAACTCTGAATGTTTGCAACGGTGTATTGGAGTCGCAAAACGAATGACTGACTGTTACAAAGAAGTTATTGTAACAGAGTTACAAATTTGAGACGATGTTCTTATTTGCAACGGATGTTCTTCAGCAGCAGCAGCAGCAGAAATACGGGTTTCCTGCAACTTGATCAATTCGCCTATGTAGTGTTACAAACTCCTCTGCGACTGCTCCAATAACTTCTTTTTTTTCCCTGGGACTTATACACACCTTTTATACTAATCAGAAACCTAAAAATAGCGATTAATTCTCTCTTTTTCTTTTCGTGCAAGTCACGGAAATAATCTTCTCTGCCGACTTGTTTACGCGTTTCTGAGCTTTCCAAATCATCCCAAACTCTCTATTAGGTAAGTAGCTATCTCCGGAAAGATTATCTCCGGGTTAATCTCCCTGAAACTTCAAAAATCAGGCCAACAGAGACCCGTGTGTAACTTCACCTATGTTTTGCTCCAACTCGAGTTCTAGCCCAATTCAATCCATTCCAGCGGTCATACCAAGCCTGTTATGCTAAATCACGTCCATCCCAACAAATTCTCGCGATTGAATCTCCCTAAAACAGCCTAGAAATCCAAACCTAACTCTGGTATGCAAACTGGTTTTTTTCCCGGCAATTTTTTCTTTTGAATTTTGAGAAGAAAGTGGTCTCCCCCTATCCAGAGTGGGGGTGCGAATAGTAGATGCCCTGCAGGTATGCCCCTTAGTAATTAGGTTGCCCCTTATCCATGGTGAGAGTCCGAATAGCAAATGTCCTCCGGGGGTGCCCCACACAACTTTTCGAGCCGATTTTTCCAAAAATGTTTGTTGGCCAAAAATACCTACACACACATAAAACACCATAATAAGTACAAAAATGAGCACTATCAATATATAAAATCGAGACAAATTAGACACAAAAATGTGTCTATCAAATACCCCCAAACCTATTATTTGCTAGTCCTCGAGAAAATCAAATAGAAAATAAAATCCTAACTCACTGTCGCAGGCATCGTCGATTGCGTTTAGCGTATGCAATAAGCCTTTAAACCCCTAGGTGGCCCTAGTGGCTGAGTTATAGTCTCGGGAGGGCTTACAAGAGATATACCCACAAAACCTGTACTCCAGACCCTAACTATCTACGCAGAACCTTGGAAGGCACTAAAGAATCTCCTTGGTTGGCATACTTATTGACTACAGGAGGAAGTACCCTGATGCGAAATTCCAATTGTTGTACACGAGTTTGCACTCAAGCATACTAAAATTCATATAAAGTGACAGAGCTCTACTCAGATAGTTGCACTATGGACATCAATATCCGGAGTCAAAAACTAATCACATGGATAGATCAAGAAGATGGATATAGAAAAACATAGATGGTTTTGATGTTTACTAAGTGAACGACGTTTCCCATATCTGTCTGAAGGCCTCCGCCAAAATGAACCTATCCTAATGGATTGAGATACTAGTCTGACTAATATCAACACACTGGCGTATACAAGGGAACCAGTGATCGATAAATCTAATTCTAGTTCAACACAACTGGCATATACAAGGGTACCAGTGGTCGACTTTATTCACTGAACATTTTTTTTTTCCAGCTTTTTCATTTCATTCATTTTTTTTTCTTTGTAACTCAATCATTCTAATTCACCCTAGCATTGGTAACAACTTGAATCGTGGGCCCCACCTATCACTTAGAGAAACATGGTTTAAAAACAAAATAAAATAAAATAAAAATAGAAGTGAAAAGGACTCAACGAGATATGGTGAAACTATCATGTTATTTCTAACACCTGAGCTCTGTGCTTTGATGAATAGACTCTTCTAGATGTTTCCATCTAATCAGATTGGTTCCTCAACTCCTATGATCAAAATGCTTCCATCCACTTAGATTAGTTAGTGCAATCCTCAATAGGCATAAATTTCTAAGCTCTGGAGTTTATTTATTCATACTGCAACTAAAAAGTTTCTCCCATACCCCCAAACTTAATCTAACATTGTCCTCAATGTTCTAAAGATGAAATTAAAAGCATGAACAAGGAGAAACTGTTACCATTTGAAGCAAAAGAGATAAGGAAAGATATTACCATGTTGCATGAGATTGGGTTACCTCCCAAAAAGTGCTAAATTTAAAGTCTTCATCCAGACGTCAAATACCACAAAATGGCTAATTACCTTTCAAATCATATATCAATAGTCGAAACAACCGTGGGTCAACAAAAGCAAATAAAATTTCCACAATTATCATACAACTGTACCAAATCAGAAAAATGAACAGACATAGCACATCCTCATCCAAGGTTTCCTGCAAGACAACTGGGTTTTTCTGTTGTGCCCATTTGGGCTTCATATGAGTGTCTTGAAAAATTGACTCATTTGAACAACAAGTCTTTAGAATTTCCTCCTGGACAATATCAGGAGGATCCGGTTGCGGAGTCGGAAGTGACTCAAGTAATACCTCAGGTACACTAGGCTCGAATCCCAAGTTAGGGACTTCTAATGGAGATAATTGACCATTACTACCCCCAAACTTAGGGTAGTCAGTATTCTCGGACAAATCTCTAACTATTGCTTGAATTTATGGATCCTCAGAGTCTTTAAAATACTCAAGAGCTTCTTCTAGTTCATTACCCCCAAACTTAGGGTCAACACTACTCTCCGTAAGGCCTAGCACTATGGCTAGAATATCAGGGTCCGTAGAGTCTTTAAAGTACTCAAGAGCTTCTTCTAGTTCAAAAGTTTGGTCACCTAACTGACTTAAGAGAATTTCCTCATCAAGTTCATCTAAGGAATCACCAAATAAAGTGTCGTCCCAATTATCCTGAGTTAGATCCTGAACTAAAGTGCTAATCATATTCACTTCTTCTAAATCATCGGAAGGTTGTCTATTAACATTAAAGACAATTAGTTCAGTGGTCATATTACCAAAGGATATGTTCATAAGTCCGGTCCTACAGTTGATGAGAGCGTTAGATGTGGCTAAAAATGGGCGACCTAAAATCACCGGTATTTGAGCACTAGGATCCTGAACAGGCTGAGTATCTAGAACAACGAAATCCACTGGATAAATAAATTTATCAACCTCAATCAGAACATCCTCTATGACACCACGAGGTATTTTGACAGACCTATCAGCTAATTGCAATGTCATTTTAGTCGGTTTCAACTTACCAAGACCTAGCTGGTTGTATACATGATAAGGGAGTAAGTTCACACTAGCTCCTAAGTCAAGCAATGCCTTATCTACTGAATAATTACCGATCACACAGATATGGTGGGGCATCCAGGGTTTATACTTAGGGGTTGTTTGGTTCAGAAGGATTGAACTTACCTGACACTAAAAAGGTTTCTTATGGACATTAAGCTTACGCTTTCGTGTACAAAGGTCCTTAAGGAACTTGGCATAACAGGCATTTGCCTAATTGCTTCTAATAAAGGGATGTTAATGTTTACCTGCTTAAATATCTCTAGTATTTCGTTGAAAGTCGACTCTCTCTTTGTTGGAGCTAACAACTGTGGATATGGGGCTTTGGGTACAAAATGAGACCTGTCGGGAACCACATTGGCATCACTAGAAATTTTATCGGTTTCTTCAGTTAGTGGCTCCTTCTGGGGCTCATCTTGGGAACTAGAAGGTGGATCTACAGTATGTCCACTATTAGGCATGGCTACCTTATTGTCTACCGTTTACCACTCCTAAGGGTTGTGACAGAATTCACTTGATTAAATGGTTTTGCACCTACTTCATTAACTCCTCTAGGGTTGGGTATCGGTTGACTAGGGAACTTACCTTTTTCTCTTAGAGACTCATTGATCAGACTAACCTGGTCTTTCAATTCAGAAATGGCCTGACTATGTTCTTGTCCTATCCTATTACTAGCTTCTATGCTTTGTGAAAGCAATTGACGCATATTTTCAGTATTTTGAATAAATGAGGTGAGAGTTTCCTCTAGACTTAAGATTTTCTTATCAGACTGATTCTGAAACTGAGTTGATCCTGAAGTATTCTTAGTATAGCCAAAACCTGGGGGAACATTAGAATTACTAAACTGACCTTGGTCCTTAGACCATGAAAGGTTCAGATGGTTTCTCCAACCAGGATTATAGGTTTCTGAATATGGGTCAAACTTCTGACGGTTATCAAACCTAGTGTTATTATAGAGAGCATTGGCTTGCTCTTTATTATTATGGCATTCCCAAAAAGGCTCTACTCTACCACTAGTGTGATCCAATTCTAAAGCTTCTAACCTTTTTTCTATAGCAGCAATTTTGTCATCTGATTCATAGCCTCCTTCTATCCTATTAACGTTTCCTCTACATAGAAGAATTGTTCTCTTGGGTTCCCTACAATATTCCCATTGTTGGGTCTTTTCGGCGATTTCATTCAAAAATTCCATCGCCGCATCAACAGTTTGGTTTTCAAAACCACCAGTGCATAGAGACTCAACCATGGTTGTTGTCGAATAATCTAAACCCTCATAAAGGATTTGAACTAGCCTAACCTTTTCTAAACCATGATGAGGACATTGGGCTAATAAGTCATTGAACCTTTCCAAATACCTATATAACGATTCTCCCTCCTGTTGAGAAAATGTGCAGATTTGCGTCCTAATAGACGATGTTTTGTGCCTAGGGAAAAACTTGTTCAAAAAGGTAGATGTAAGTTGTTCATATGTTTCTATTGGACCGGAAGCCAAACTATATAGCCACGATTTGGCTTTATCTTTCAGGGAAAAAGGAAATAACCTAAGTTTCAAAGCATCATCATCAAGGTCTCTAATCTTTAGGGTACTACAAATTTCCTCAAAATCCCTAACATGGAAGTGTGGGTTTTCATTTTCTTTCCCTAAAAAGATTGGGAGCATCTGTAGGGTCCCAGGCCTAAGTTCATAATTTGCTTCAGTTTCGGCTAACCTGATACAAGAAGGACGAGTAGTCCTAATTGGGTTCAACAAAGCTTTCAAAGTTGCCATTGCTGGCACTATCGGGATATTTGGGATTCTATGCAATCACAAAACAAGGCTGACTCAACCAAATCAAACCTAATTTTCTAGCAAACAAAAAGCATGATGGTTCCACTTAGATTGTTTCCAGACTAGCTTCTATTCTTTCGAAAAGGAACTCATTACAATCTGAGCAAACCCCTATGGAATCAATCCGAGTCAAAGTAAGTTGAATCGAGGCGAGGGAAGCTCAGTGGAGCTTTGATACCCAAGGCCTCACCGGTTACAAGGCGGCGCAGTCACGCATTCAACTCACAGAAACCATCATGAATTTCGAAGTATGCTCAAAAGAGTAACCAATATTTTTCGAACGACTTTCCTATTAAGCTCGTTACCTTATAGGTCTCGTTCTAGTCAAAATTTTAGGCTTAGGTTCGCGTTTGGTTTTGTTTTCCTAAGGCGGGCAAGAAGAGAACGGTGATGAAATCCGAACCCTTATCTTGTATGGCCAGTCCTTTCCCTTTACTAGGAAATTAAAGCAGCCGTTTTCAAGTCCTCAGCATATATGCAAAGGAAGGAATCCAGTAAAACCGCTGACAGGGGATTCACGGGTGTTTCGAAAAACTTACCTCTCGTACCAGACGGGCGAAGAACCGCTGAAGTCGACTCGGGCCACGACTCCTATGTCATGTACGAACCCGAGGGGCCGAGGCGATATCGTAATCACCGTCCTTCTCTGCAAACAGTTTTTATTTAAACCAACCCTTTTGTAGTGTTTAAAAATAATAATGTCCCGGTCCAAAAATAAAGTCCAAAAAGTGTCAAAAAATAAAAAGAAAAATTACAAAAAATAAAACCCTATTTACAGTTTCTAAAAATAAACCAAAATAACTATATTCAAAATCTTCTTCTTCACTCCTTTCAGATTCCTCTTTTCTTTCCTTCTTTGGCGATGCTTTCCTTTTATAGCACTTTTTCTTTCCTTGTAGCTTCGCTCGAAATCTGAAAAGAATCAAAAAATACCAAAGGCGTAAAAGAGAACAAAACTTCTAAAAGAAATAAAATAAATCTAAAACCTAAAACCTAATACAAATCCGCGTCGGCGGCGCCAAAAATTGATGTAGTTTTTAAGTGGTAGTGAAGTTCGTTCAACTCGGATTATGTAGACTCGATTTTAGACTCAAATTAAAATAGAAAACTTACAAAGAAATTGTATTCAAGTTTATAAAAAGCACTGAGACTTTGGATTCCACCAATCTCCAATTTTTATGTGATTTAATCTAGTCAATATTTATGCAACTCTTTACGTTTAAAGTGATTCTAATATTTTCGCCTAGAAAAGTAGATTCTCAAAACAATAGTTGTAAATCGAAAGCATGGACCATCAAAAGATTTAACCTAAGCATGACCCATCAATTGAGAACAAAACCATTTAATCAGAATCATATATTCGATTTCAGTTCAGTGCAAATAATCATAAAAGAATTACGAAAATTAAATTAAATATAATTTACCACATAATAATTGGAAAAATGGCTTCCTCCGTCGCCTCAGCAATGGAGTTTAGCTCCTCATATTAATCACTTGCTAAAAATATTTGTTTATGGTTCAAAAGTTGATTAAAAGATGAAAAACTATAACTCTGAATGTTTGCAACGGTGTATTGGAGTCGCAAAACGAATGACTGACTGTTACAAAGAAGTTACTGTAGCAGAGTTACAAATTTGAGACGTTGTTCTTATTTGCAACGGATGTTCTTCAGCAGCAGCAGCAGAAATACGGGTTTCCTGCAACTTGATCAATTCGCCTATGTAGTGTTACAAACTCCTCTGCGACTGCTCCAATAACTTCGTATTCTTCCCTGGGACTCAAACACACCTTTTATACTACTCAGAAACCTAAAAATAGCGATTAATTCTCTCTTTTTCTTTTCGTGCAAGTCACGGAAATAATCTTCTCTTCCGACTTGTTTACGCGTTTCTGAGCTTTCCAAATCATCCCAAACTCTCTATTAGGTAAGTAGCTATCTCCGGAAAGATTATCTCCGGGTTAATCTCCCTGAAACTTCAAAAATCAGGCCAGCAGAGGCCCGTGTGTAACTTCACCTCTGTTTTGCTCCAACTAGAGTTCTAGCCCAATTCAATCCATTCCAGCGCTCATACCAAGCCTGTTATGCTAAATCACGTCCAACCCAACAAATTCTCGCGATTGAATCTCCCTAAAACAGCCTAGAAATCCAACCCTAACTCTGGTATGCAAACTGATTTTTTTCCCGCCAATTTTTTCTTTTGAATTTTGAGAAGAAAGTGGTATCCCCCTATCCAGAGTGGCGGTGCGAATAGTAGATGCCATGCAGGTATTCCCCTTAATAATTAGGTTTCCCCTTATCCATGATGAGAGTCCGAATAGCAAATGTCCTCCGGGGGTGCCCCGCACAACTTTTCGAGCCGATTTTTCCAAAAATGTTTGTTGGCCAAAAATACCTACACACACATAAAACACCATAATAAGTACAAAAATGAGCACTATCAATATATAGAATCGAGACAAATTAGACACAAAAATGTGTCTATCAACTACTTTTTATCTTATGTATCGGAGATTAAATCTCGAGCAAATCTTAGAGAAGATGATACTCAATACGATAGAACAAAGTAGGATCAGAACACGTAACTACAGAGAAAATAGTGGGTCTGGCTTCAGAATCCCAATGAAGTCTTTAAGTCGTTAACCTATAATGGTTATAGGAAAAACCTAGGTTAAAGGAGATTCGACTCTAGTCGCAAGTTGTGTTTGAAAAACGGGTCACACGTCGGGTCACGGCCGCAGGGCGTGACCGTTGTAACGTGTTTTGACGGATGAGAGCACATTTCGGGAAAAAAACACGTTGTTTAGGGAAAAAGCGCATTTTTTGGCGATTTTTTGAAATAACGGGTGTGATAACGGTTAAATAGAAAAAATAAATAAATATTAATTTGAATTTTCTATCTAACGGTTTTACATGTGTGAAAACGATTATATCGGGTCTAAATAACGTTATTACTTCGCTTTTCTATTTTGGTCGTTTATTCATTTATTTTGATTTTTTTAATTTTAATTTTTAATCTTTTATTTTAGAAATTAAACATTGGTAAAAAAAAATATTTTTATATTTCTTTTTTCTAAAAAAACGGATATAACAGGTGTGGAAACGGAAAAATGGTCTCAAAAACTCATGTTGAAATGTTATTCAGAAGAAAACAACGTAAAAATCAAGTTTATAAAAACGGTTATCACATGCGTGAAAACGGATATAACGGGTCTAAATAATGTCGTTTTTCCTATTTATCGGTGTTATTTAGACACGCATACCGGTGACCCTCATGGGCACACTACATAGGCGTGACCGTTTTCAAACCTTGGTCGCAACTAGTATCACACAGGAGGTGTGGAGATTAGGTTTCCCAGTTGCCGGAGTTCTCCCTTATATAATCTTCAAATCAGGGTTTACAATCAACGCTACCTTGGTAACAAAGCATTCAATATTCACTATTTGATGAAAACCTGATTAGAGTCAAGCTAATATTTTTCAACCGTTAGATCAAACTTAGCTTGTCATACACAAATGAAATGCGACTTGATTTAGATATGGGTAACCGTACCTTTACGTGTACACTTAGTTGGGTCAAAAATAGTTAACCTAAGTTAGCCATATGAACACTTTCATATCAACCTTGTTCATCTTAATCACAACTAGTTATAGAGTTGTTCAATTGTTTATATTCTCAAAGAAGTATACAAGACACAATTGAAGCAAAATCGATTTTGATTCACCCGAATCAATTCATGAACATTATAGCCACGGTTTGCAAAAGATGTCATTCCTTATTATATAAATGTATTTGTTCATGAACAAACCGATTTTAGAACTTAACCCACTCAAGTATGTAAACGGGTATGCATACTTAAGTAGCCGGACTTGGTATGGGTTCGCCAGTATGCGAAAAGGTACCATACTGTCGTACATGACCAACCTCAGTTGAATTCCCGGACTTGAACTTTTAAGCTGGTACGCATACGGGTATGCGTAAAAAGTTCCCGGACTTCAACTATCAAACTAGTACGCATACGGATATGCATACTATGGTTCCTGGACTTGGAATAACTTGCAGCAGTTAGCATACAAGTACGCATACTGTGTTATATCCAATCAAAGGTTAATCGTTCTAAGCTCCATGTTAATCATTGAAACATTCTTGGAAGACAAGAATAGCTGTCTCACACAAACTATTAGCTTCAAAGCAATTTTCAAGTGATTAATAGATCAATACGAAATATTCCGAGTCTACATCAAATGACTGTCTCAGACAAATCATGTAAGATGTTACCAGGCGATTTCACATGATCATCTTTTGACTTTCGTCAAGAATAAAGATGAACTTGGTTAAAGAAAAAGCTTACCAACACATATTTCGAGGAATATGTAAGCGAGTTAAACTCAGCTCGAAATATCAAATGTGTATAATATAAAGTCTATATAGCTATACGACTTTTGTCTCAATAAGAGATAGAATAGAAATAGACTTCTGAGTGATAGATGAGTTCAAGTCTCCACATACCTTTTGTTGACGAAGTTCCACGAGCTCCCCTTAGTAGTTCTTCGTCTTCAGTCGATGAACGCCGTGAAGTTTAAAGCTCAACTACACATTCTATCCTAATCCGAGACATAGATATAAGTAGACTAGAAATCAAGACTTATAGTTTTGGCAACTAAACTTGACAAACAAGCTTGAGATAGCAACGCTTGCGAGTTCGACCGATCAGTGCTCTAAAAACATTATGTTCCATCTCAATAAATGAATCCGTCACTTATACAAACCTAGATTTTTATGATGTAAATATTTGAAGTAAACTATTAAAGTCTTGAAGTAATTCCACCTGTCACCGCTAGGATCTCTCTTATAATGGAAGAAGCATTATCTATACACGAATTTTAATAAATAGAATTTAAATTATGGGTTTCTCCCATAACGTATGTACATGGGTTAACAATAATATTCATCTCCTTTCTTAGAATTTTAATTCCTAAGATCACATCAGCCTCTTCTAAGTCTTTCATATCAAAGTTAGAACTAAGAGCTTTTTTTTCTTCTACAGGAGATATGTCAGATCCAAAAATAAGCATATCATCATCATACAAGCAGAGAATTACTGTGCCAGACCGAAAAATTACTCCTAGCGCGCCTGAGAGCGGAGGGTATAACTTCCCTGATGCGCCACTCTGATGCTACTAACCGGGACTTAAAACCTAGGCAAATGCATGTTTATTTTCCCTTGCAAGAATGCTCGTGGAGCATGATGCGGCTGACTTAAGCTTTTATACCGTTCCAGCTTACCCTTGTTCATCAAAGGGTTTAAATCCATTGAGGCTAGTGCCGATGTATTATTTTATGAATCACTGGCTTTCAAGTCCATTCAAGGCATAAAACATGCTTTGAGCTTACGCATAGGCCATTTTATTAGGCCTAATTCCATCTGTTTACTTAACTTAGGCATTGCTGAAAGCATGGACTTGTCTGGATCGTACCAAGGGTGCATCAATCAGGCTCATGCCATACTTTCCTCGGCTTATGCAAGCTCCTCTAACTTGCATATTTATGCAAACTACTTTCCAGACCATGCCTAATGCATCATTGGTACATGCATACGTCGAACGCTTTGATAGGAAGTATGAGCATCCAAGGAATGGAATACAACTTACCTCATCAAGTTTGGCCACAATCATCTCTTTGATCGCAATACCGAGCCAGATGATATGAGAGGTCAATATGCCGCAATCATTTCTTAATTACAGGGGTGTATTGGATCAAGATTTGTATGGATAAAAATAGATATTAGTTTGTCTGAATCTAATGGATTTACAATATTTCTTTAAAGAATCTTATAGATTCTTATAGATATATAATTTTTAGATTATAATAGATAAATTAGGATTAGTTTAGATTTATATTAAATTGCATCTTGCTTCCCATTAAAAAAAATCCATAATTTGAGGTGGTGGGTGATGGTGTGTGAAGGTGGCAGTGATGGTGGTTGTTGGTGGTGGTGGGTGGTGTATGTGGTGGTCATGGTGGTTGGTGGTGACTATGGTGGTTGTTTTCGGTGGTGGTAGTTGGTGGTCGATGGTGGTGGTCAATGATGGTTGTCATTGGTGGTGGTGGTTGTGGTGCTGGTCGGTAGTGGTGGTGGTGGCGGTGGCGGTGGAAAAACATAGCATGACGTAATAAAAAAAAATTGTTCATAAGAATCCATAAAACTCTTGTGGTATGAGTTGAGATTGATATGAGATAATAACCCACATATTTTTCCTACAAATATCCATAAGAATCCATATATATCTTGGCCCTTAACTATCCTAAGAAATCTTAAATGAATTGAATACCTAGGAAATTTGTGGAATCTAAAACTATCCAAATTGAATACCATGGATATATAATGATTCATTATAAATTCTAATTGAATACCAATGAGTTTTTAGAATTGTTATTTATCCTTTTAAATCTTAATCCAATACACCCCTGTTAGATGATATGATCGATAAAGTGATGGACTGGAAATGCTGCAACTCATTGTGGCTTCCTACATACCCTTCCCTACTCTAAAAGGATCAAGCAAAAACCGTAATTCATCCTCGAAGGGACAACAACTTAAGCCAAATCGTTTCAAGGTCGTGGCCACGTAATAATAGTAATGGCCTAGTCCGTGAAGACCGTTCCGTCAAAATGCACAAAGGCTGCGCATTACTGAGTCTGCGCATGGCATAATAATGTCCATGCTTAATATGTGCCATTGGCAAGGCTATGCAGCTATAAGTGAGGCCTAAACATTATTGACGCTCTTTCGACTAGGCTATGAAGTTTACTTGGTGCATGGTCTGCATATGCACCTTCAACCAACTACCCATCCATATATATGTTTTATTGACATTTTTATAACCGAAAGTTGGGGAGGAAAATGACATTCACCAAGTACCACTTTTGAGGTGCTTGCTTCACTATTCATGGCCGTTGCCATGAATTTTTTAATAACCGTCCATGATGGTTGTACATTCAGTTCTGACCCATAAGCCAATTCCAATGTCCGGCCATGATGGATGAACATTTCATAATCCATCCTTCTCTCTCT
The DNA here is from genome assembly GCF_003573695.1 of Papaver somniferum. NCBI lineage: Eukaryota > Viridiplantae > Streptophyta > Magnoliopsida > Ranunculales > Papaveraceae > Papaver > Papaver somniferum. The sequence continues at coordinate 211,532,474 of NC_039358.1, forward strand.
GGATGCAACACAATGACGCAATATTGTCCCTAGGCCAATGACATGGTAATGTGCTATGTTAGATCTAACTTTGCTCAAAGCTATATACCCAACTGGCCTAACGCACCATTTGATGCGAGATTGAGCTTTGACCATTATAGCCCTACCCTAATACTCCATGATTGGCTATAGGCCAACGTAGCTTGTAGGTTGCACCTTATTGGTGTCATATTAACCTTGACCAATATGCCCAACATATTAATGAGAGTTCAAAGGTGCCTTTGCCAACTACTTTGATGTGCAGTTGTTTGGAGAAGTAACTATGTTACCTTCTCCAGTGACTGGTTCATATGTTTTTTAAATATTTCTATCATTAAATATATATATATATGAATGGTTGAGACACTGTTGTACCACCATCCACTACTATTATCAGCAACAACATTGATGGCTTGCATAACAATTATAAATTTTTCATCGACCATATTTCGTCTCATTTTTCTTTTGTTTCTCTGTTTTACAATAGTCACAAACATAATGGGGGGCTTTCTTACAGAAATAACATTCTAATATGCTTATTCTTCTTGTTGGCATTTTTTTTTCTTAAACTGAGTATCATTCTTAGGTTTTAAGAAATTTTGTGTCTTAGATTCTTCCACATTATTAACCTTTGAATAATTTGCAGTTTGCTGACCGTGATTAATTTTTCGTTTACGAGAGTCCCCTTCAATACAAAGACGATGATATAAAGCTTTTGAGTCATAATCAGTTTCTGCATGCTCAACTTTCTTCTTTTAATCTTTCCAAGAAGTGGGAAGACGAGAAATAGTAATCCTAACAACGAATAGAGATACAGATCAATACCAGCATCCTTAAGATGATTAACAATGAGTAAAATTTTAATGAACGTGGATATAATTGACTTCTTACGGTCCACCATTTTAAAGTCCATGAAGTTGCAAATCAGGAATTTCTTGTTGCTTGCTTCAAAAATCTTGTATTTGTTATCAAGGGTAATCCATAATTCCTTTGCAGATGAAACACTTTGATAGGCATTGTAAATACTAGTTGGCAAGGAATTCAGAATATGACCACGGTGCATGAAATCATCATCCTGGCTCTTCTTTCATCTGGCTTTCAAGTCATCAGTGTCTTTGACTGTTTCAGAAGGAATTTCCTCCAAACCATGTTCAAGGATATACCACAACTAGATGGTAATCATGAAAAATTTCACGGTCTCTTGCCAACCAGTAAATTTCTCACCATTAAAATGTTCCAAGAGATCCATAGTTTGGTTCATGACTTGCAAAAGATACGTTTGAAGTTTTACCCTCAATTATCGAAAGCTATACTGAAAACCGTTGAAAATTTGGGTAATATAGGCTGAAAAACTAGAGAACAGAAAACAATGTTGTAACACTGACTTTAAGGCAATATTGCTTTCTGGATATAATGAATCCCTAACAACGTTATTGGATTCAAGAGTTGTACTCCCTTGACCCAACTAAGAACACTCAGTTATGAGATTCTGAAGATGCTAAGAGAGAGAATAAATCAGAGATTTTGATGTGAGTCTTATTCAGATTATTTCAAAGGAAACAATTGCCACTATTTATAGGGTATTTGCATCTGTTCGAGATGCATGTTCACAGCTAACAAATACTTCCAATCAGTTTTAATGGTGGCTTTTGGGAGAGAACACCTTTATTCGAATTCAAACTGTTTTGAACTCATATCAGGTCCTGCCATTTTATAAAAGAAACTATATGGTAAAAAATGTCCGGTCATTTTACAAAAAAAAAAAAGAAAAAGTTAGATAAAAAGAAAAATTCCCGCCATTTTATATAAAATACAACTGGGTAACTTTGTGATATTATTCAAATATCCAACAAATCCTAATTTCCCACGATAAACACATCATAGTACATGGTCGAGTTGGAGCTTGTATCTTAGTTTTAGTCATTTTATAAATATGTCAAACAGTTTTTTGGATAAATAAATTTTGCAAATATACCTTGAGAAAAAATAAAAACTAGTATAAGATTCTACTTTTTCTTAACATCGACATTTTCTTAAGTAAACTAAGTTGATGATATTGGAGGTTATATTTATAATGTGAGAGTTACACCAAGTTTTGCATGGTTGCTGATTGAGGTACCAACAATAGGGAGGGAACTTATCTGAGTTTTGGACTCTCACAATAAAATGGTACTCCACTAGCAGTGTTGAAGTTCCGTAAAGAACCGAAAATCTCCCTTCTCTTTGTGGTAGTTAGATGTGCACTTATCGATCTATTTGATTTTTTGTTTTTATGAGACGTATTGGTTGTTATTAGATGAATCCTTCTAATTTATCTGAATCTTAGCTATGTAATTGTAGGTCCATTTAGTTATCAAGCCGCAAAGACTCGGGGAGGACTCCCACAAATACAACTCAATCCATACAGTTGGTCCAAGGTATAAAATCTTGTGGAACTTTAATAGTCAATACTATCTGAGTTAGAAAAAAATGATTTGTAGTCTGGTATTGGAATTTCAGATTTCAAATATTCTTTATTAGGATTCTCCATCCGGTGTTGGAATGTCTTACTCCGGTAATGAGAGCGACTATAAAACCGGTGACAAAAAAGCTGCTATTGATTCACACGCATTTCTGCTAAAGGTACATGTTATTCTGTATGAATATTTTATACATCTAGTGTTAGAAACAGTACCAAGTAGGCTCAGTGGCAGAGCCATAAAATATAATGAAGGGTGGCTAAAAATAATAATTTTGTAAAAATACAGGGACTTAAATGGACTAAAAACTAGGTAACTAGTGGACTAAATGCTAAATACAAAGAAAAATAAAGGGTGGATATGTGGTTTATGAAGATTTTGTAGGGGCTAGATCCAAGGCTAGTCAACCCTTGGCTCCAACACTGGCTAGGCTAAATCCTCATGATTTGTGAAATTTATAAGCCTTAAACAAACCTATCCTTGTAAGTTATTTCGAGGTTAAGGCCATGAAATTCTGACATGGTATTATATTAGAGCGTGGATTTGGGTCTATTATTAGAGCGTGGCGTGTACTTGGGCTCCATGTTTATGAGCATGAGAAGCAAACCGCTTGCAACCCATCTTGAGTTTTAGGCGGTGTGACCTTTGTGCACCCCAATCTATTTTTTTTTCTGCGCGATAAAAACTTGGTGTATATGGAGATTCGATTATTCATGTAACCTTGCGATTACATAAAGCATCACAAACCTGTTTCTTTGTGCTTTAGCCAACTGAAAACTCTGTGTGCAAGGAGATTCGATCCTGTAGCTTTTTCTTTAATCAAGCATCACAAACCTTTTTCTTAGTGTTTTTAAGCAAATTAATTTTTTTTTTATATGCGAAAGCCGAACCCAAGCCCCTATCCCAACTCAGCCAGTTGGACCCCACTGCCAGACCCAACACCACCAAATTCAATGTACAACTAATCTATTACAAACCTTTACGGGGGATTAAACTCCTGATTTTCTCTTTACTGGAGTTGATAGGATATCACTGAGCTATGCTCTTGGTACCTTTTAGTACTTGGGTCATGAGTTGGCTGATCAACAATTAAATAGTTTAATAATGGGTCATTTAACATAAATTTAACGGTGGTTCTCTGAGAACCGCTTGAAAAAACCAGGTAAAAATCGCCCTCTCATACGAGAATGGGTCCCACACCCGTTGGGAGATTAGGAGGGGCCACTTTTAGGCCCCACCATAAAAAAACTGTGAGACAACGGTTTTTACCAGGTTTTTTCTAGGCGGTTCATTTACATAAATGATACACGTACCGAAGCACACCACCGTGATGTGCACCGTGATCAGATCCAAGGGCAATTAGCGCAGCCCTTGGGGAGATTTGCAGGGGGTGGGACTAATGGTGGGATCCATCACTTTTTTTCTCTCACACAAACATCACGGTGCACATCACGGGACAAGGCCGCGGTACACCAAACATTTGTGGTTCATTTAGGGTTTCTCATAATTTAAATCTATTTGTTTTGTTTTTGTAAAATAAAAAGTGGTTCGAGTTGTACCCGGAATATCTCTTGAACCCCTTTTACATCAGCGGGGAGTCCTATGCCGGGGTGTGCCAACTCTTGCTTCCGAAGTTGTGAAAGGTGGTACTCCCTCCGTCCCACTATTAAGTGACCTAGTTGAAGTTTACACAATTTTTAAGGCAAGCAAGGGAAAAGAGATTTTTAAGTATTTTTTACAATTATACCCTTATGGATAATAATTAATGAAATTTTGAAATAATTTATCTCTTAAACTACACCACGGATGTTCGCAAATTTTATATCATTGAAAAGCATTTTAAAACACCTACGTAACGAATATAAACATGCCTATCAAATCATGCGTATTTCTTATATTTCTTATAATCAATTAAAAGGATTATTCTAGAAATATTTACTTCTTTAGTGATATAGGTCATTTAATAGTGGGACAAAATCCAAAAATAAATAGATCACTTAATAGTAGGACGGAGGAAGTATTTCTTTACTTTTCCCCTCGGGTTTAGGAAATGTTAAAATAAAGATATGATATGGTGACTGAAGGTATGAAATTTCACAGGACTTAGATACCGGTTCAAAGCCTGTTCTAAATTTTAAGGTTTGGATCTCTTAAAAGATGTACAGAAAACTCAGTTTTCGGGAACTTTTAAGGCATGAATTGTACTTAAAAACTCATTTTCTGCAGGGATACATGGTGGGAAATGGTATTACCGACGAAGTGTTTGATGGAAAATGCTCTTGTTCCGTTTGCACATGGAATGGCTCTTATCTCGGATAATTTATTTGAGGTGAGAGACCTGTTTTCTGCGAGTCGGAGGGAGTATGAGTTTGACGTTTTAGTATGGCGTTAATTTATAAAATAATTGGTTGACATATTGCAGGATGTTACTATTACTACTGCTTGTAATGGAAGTTTCTGGAATTCAACAAACGGCATATGTTCAGAATTGATTGATAAAGTCTATCAAGTAAGTTTATATTCTAATCGAGTCTTCGACTTCAAATGTTAGTTCATGTTTTCTCTTCAGAATGGTTGCCAAAAAATGTATGCTTTCTGATAAACAAGGTTTTAAAGATATTATAAGGCCTCTCTTGGGATCCAAATGTTGCTCAATTTCGTTACTTTTAAGGTTTCTAATTTCTAAGGTTTGGTGGTTTACATTCAGGATGTTGCTGATAACATATACGACATTCTTGAGACCTGCTTTCACAGTACGGAAGCAAGAGAAACTAATACAAGTCACCCAAGGCTACCATCTAGTTTCAAGAATTTAGATGCAACGGAAAGACCTCTTGCTGTGAGGAAAAGGATGTTCGGTCGTGCTTGGCCTTATAGAGCTCTTGTTAGAGAAGGACTTGTACCAACTTGGCCACAAATCCTCCATGGTGGAAGTGTTGGATGCTTTGTAAGTTTTTTTTCTCAGGAATGGATTACTATTGCTAGCTATATTTACTATGTCAGACATTTTTGTTAATATGTTTGGAATTTTAGGATGATGAAGTCGCTAGTTCATGGTTAAACAACAAAGATGTAAAGAAAGCAATTCATGCCAAGGTGCAACGGAACTCATTCATCTCGAACCGTACTAAAGTTGCATTTCTTTATTTTACTGAAAATTCGATATTCATTTTAGCTCAAGGTTTCTAATGTTAATACTAGGAAAATCTTAATTGGGAGTTATGCACGTACAATATCGAGTATTATCACGACTTAGGAAGCATGATCCCGTATCATAAGAACCTTACTGCCCGCGGATACCGTGCACTTATATTCAGCTTTAGTTGTCCTCATGGCTTATCACTTTTAAAGAATATATTTTCCTGAATTTTGAAAATGCAGTGGTGATCATGATATGTGTGTCCCTTACACCGGGAGTGAAGCATGGACTAGGTCACTTGGATATAAAATCGTTGACGAGTGGAGGCCTTGGTTTTTCGACGATCAAGTTGTTGGGTATAATATTAGTGTCTGTTCATCTAGCTTCTATTATTATTACCTAGCAGTCGTACTTCTTGAAGTTCATAATAAACAATCAATGAATGGGTAAAGTTTCTGAATTCATATTGATCATGTGACGTGCAAATTCAGGTACACTCAAGGCTACGCCCACAATCTCACATTTCTCACAGTGAAGGCAAGAGAATTATGGAACTCTATTTGTTATTGTTCGTCCTATAGTAATTAGTAAGGATCAAGAACTATAGTTGAAGATATTAAGAACAGACCAAGCACAAGCGAAACAATCCTAGGCCAAATTATCCTCATCTTCAATGTTTTTTTGTTGATTTTAGGTTATGAAATCTTGTTTTGAGATCATAAGTTCTCTTCTTGTGTGCAGGGATCCGGACATACTGTCCCCGAATACAAACCCAAAGAGGCGTTGACATTTTTCACAAGATGGTTGGCCGGAGAAAAAATTTGAGAGGAACATTAACGGATTGTTGCCGGATCTACAGCCATGTAGATGTATCCAGACTTTTCTATCTAGCCTATGTAAAAGAACTGTGCACTCGCACAAGAAAATGTTAAGTTATTTTGTTATTTTAGACAATTGCATTTTAATTTCCTAAGGCAGGTTTGGATGCCAAAACTTCTTCCTATATGTAAGACTTACACCCCATCCTCTGGTGATGGTGGCACTGATATACCAGTGCTCAAATATAATATGCTAATCGCAGACACTGGTATTAAATCTTTCACACCGAGTAGCTAGTTTCTTTAATTAAAACTTTGTTTCAAGAAAAAAACATCAATATCCCCCTGCGCATTTATGGGAATTCAGACAATAGGCAAAATGGTTGTTTTTTTTCCTACTTTATCGCTAACACACTGCCTTTTCACTTTCTGACTGTTTCAAGTAACGAAAAATCATATCCAAAATCAAGGTCAAATTTTTGAACGCAATCTCTAAACACATTTGAGAAAAACGGGGTCTAACAACCACACCCAATATTTCGTTTCGGCAATCTGTATGGACTAACTCCAATATAATTTAAGAGAATCAACTAGTCAGTCAGACTCAATTAAGGAAAATATATCCAACAGTTATATCTCAATTTCTCAAATCAATCTGCAATCGAACAGATAGTAATCTGTGAGGCGGATTAACAAGAGAAATAACTTGGATGGTACCAAAGACCAATATCCAAGTGTCAATCAATTTATATCAACAACCAAAGATTGGATTATCTAATTGATTGAACTACGCACAACCTGTGATATTTCAATTATATAGAAAATATAATGCTGAAAAGAAATAACACAAACACCAGAAATTTTGTTAACGAGGAAACCACATATGAAGAAAAACCCCGAGACCTAGTCCAGATTTGAACACCACACTGTATTAAGCCGCTACAGAATCTAGCCTACTACAAGTTATCTTCGGACTGGAATGTAGTTGAGCCCTAACCAATCTCACACTGATTCAGGTACAGTCGCGTTCCTTACGCCTCTGAATCCCAGCGGGACTCTAGGCACTTGATTCCCTTAGTTGATCTCGCCCACAACTAAGAGTTGCTACGACCCAAAGTCGAAGACTTGATAAACATATCTGTCACAAACAGAAAAGTCTATTGAATAGATAAATCTGTCTCCCACAGATATACCTACATGTTTTTGTTCCGTCTTTTGATAAATCAAGGTGAACAGAAACCAATTGATAACCGGACTTATATTACCGAAGAACAGCCTAGTAATATCAATCACCTCACAATAATCTTAATCGTATGGTAGCGAAACAAGATATCGTAAAATCACAAAGAATGAGACGAAGATGTTTGTGACTACTTTTTATCTTACCTATCGGAGATTAAATCTCGAGAAAATCTTAGAGAAGATAGTACTCAATACGATAGAACAAAGTAATATCATAACGCGCAACTACAGAGAAAATAGTTGGGTCTGGCTTCGGAATCCCAATGAAGTCTTTAAGTCGTTAACCTATAATGGTTTTAGAAAAAACCTAGGTTATAGGAGAATCGACTCTAGCCTCAACTAGTATCACATAGGAGGTGCAGGGATTAGGTTCCCAGTTGCTAGAGTTCTCCCTTGTACAGTCTTCAAATTAGGATCTGCAATCAATGCTACCTTGGTAACAAAGCGTTCAATATTCAACGTTTGATGAAAACCTGAATAGAGTCAAGCTAATATCTTTCAACCATTAGATCGAACTTAGCTTGTTATACCCAAATGAAATGTGACTTCGTTTAGATGTGAGTAACCGTACCTAAACGTGTACACTTAGTTGTCTCAACAATAGTTAACCGAAGTTAGCCATATGAACACTTTCGTATCAACCTTGTTCATCTTAATCACAACTAGTTCAAATGACTCAAATGAAATTAGTTCTAGAGTTGTTCAATTGTTTATATTCTCCTAGGAGTGTACAAGACACAATTGAAGCAAAACCGTTTTTGATTCACTCGAACCAATTCATGAACATTATAGCCACGGTTCGCAAAATATTGCATTCCTTATTATATAAATGTATTTGTTCATGAACAAACCGATTTTAGAACTTAACCCACTCAAATATGCAAACGGGTACGCATACCTAAGTAGCCGGACTTGGTCTTGGTTCGCCAGTATGCGAACGGATACGCATACTGTCATACATGACCAACCTCAGTTGAATTTCCGGACTTGAACTTTTAAGCCGATACACATACGGGTATGCATACTAAGTTCTCGGACTTAAACTATCAAACCAGTACGCATACGGGTATGCATACTATAGTTCACGGACTTGGAATAACTTGCAACAGTTAGCATACAAGTACGCATAATGAAATCTTACTAGGCATACTGCATTAAGAAAAAAAAGAGTTGTGAAATAGCAAAATCAGATTACCCCTTAACCCAAATTTTTTAATGGAAAATCTACCCTTTACGTATTAGTGTTAGTAATATTGATTAGTGATTAAATATTTTTTTTAGTGATGAAGACAATTTTCAGAATTATAAAGGTTGTTTAGATGATTTTTCGGATCATGGTTCGGCTCACTGAATCTGTTTACTGCATGCGTCGAACCTATAATTTTCAATTCCAACTCTTTTGCTAGATACTAGTTCGGCTTATATGAAAGTTTCATAGTAAGCCGAACAACATCCTGAATAGCTCGGAAAAAAAATAATTACTGGTTCAGCTTATATTTTGAAAATCGTATGAGCCGAACATCAATTTGTTATTTTTTGGGTTAAAATATTGTTATTGGTTCGCACATATTGAGAATATCGTAATAGCCGAACCTCGTAAATGTGCTAGGTTCGGCACATATTATGATTATCGAATACGTCGAACCCCTATGCATCTCTATCTGTGACTAGGTTAGGCTTGAAATTTCATGCCGAACTGTTCATATACACTTACAGGAAGCTTTTGCGAAGAACAGTTCGGCTAAAAACGCAACTCAATTTTGAGCCGAACCCAACACTGTAACCGTCATTTAATCGATGAAAAGCAGCAAATAGGAGATTGGGTTTGTAAAACTTGCTTTCTTATCCTCATTTCGAGAGTTGGAGATGCAGTTGGTTCAATTTCTGGTTGATTTTCAGTTTCTACACCTTCATCTTCAATTGGTTATTCTTCTTCAATTGATGGATTAAAAGATGATTTGGTTTGCCTAGTCCATGCTTTTCTTTGTACGAGTCATTATGTGGTTGAGTTTAATCGACAATCAAATTTTTACGAATCGACAATTAATCACGATGATGAATTTTTTTTTCACTGGAGGGGGAAGAGTTCGGCTAGAGGAGGAGGAAGAAGAAGAGATGGTAAGGGAAACTGATTTTGATTTTTTAGAAAACTGATTTTAGATTTTTGTATTAAGGGTATATAGATAATTGAACTACCCATAGGGTACCCCTTATAAGGTCACCCAAGATAGGACTATTGTTTTGTATGCCTAGAAAGATTTAGGTATGCCCAAAATCAAGGTTCAAAAATTTGAGAAAAAATTAAGGGATTTGTTGTAGGGTTTACGACCCATGTAGATGTAGCTAGATTTTTCTGGTTAGCCCATGTATTACTAAGTACTACGACTTCTATCGATAATAGAGAAAATTAGGCGCAAGCCCAAAAAAAAATTCTTACCGCCAGGCCCACAATTAATTTTCCCTACAGTCGCACCCAAATTTATTTAAAATTATTTAAAAGGTGCGGACTGGCTCTATTACCCTTCAGCGGTTTTTGGCAGTTCAATTAACTCCCGAAACGGTCACTTTATTTATTATTTTCACCCGTTATTGTTGCAGTTCAATTACTCTTCTTCTCCACCAGTTTCTTTCCCTATTCCTACATTAATCTCTATGACGGATCTGCAGATATTTTGTTCTCCATCATTCAAAGAAATAAACCTTTATAAAATCGATGATTGGAGTTGATTAAACCCTAGAAATCAATTTCAAAATCATAAAAACCCTACAAACTACTTTCAATTTACGAACCCTAGAACTCAGTTCATCAAAAATGGATGAAACACCAACAAAAACTCGTCTTCAGAAGTCGAAAGAGAAGAAATCAGGTACTCAATCTCCTTCAAATCATTGTATTCTTGCATGCATTCAGTAGATTTGATTTTTTTTTTCGATTTTAACTTTTGTTCTTGAAACAGACGAAGAAGAACAAATCAAGTCGAAGAAACTGAAAAGACGGTGAGATTTATCATCTTCTTCATCTGTTAGTATTTGATTTTGTTTTTTCCAGTTTTAGTTTTAATTTTTCTTCATCAGTAACTGCCGATGATGTACCAGAAGCCGGTAATCCAGAAAAAAAGAAGAAATCTAAGAAGAAAACTCTTTCTGGTGAGATTTTCATCCTGAATATGTTTGGTGATTTTAACATCATTTTTACGCAATTTCTTTTGCTTTATAACTTACCCAATCTTTGATTTTAACATCATTTTTACCTGTTGATGTTGAAGATGAAAAAGGAGAAAGTGATAGTGAACAACCACTGAAGGAGATGCAAATGAAGGCAAAACAGGATGCTCTGAATAAAAAGGAAGTCTTAGGTATGCATCTTCACTAACAAGTTATGCAGATAAAATAAATGTGCATAACTTGTTGTGCAGCCGCATGACAGGTTATGCTTACCAAAAAATCTGCATAACATAACAAGTTTTGAACTGCATAACATATTATTACATCTGCATAACATGTTATTACAGGTTATGCCCATATTATTACTTCTGCATTACATATTATACAACTAGTTTTGAACTGCATAACAAGTTACTTCTGCATAACATCATTTTTACCTGCTAATGATGATAACCTAGAAGATGGAAAAGGGGAAACTGATGGTGACCAGCAACAAAAGGAGACTAGAACCAACGTAAAGCACGACGCTGCCAAGAAGAAAAAGAAAGTCTCTGGTATGAATTTACATTCCTTCATGTGTGTATGCAACAAAAAAATCTGAATAACATGTAATGCAGAATAAAATAAATGTGCATGACTTGTTATGCAGATGCATGACAGGTTATGCTTACCAAAGTTACTGCATAACCTTATATGAATAACAATTTTCTGTCTAGATCCTGAAACAACCACCCCATCAAGGAAGTCGCAGAGATTGAAAAATCAGATATCACCTAGTTCACCTAAGCCTGAAGAAGAAAAGAAAACAAAGACTAAAAAGAAAGCTGGTGAGAACTTAACTTGCGTACATCTTTCATGTTTCTGAACATAACTGGATCATTTCTAATTATGCATGATTTTGTTCATGTTTATTTTTAGTTTCTGATCGGCAAGCTGAGAATCCTGATAAAGCTACTAAAAGAAAAAAGAAAGCAGAGAAAGCTGCACCAAATGAAGTTTTGGATGATGATTCAGATGATTTTGAGAAAGCTGCACCAAAGGAAGCTGATAAGATTTGCTTGTGATTTCCTTTTTGTGTGATATATTGTTTCTTTACTGTGATTGATTTGTTTCAATGTTGATTTGGTCTGTTTCAGTCAAGCAAGCTGTTGATAAGCAAAAGAAAAGAAATATATGTGAACCCAAACAATCAGAAGACGTGACAAGGAAGAAGAAGGAGAAGCAAATTGAAAGCTCTGAAAGTGAAGAAGAAAATGAAGAAGAGGAAGAACCTGATCAGCAATGCGTCGTCTATAAACCAGGTGATCATTTACCTACTATTTTTGTAGTTAGCATCTTGTAAAACACATAATGCTTCTTTAAAAAAATGCATAATAGGTTATGCAAATAACTGGGTAACAGGGTGTGCATAACAAGTCTTCATAGGTTATGCAACATAGGTTATGCATGGTAAAAAAAATACATTTTAAGAAGTAGTGCATTATAGGTTATGCATGGTAAAAAATATCCATAACAGTTTATGCATATGCCTGAATAAGAGGCATAGGAGGTTATGCAGTCAAAATAGCGGTTCTAACTTAGTAAACTACAATTTTTTTGCTCTTCTATTTATGCAGTTAAACCTAAAACCAAACCTGCAACTCAGAAAGGTACTTATAAAGCAGGATTTCTAAGGGTAGGTACCTTGTTCTCAAAAATAAAGGAAAGAGGTGGTTTTACTCCAACGCAGGCTAGTATGATGAATGTGAGTCCATTTGGGAAATTCTATAACTGGGTATCTACTGCGGACATGGCATTGTTTGATGGTAAGAGCAGCCAGCTGACGGATGAGGTCTTTTTATCATATAACCATGATGATTTGAGTCAGCATTCATTCAAGGTGTCCGAAAACAAGTTTATACCGTCAACGACTAGTGAGCTTGCTGCTACTTTTCTGATTCCAAGAGTTAAAGGAGATAGAGGAAAATATATTCTGACTTTAAAGGAAGAGGTAGAGCTGACTCAATCACTTTCCTTGGTCAAGCAATTCCCACTCAAAACAGCAGCAGGTAAAGTTAGTACAGATCCCAAAGCACGGGTAACAAAGGTTTGGGTAGAGGATATTCAAAGGCTGGTGTTGGAAAAACTTGATAAGAAAGGTTGTAAAGAGGAAGTTGTCTGCCTCTACATGATAGTCATCTTGTTCTTTTGTGGGTCAATGGGAGACAATTTGGACGTCTCATATGTTGGTTTGGTGAAGAATTTGCAAACCATGGACTCTGTATCATTTCCTGATTTGATTCATGAACACCTGATGAACGACATCAAAACTGTGAAAGAAAAGAATCTTCAAATCAGGAATTTCCCTGGTTGCACTATATATTCTCTTGTGAGTTGGGTTTTTTTTTACTTAATCTCTTTCAATAAATCAAACCTATATAATATCTTATATATTAGTTATTGTTTTTTTGCAGCTTTGGTTGGCTGAGAAATCTAACATAGCTGAGTTGGCATTTGACATCAAGGTCAGTTACAGTGCTACTACACCAAGAGCTGGGAGGTGGGACTTTTGCAGCAATGAAGAAAGCAATGATCAAAAAGCATATTACAGACTTACATGTATTTGTTTATGTACCTTTATAAATAATTGCCTAACATGTTATGCATATGAAATTGTGAATGCATAACCAGTTAATGCATTATTTAAAAATAAATTTAAAAACGAAGTGTTAAGCAGGGTTGTGAATATGAGTGCATAATATGTTATGAACCTTTATAAATATTTGCATAACATCTTATGCGTATGCATAACCAGTTATGCATTATTTAAAAATGACAAAGTGTTAAACAGGGTTGTGAAATATGAGTGCATAATATGTTATGCATCTCCAATGTTTAATGCATGGTTAGTTATGCATTGTTTAAAATATCTGCATCACATGTTATGCATATAAAAAAATGTTGTTATATTTGTTATGCATTCCCTGATGAGTGTTATTAATCATGTTGCAGTTTCATGAGAACTTTAGAGATGCATACAGTCCAATGGAGTTGGAACTTTGTGAACCAAGAGAACAAAGAAACAGGAAAACTATATATCAACTCATCGCAATGGATCTTGACGTGAACGGGGACAAGTATGAAGACGTATTTCAGGATGCGTTACAGATCATTGAAGAAGAGAAGTTTCCCGATAGTTCTGGAGCAAGGTTGAATAATGTCTCAGAAATGCTAAAAGACATCAAACAGACTCAGGAGAAATATAAACAGACTGGAGGAGACTTCAATTCTCAGTTGTACGATAAAGTGAAGGAGTTTCTCGTTGCTTCAGGCGTGAAACAGGAGGTGCGAGTGGAATCATCAGCTGGCCCTACCGTCAATGCATCATCAGCTGAGCCTAGCATTCCATTGAGTCAGAATTTTCCAAGGAATGAGACACTTGTTGAACTGGTATCTTCAACTGAACAACCTACACAAGAATCATTTTCGGGTGTTATCAGACTTGATAGCCAAGACCAAACTTCTAGTCAGGGACTCCAGTCTTCACCTTACAAGTTCACGGACCTGGAAAAGGCTGTTAATCCCTCCAGCGAAAAGGAAACAGACACACCAGAGGAATTGCAGACAACACCAAATCTGGAAACAACTCAAGAAAGAATTGAAGCACAGGAAAAAGAATTCTTTGCTGGTGCTGGAGGAGAAGATGGTGATGATGGTGCTGGAGCAGAAGTAGCTGAAGGGCCCACATTTAATCTCCATATTTCACAAGGAGAAGTTGGTGCTGGAGGACAACAATAGCAAGATTTTCTGATGCCAGAAGAGCAAGCCACAGAAAAGCCCCAACAACCCACTGTTGTGATGCCAGAAGAGCAAGCCGCATCAACCAGCTATTGAGACGGCCGTTGCTGAAAACAAAGAAGAAGACTCGAATACAGCCGCACAGAATCCCTCAACTCCATCCACTGAAAAAGACTCGAACGAAGCTGCAGATAAGGAGCTAAATACACAGTTATTGGTACAGAAAATATAAAACAGAACTACTTGAAAAAATTGTTAATGTATTTGAAAAACCATCAACTGCTTGAAGTTTATTTTAATGTCGAATCAACTATATACTATTTATTATTCTTGATCAACTATATACTATTTATTATGTTGTTGTTTTGTTGTTTAATCAACTACTATTTTCTTAATTTCAAAATAAATTGGTTATATTGGTTATATCTAACACATTTTGGTTACATGAATCTGTAGGAAGAAGAACTATATGAGGAATTCGTTCCAAGAACAGAATTTGAAAACAAGAAACCTCTGAAGAAATACGCCACTAAAGGGAAAGCAAACAAGGAATAAGAGGCTGTGAAGAACCAACCAGGAAGCAAGGTAAAAAGAATCAAGGATAGGACAACATGCAATCAAAGGACAACCGGTGTATTACTCAAATATTGTGAGCTAGGGAAGCAGCAGAAGCAAAAAGACAAGCCTGATGAGAATAAAATTGAAGAAGAAAATCCTCGTACATCTATTGGGAGGTCGTTCAGAAAATTACCTCCGCTGGGAACAGTGGAATGCTTTCAAGATTACAAGGATACATACAACCATCCTTGATGGAAGTACTGGAATCATACTTTGAGAATGCCAACAGCCAGTAAGTACATCAAAACTACCTTTATGCTTGTTTAAAAAATCAATGCATTACAGGTTATGCTTCTTATGAAATAAATGCATAACAGGTTATGCTTAAAAAAAAACCATGCATAATAAATTATGCTTCTAAAACAATCCATGCATAACACAACCCTCTAGTTTATGGTTCTGCCGCATGTCACTTGAATAAAAAAATCTCACTAATTATGTCTTCTGCAGAAGCTCGGCTTGGAGTATCAGAAAAGGAGAATACCCGTACTTGTGGGATATTCGGATTCACGGAGATGTAATAAGGAAGCTAATGAACAGTGAATACTTAGAAGAACAAGTACTACGATACTACAGTTATAGGTTGTTCAGGAAGCGGAAATATGAACAGGAGGCTGATAGTATTGAACAGAGATATGCGGAGTGTGCATTCATGAGGACAGATGCTTGGGTAAGTCAAAAAAAATAAAATCATTTTGCTACATAACAAGTCACTATTGCATATTATCTTATGCCCATATTATTATTTCTGCATAACATGTTATGCAACTATTTTTGAACTGCATAACAAGTTATTCAGCATTGTTTCCTACACCTCTTGTGCACCCTTTTAATTGCATCCACTAACTTTTTTTTCCTAAAAAGTATTTCTTTTGCAGTTCTTTGTTAAAACAAAGGAGAAAGATGGGATTGCCAAATATGTTGGAGAATTCATCTTGAATCTCTATATTGAAGTTGAGAAAATGTTCATTCCAATGAACTATATAACAAAGGAAAACCCTGCTGGTACACATTGGACATTGTTAGAGTATGACTTTTCAGAGGGTGAGTGGAACTTCTATAACAGTCTTGATGGATATAAAGTTAACTGCAAGAAACAAGTTGTTTTAATGGCAAAGGCTTGTATGCCTTATTTGATCCAAAGATATGAAAAACTGAATCTATCACCAGAAATCGTGGATATAAAGAGGGAACCGCTTGTATACAAGGATATTTTTACCAAGATTGTTCCTAAACAAGGTCATCACCCCGACTGCCTCATATTCGTATGCTACTATATGAAGATGAGTATGAAGTATGAAGTCAGGCAGAAATGGATGAACTTTGGATAGGAAGATGCAGTAAAAAATCCAACAAGAAAAGAGTAAGTCTGGTATTGAAAATGTTGACGGATCTTGGAAACAGTTGGGCGATAGATGCCAATGAAGACATATGGGATGCTGCTGCGCGTCAATGTGATGAAGTTGCACGTCAATGTGATGCCAATAGAAAGGTTCAAACGTAACTTTGTTTTACAACCTGTTTGTTGTTGGTAGGTTGAGCAATTTAACTTGGGAGTAAAAACTAATGGTAAAGTAGTTAGTGTGAATCTTAACTTCAGTCAGTAGTTATGTGTAATGTGTTGGTATGAATCTTGTCTGAACAACTTATATCTTGTTATCTTGTCGATGTATATATATATATATTATATCAATGCTTGTTTCAATGCTTCTATTTGCTGCAATCTTATTTCATTTAACTTTACTATGATAACGAGGGGGCGCTGCCCCCTCGACCCCCGATTATAAACATAACATGATATAAATCTTACAAGGAAAATGAAGGAACAACAAGTTACATATAAACATATAAATATCATGTTATGCAACGAAAAAATCACATGTTATGTAGAATAAAATAAATGTGCATGACTTGTTATGCAGACGCGTGACTTGTTATGCAGACGCGTGACTTGTTATGCAGACGCATGACTTGTTATGCAGACGCAGATGCATGAAGGAACCACAGTTGAATGACTCGTTATGCAGCCATCTTTAAAAGAATAAATGCATAACAGATTGTGCATCTTCAAAAAACAATGCATAAAGAGATTATGCATCTTCAAAACATAATGCATAACACGTTATGCATCATCAAAAACTAATGCATGATCTATTATGCATTTAAGAATAAAAATGAATAATATTATCTGATAGAAGCAGAAAAACACACAGTGAAAAAAAAAAGTATTTTTTCATAAAACCAATACAAAAAAGAAACTAAGTAAAGAAAAAGTACTTGTTCATAAAAACTAATACAGAAACTAATTAAATAAAAATGAATAAGGTTCAAACATAAAAGTAATAGTCTGAAGAAACAAACATAAAAATAATAGTCTGAAGAAAAACGAATAAGGTTCAAACTAATTGCTCTCCCTTAACTTCCCTTAGGCTGCTTCAGCGGCTTTGGAGGCTTCTTGTAACAGGTAGGATTTGTACATGTTTGTTATGATGACCAAGATCAAAAAAATTACCACAGCGCATAGCTCTCCTGGGCGGCTTCTCATATCTGCTCAAATGCCTATTAGCTTGTGGTCTCCCTGGCGGCCTCCTAACATCAGGTACATCGATAATATCATTACCTTCATAAACTTCAGGCCTATTGTAGTTCGGAATAGGATGAATTACATGGCTGTAGGCATTATTGAAGTATGAAGTAGTGAAATAAGGTTCAACAAAATCATATGGATTAGAACCATACATTGTTATCGAAGCGAAAGCATGCACACATGGAAACCTATATACGCGCCACCTCTGACAGGTACATGTCCTTGCCTCAAGGTTAACAAAATGAGAACTCTCACCGCCTTCCACTTCATAAACATGAGTATCGGACTGTATAACCATCCAGGTTAAACCCTCATCAATAAGAGCCTTCATCTTAGCTTCATTCTTCGGTGTGAGAATTATTATGAAACTTTTACCAATATTCCTCCTTTATGACATCATCCTCATCACATCCTTCCTTATCATATCCAGAAGAGCATTTGCAGGGAGCTTCTTGTGTACCTTCATCCAACTATTGAAGGATTCAACAAGAGTAAAAGATGTCCTTCCATACCTACATACCTGAAAAAAGGCGTTTGACCACCTCTCGGGAGGGATATCTTCAATGTAGCCTGCAACCCAACCACAACCAAGACCCCTAATCGTAGCGATGGAAGTTTGGAAACCTTCAGGACTAAGAGCATATGCAGCAGCTTGAAATGCATCAGTAACGGCACCATACCTTTCGTCAGAAGCATTAATAGGTAAGTTCATCTTAAGATGATTATAGCAGGAACTATGGAAGGCTCCAAGAAAAATAACTGGAATCGCTCTCTTTAATCTTTCTGCACGATCAGATAAAAATGTGATTGGCCTTTGATCATGATCAATAACATTACTCAAATTCCTCAAGAACCATTCCCAGTTATCATTATCTTCACTAGGTACTAGGGCCATGGCTAGGGGAAAGAACCCTGCACAGAAGAAAACATGTTTCAGGACATAAAAAAATATAAAATCACGCCAACGTATACATAAAGTGTTATGCAGCTAAAACAAAAATAATGCATAATGTCTTATGCATCTAAACAAAATGATACATAAGACATTATGCACGTGCAAAAAAAAAAAAATCCATAAATCAGAAAAGTGAAAACAATAATGCATAAGAGATTATGCAGCTGAAACAAAATAATGTATAATGTCTCATGCATCTAAACAAAAATGATGAATAACCAGAAAAGTGAAAATAATAATCTATAAGATATTATGCATATAAATAAACAAATGCATAAGACATTATGAAGCCAAAATAAATAATGCATGAGACATTATGCACATATACAAAAAGGATGCATTATCAGAAAAATTACCAGTTTCAGCATTGATAGCGGTTGCAGCCACGAGGCATCCTCTAAATCTCCCTGTAAGAAAGGTAGCATCGACATAAATCATGGGACGAAGGTAACGGTAACCATGGATGCATGCCTCGAAAGCAATAAAAAGGCGCACAAACTTATTTGAAGGTGCTTCGTCTTCTAAATCAGTTGAACTTTCCTCGTTCGATTCAGTTTCATCCATTTGAACTCGAAAATCAATACAACTCCCAGGATTTGTGCTGCGAATGGTATCTACATACCATACCAGATGCGAATACGATATGGTATCCTCACCAAATATATCCTCAAACACTTTCTTCATTCCATTGTAATCTTGGTAGTATTTCACATTGATCTCGTAGATAGTTTTGAAATTTTTTTCAAATCAAAAGCTTTGAAACTCGGATCACTTCTGATTTCATCCTTGATTAGACTAGAAACAAATTTACTGCTGAGCTTCTGGAAAAGACTTTCACATCCAACACCACAGTGATGACTGCTAACATATTTCTTAAACTTAAGCATCCTATTTTCAACATCAACAGCACAAACCTTATACTCCCAAGGGAAATCTTTTTTAGAGCATTTTGCATAGAACCTGCTAGGTTCATTCTTAGTATATACAAGAACATACCCAGACTTTACCTCGTATTTCTTAACTACGATACGTACCTCTGCTACACCTCCAAAAAAAACTTTACCAAATTCACCAAGTAATTTATCCCAACCTTCAGTCCTAAGAACCTTGTTAACATGCACAGAACCATCTTCAAGGAAATTCACCATGGCTTCTTCGGGTCCAGGTTCTATTACACGACAACTTGAAGCTCTACTACGACTTCTGGAAGAATTACAGCCAACTTCGACAAGTAAATCAAAGCTCTTCCGACCTTTACAGTGGCAACGAGATACAAAACACTGAAGCAGAATATCAGAATCAACTCGCACAAACTTGCTTCCATCATTAAAGGAAAATCTGACATGACGAGGTAATAAACGAGTGCACTTCTGGAAAACGGCTGTCTTCAAAGACTCCAGAGTTGTGTTGACATCAACAGGATGTGCTAAGAATTCACTGAAGTAGTGAATTACAGCTAGTGCACTAGCAACATGCATTTTCACCCTGCAAAACACAAAGAGAAAAAATCAAACATATCTATCCAGGCATTGCTTCACAAAAATTGTTACATAAAATTAAAAGATCAAATCAACAATAGCAACCAATCTACATTAACCATAATCAGATCAGAAATCAACTGGATATCAAAATCAATAACTTCTACATTAACGTAACAGATAACACATCAAAAATAAGAATGGAAAAAAAATCAAATAAAAAATCGAATAGAACAAAAAAAATTGAAATCGAAACATGAAGATATCCATGTTTTTATAAACCAGTTTAAAGAAAATTGGTATATCAACATCGGAACATGAAATCGAAACAAAAAAATTGAATCGAAAAGATCTACATTGATCGTAACAATTTCAAAACCTAGAAAATAAACAAAAATTCAAAAACAATCTTAAAAAGATCTAAAAAACGATTCGAAAACCTAAATTAAGCTTCGAAAACCTAAAATAATAGATCCTAATCTTACAGAAACTAAAACATGGAATCAAATCAAGATTAAACAAAAATCAGAATCAAGATTGTCACGAAAACGAACGAACCTGAAGCTTGAATTTCAAAATATCTTTGTTGAGTAAATCAAATCTATCAATCAGCTCCTTCTCAGCTCTCGATCGTATTCTAGCTCCTTCTCAATCTCTCGATAATCGATCTCTCGATCAGAACAAGCGAAGATAAAGCTTTGAATTATCTTTGGTGAGTAAATTCAATCTCTCAATCAGCTCCTTCTCAACTCTCGATAATTCAATCTCTCAGCTCTCGCTCCTATTCTATCTCCTTCTCAATCTCTCTGAAACTAAATCTCTGCAACTGAAACTGAGGCTAAACTGGGAAATAAAAAAGAAAAAAAAGGAATTTTGAAAACTTTGGGCCTGCGAATAATTTTCACGCTGAATTTGGGTGCGCCTGTGAGTTTTTGTGGGCGTGGGTTTCAGAGTAGGAAAAAGTGTAAGAATGGGTGTGGTTGTAGTTTTCACTCGATAATAACTGTATTTGAAGACAAAATTACGAGAGAGAGAGAGAGAGTCTGAGGATCGGGCTATCACATTGAGTCGACTCAGTATCGTTTTTCATCTTATTTTGGTTTCTTTGCTTGCATGAATCATCGTTAATCTTTTATGGGTTTTTTAACTTATGTTTTCTTTGAATTCCTTTGCACTTTCTGACTATTTTATGTAATGGGAAATCATATTCGGAATCAAAGTCAAATTTTTTGAAAGAAATCTCTAAACACATCATGAAATGGTTCTGATCATTATGTTAAGACATATATAATCAGATAGTCATATACAAACAAGAGAATAACAGGGTTGGAAACTCAAACCGATTTCTTAATGATGCTCAAATTTCGAGTAAACTCCTAAAGTCTTCCACCATCAAGGTCTCTCCTGTAATGTAAGAAGTATCATCTGATGCCAAAAAAGATGTTGCAACATCCATGTCTTCTGTTATTCCGAGCCATATCTAGATACGGTGTATCTGTATTTGCATTTGCTAGCTAAGTGACCTATCTCCCTACAAATTTGACAAATCACCGATGATTAATCAGTATAATTAGTTGGTGATTTGATAAGGTCTACACGTTTTGGGTTGGTTTTATGCTGAATAACAAGATCCAATGGTTATTTTAGTGAAAAAATATGAAGATATAGACAGTATTTGTTTCAAGTGCTTGACCCTTCAACCATTGTTCATGATTGATTAACCTAGATTTAAGGGCGACGAAAGAGAGTTAAAATAATATCACGAATCTGAACTGTAATAATGAAATCATGGTACTTTCTTCCCAACGTTGAGTATTTTTGATGGTGGTTTTTAGCTTAGGGAGAAAACCGTAAAAGCCTATCCACCTGACCCGGCATCAGAAGCAGTAAACCTTGATATGTCTATATTCCGCAAGGAATTTGAAGGATATATCAAAATCTGATTAGTGCCTATGCCGCTCTTCATATTGTATTGAAACTCAAGCTCCTAGATGAATTGTTCACTAGTATAGAGCCTAATGAGTATTTAATCTCCCGCCTGCATTGTTCATTAGTGTATGGCTTATTGAGTATTTTTCCTATGCTATGTTCCCCTGCTGAACCCTTAATCTTGGTATGACATGACAATTAATGTTCACTCGCAGCTGAGTAGCATGAATTTCCCGAAGTATCAAGATTAAGGTCTGCATGAAAGTACTCAGTCAGAAGATGCGCTAACTCCTCTCTGAGGATAAAGTTAAAAAATTTTGTGAAAACACACAGAATTTATCAAATGTGTTCAAATTTTGTGATAGCTCACAAGATTCAAATTTTGACCTAATTAATTTGCAAAAATTAGGTTTTTTGCGCCCTACGCAATATCTCGAACCCTATTGGTCGAGACCAAACCTGGGTGAGCTAGGAAATTAATCCGACATGGAGCTAGTAGGAGCAAAGCCCTACCAGAAATTAGAAAACAAGAAATATATAGGAGCTGCGGCAAATAGGAGAAGCAACAAGAGGAAGCGTGGCTGCTCCATTTGGCCGACCAATTCGCCTCAGCAGGCGCCACCTTTGTCCGGCCTGCCACATTCCATGTTGCTGCTTGTCGCCCCCTTTCCCATCGACCAATCAGATCGCTTTAAACCCGCCACACGCACTTTTAAATAAAGTTGGAAGTTGGTTGGTCGATGCGCTAAGGAATCTAATCTAGACTGCCCATGTCAGTCTCGAAAACGATCATGGCCACACGTTTTGGCCACTCGATTTATCAATCTTAGTCGTCTCCTAACATGGCCATACAAGCGCCACCGTGTACACTGGCGAGCCTACTGAAAAGACGAGGGTACCCAAATATACCTCAATCAAAAACTTTTCTACTTATAAGTCCTTTCTCCGAAAGTGATTTTCTACGGACCGAGTCGAGACAATACAACTAATCGGTTTACACTTCGTGTGATCGTCTATGGATACAAGATCGAGACAATACAACAACGAAGTATGTTTACTTGATTAAGGGTTCGGACTTAACCAAACACAATAGGATTGCTATCAAGTAAATAGGAATTAACGTTTGTGTAATTTATTTTAAATTATAATAACAACAATTATAATTGCGGAAAATAAAAGTAAATGACACAACAAGATTTTGTTAACGAGGAAACCACAAATGCAGAAAAACCCCGGGACCTTGTCCAGAATTGAATACTCTCAGGATTAAGCCACTATACAAAATCAAACCAACTTCGTATAGTTGAGACCAAACAACTAAACCTATAGTTCACCTAGTTCCGTATGTATCCCTGCGCCTCCAACTTGCAGTAAGTCACGCACTTGGAAAAATTCCTTTGGTTCGTATTCCAAACAGTATAGGAACAACAAATTTGTTCGGTAACAAATCTTTTCAACCAAGTTATTATATGAGTTCAACAAAAGGCTCTTCCATTTATCCCAATAAACTCCTTTGTCGGGTCCTTAGATCTATCCAATAACAATTACCAAAGTAATTTTCAAGATTTTGCAATCAATACTTGTAATCACAAAGAATTGTATTCGATGCCGATCTACTCAACTAATCAATCCAATCTATCACAAATATAAACCGATTATAGTTGGATCCTCTTTACCCGAAACATGTATTGTGCACACCAAAGATTATGAACCCAAATCAGAAATCTTTTTCGTCTTCAAATCTTCTTATATCTTCAATAAACACCTGCACACAATCAACTTGAATCTCTTGTTATCAATCACACACAGAACGGAGTCTGTTAACAATGGATTATCACAAGACGTCTTTAGATCTACAAAAAGTCTAAAGATCCCCGTCGAAACTTCGATCTTGTTTGAGTGAATCTTATATCAGAAGAGAAGATTCTCAAGCATAAAAAAACTAGGTGCAATCAAAGTTCAACACTGTTAGTCAACCAAATCAATCGAAAACAAAAGATAAACTGCAATTATCTAGTTTCCCACCAACGGTACTAATAGAGCTTCTCAATCCCAAAGAAGTATTTAAATCGAGCGGTCGTAAGAGATTTCGCCTAATTAGGTTACTTTCGTCTCTGAATAGGCGTCTCCACTAGTAACAACACAACTAGGTAGTTTTGCTGGCTCTGAGGATTAGTTTGCTCGAAATGAAACTTCAATATTTATAAACCAAGGAATTTCCAAAACCGAAAATATTCTCAAGATATGCAATACATTACCAACTTCGGTTTCCATAATTCCTGGAAATGCACTGTCCAAATATTGACCGAAATCACTTAGAAAATATCCAACTAGTAAATGCACATTACTAATTTTTATTTTCCAGATATAAATTTAAAAACCTTAATCAAAAGATTCTCAATTTATTATTGATCCAGGATTCTCCTTTAGCTATTAAGGAATATCTTTGAACAATAAAAGATAATCGTTACTGCACATGTTCAAAGTATGTCGACATCTTTACTTTGTAAGTCCTTTTTCATACTTACAATCTTGAAACCGATTTTCCACACTTCCAAACAAGTTTAGAATTGGTTCATCTGACTTCCAAGAACTACGTGATTGACTATCCTATCAAATCACCAAACATGGGTTTTCACGGTTCTACCAAAACAAGTTTCGGTTCTACCTCCATGTGGGTACCAGAATTAGTCACGCAAGGTACCAAAACTTGGTTGACTAGGTACTAGGATTGGTTCCCACATATATATGGTATCTAACTTGTATTTGGTGCACATGTCCATATGATCGGTTTCCAATGTATAAAAACGTGTTGCATATGTTCATAGGATCGGTTCCCAATAACTAGAAACTTGTTGCACCTCTTACAAGGATCGATTCCCGTTTTGTGATCGGTTGCACCTCTTATTAGGATCGGTTCCCCTTTCTCTAGAGTTGGTCATACCAATTACAACAAATCGATCATAGCATCTCAGGTGATTACTTAAGATCGGTTTCACTAATAAAAGTCAGACCAATACAAAAGTCAGGACTTGTGAATATTTTTACCAAGAACATAAGCAAGTCATGAGAGGTTATACTATACACACATATTGGTAATTCAAAAAAAATTACAATGAATAACAATACCAATAAGCCTAGCAATTTCCCTTTTGATTCATAAAACAAGTTTATGAAATGTACTTCCTTTAACCAAATGTAAAAACATTGTTTCCTAGGACGAAATCTTCACCTCATATCCATACTATAATCACAACGGCATTCATACGATTATGTCGATGTCTTATATACGAAGTTCAAAAGATAAGTGTTATACCTCGTATTGTATTCCTTAATACTACGTCTAACTAGAGTATAATCATTCATAGCTTCGCAGTTATGTTTTCAATATGCACGACTTGAAAGATACGTTAGGGAATGAAATAGTTCAAGTCAAATATTACTAACCTCAAGTGGAAGGATGATGTCGTTGTTGTAGATCCTTACTTCTTCACATTCTTCAAGTCTTCACGTAATACTTGTAATGTCTCATATCCTAATACTTTCAAGCTAACCTATACGAAGTTGACTCTAGTATATAATCAAGCGACTCTTTAAATGAGTTTCGATTCACTAAAATATGACAACCAAACTTGACATACCAACGCTTGGTGGGTTCAACTGAGCTATGCTCTAACAATCTCCCCCTTTGTCAATTTTAGTGACAAAACTCTTACATCATATGAATAAACAAATTATAAAAATTCATTACACATACGCTTGATTCCCAAATTCAACTGCACAATAATCTGTATACATTCAATTCATAAATGTCATTGTTGACATTATAATAACAAAGCTAATACTCCCCCTAAAGGTAAGATAAGTAGATTTTCAATCCACACGTCTTTGTTATTCTCATCATATGATATGTTACTCCCCCTTATTCTATGCTTTACTCTTTCGTTAGATATAACGTTTAAGCACCATTGTCCTTTCCCTTAGTGATACAAAATCAATACAAATCAATATAAGTATCACTTGTTTACTCCATATATTTCTCCCCCTTTTTGTCACAAAATGACAAAGGTACAATAAAATAAAAAAGCAAACCGAAAGGATCTTTCAAATCTCACAAGACTTGCAAAACCTATAAGAGTTAAGCACGAGGGTTCCACACACCATTTTTGATAACCAATATCAAAACCGAAACTACAAAGTAATTTTGTTTTGATATGTTACCAAGGAAACAATTTCCCGAAGCAATTTTCCCTATTAATTTAGAAAACGAAAAATTGACTAAGCACCTTAGTTCCTTTGCTAAACGATTGTACAAATACAATTGCTTGTTTGATAAGACTAAAATAAAGATCAGAATTAACTCTATTTTTCTTATCAGGCTCTAGTTATTCTCATCAATAACATAGACCTTTCAATTTTAAACAAGACAAGTACTAGGTTAGTTAACTATCATTTCTTGTTAAGGCATTCGATTAGACTTGAATAACCACAACCTCCACTTTGATAAGTCTAACTAAGATCAGAAATAACTTAGTTTCTTTTATCCGGAATCGAATTGGACTAAACAATTCATCCCGAAAACTCTTTTGTTAAGTCACAAACAATTCATACAAATCAAGTAAATCAACTTACATAATTATTTATCTCAACCAGAAGCAATTGAAACAACATAAACATTAAAGTACCGCAATTGCACCAAAATTTTGTAAGCCTAACAATTGATACCAAACAATAAAGCAAGATAAGAATAGTTTTTCTTAACCGGAAACAATTGAATCACACACACATCCATACACAAATAATGGAATAAAACATCAATTGCACCGCAATTTTGTTAAGCAAAAGCAATAAATATATACAATAAAATCAGGCTTTTCTTAAACAGGAAAACGATTAACTAACAAAGTCGTTACCTCAAATTTCGCATCCTCTTCTACAATAAATGTTTGCATCTTCCCAGGGAGAAT